>NC_083617.1:4391788-4754288 GCF_963584025.1 Labrus mixtus
CTCTCCTCTCTCCCCTCCTCTTCTCTCCTCTCTCCTCCTCTCTCCCCTCCTCTTCCCTCCCCTCTTCTCTCATCTCTCCTCTCTCCTCCCCTCCTCTCATCTCTCCTCTCCTCTCTTCTCCTCCTCTCTCCTTCCCTACCCTCTTCTCTCACCTCTCCTCTCTCCTCCCCTCTTCTCTCATCTCTCCTCCTCTCTCCCCTCCTCTTCTCTCCTCTCTCCCCTCCTCTTCCCTCCCCTCTTCTCTCATCTCTCCTCTCTCCTCCCCTCCTCTCATCTCTCCTCTCCTCTCCTCTCCTCTCTTCTCTTCTCTCCTCCTCTCCTCCATTTTTATTTACTTATGTATCTTTGTTGTTTTGTTTATAAGGTAGGGGGTGGGATTGGAGGATGATGTGATTTCCCACAGGTGCTAGCTCGTGTACACATTGTATCTTTGTACTAAAAATTGCACAAATATTGATGTCGACTTGGTGTTTAGGTCTTTGACTGACCAGAAAAGCTTCCCAGACTGCGCCTCTCCTCCGCGGATGTAAGGAGTGATGACCTTTGTGAAGTTCCACTCCTCCTCTAACAGGTTCTTTAGGCTGTGAGAGGCCTGAGGCAGCTGCTGCAACATCTGGATCCAACTGTGCATGTAGTCGAAGTAGACCTACGGGAACAGATGTGAGACAAAAACAGGATCTTTAATGCAGAACTTGGACATGAATAATGCATAAAGTACATATTATGCACTTTGAGCTCATCTTACCACCAGCATCTTGTGAAGGTCCTCTTCAAACTCGTCAATATTTGCATTCGTCTGCAAGCCCTGAGCGTCGGTCACCACGCCGCGCAGCATGAACTGATAATACTGCTTCATCAGAAGACCGCCTTTAAGAACCTCTTTACACTCGCGCACCAACTGCAGAGCACAAACATACAAACACAGTGTTTAGACTTCCTACCTGAACAGACAAAGCAGAAAGGAGTGTTTAAAAGTCTAAAGAGCTGCTTGCCTGTTTGATACTGAGCAGCGACGGCTCTCCGGCGGGCCTCTGTTCGAGTCGCAGTTTAAGGCATTCGTGAATGACGTTGAGGAGGACTCTGCACAGCACCAGGAACGCCGGCTGGAAGGACGGGAGGTCCATTTCCAGCATATCCTCCCAGGACACCATTTCGGCTCCGAGCTCCGGGTGAGCAGGGCCGCTGCAGGACAGGTGGCGGGACAGTTCTGGCAGGTAATCACTGTAGAGCATGGGGTCGGGGAAATCTGAAAACTGCAGGTGGAAGATCAAGTTAATTCAGATTGTCTTGAGAGCACCACGGACAACCTGTGTGACAACACCCTTTGTAATTTTACTCGGCTTCATTATAACCTCTGAATAAATGTTTTTTCTGTTGCTTGGCTTACTTTTAAAAGACAGGATTCTAAACTACGTGTTTACTGATTGGTCAATCACGGCATATCTCAGGCCAGCGCTGCAAAGATTAGGAGTGGGACAAAATACAAAATACTAGCAATCTAATGTAGCCCTACAGATAATAAAAAACTCATATTATGACACAAAAATATTTCAGAACTTCTTCCATGACGTCACATGATACCCTATTTAAGCACCTGACGAAGACTCAGCAGAGTCGAAACGCGTTGACGATCCCTGTTAAATAAAGGATTATTTAAATGTTATCAGAGTGCCTCGGACTTTCAGTTTAAGACTGCCTCTCCACACTCCCTTTTTTCTCTTCTAATCAGTCACAACAGTCAAACTTTTTTATTAGCTATTCGACTATTGTCCCCTGTTCCTGAAGAGCACCTGATTTTTCTCTATTGATTTTGTTTTTTGACCCAGTGCAGCACTCACTTCTACGTTGTTTCCTAATGTAGGCCTGACTCTTGAGATACATATAATAAAAATCACTGGTTCCTAATATCAATATTTAAATTTAAAAGAGGCAACCTGAACAGATTTCCTGGCCAATTGGACTCACAGGATCACTAGTCATCAGCCCTATTCAGACTGCTGTTTCAAGGCACGATGACTGGCTGTGTGTGTATGTGGAGCTCCAGCTGTGCCGTGCTCTCTCGTGCTTCCATGACGATGCTAATAATAATAAATCAGTCTTATATAGCGCTTTTTTTTAGATACTCAAAAACGCTTTAACGAGGAAAAACACCAAAAACAAAAACGACTAGGACAGCACGAAGAAGAAGTAACGTAAGGGGGGAGTGTGGGAGTTAGTGGATAGTAGGCCGTGCTGAAGAGGTTATTTTTCAGGGATTTCTTGAAGGAAGTGAGTGTGGAGGAGTCTCAAATGTTGGGCCTAATTACGGAGATTTGTTGCAGAATTGCACTCTGAAAAGAGCTGCAGTGAATGGAAGTTATTTGGCCACAGAAGTTCATGGCTGCAGATAATTAGGAGGATATTTTGAGATGATGTCTGACAGCGGTGAAAAGAAGGTAAAGGACAAATCATGATGAGCGCTAAAACTGCCACATGAATGCAGAGAACATCCACAATAATCCTGCACTTTTACCTTTTAAGGGGCATTTTATATTCTACAGTTGAGGGCCACATATTGCACATTTTTATCATGAGTCATCCTGTGATTTTCCAGCTCTTATGGATGCATCTCTTTTGGATTGCATGACATAAAACATCAACTCAAATGGAGGAGAGATTGGCGCCTGTTAAATATGTCATACAGCTACAGCTTGTGTCTCCTCCTGTGTCCATATGCACAGCCTCCGGACTTCAGAGGAATATTCAATTATTCAACAAGTGTTCTCATTACTTTACTGCATTTAAACACCACCCAGAAACGCTCCACAAAATGATTAAAGGCAGAATATGCACTCTGTGTGCAAAGGCCTTAAGAATTGGACAACTGAAAATGTATGTACTTTCCCTCCTCCCCTCTCCTCTCCTCCTCTCCTCCTCTCCTTTCCTCTCCTCTCCACTCCTCTCCACTCCTCTCCACTCCTCTCCTCCTCCCCCCCTCCTCCTCTCCTTTCCTCTCCACCCCTCTCCTCTCCTCTCTCCCCTCCTCTCCTCTCCTCTCCTCTCCACTCCTCTCTCCCCCTCTCCTCCTTTCCTCCTCTCCTCTCCTCTCAACTCCTCTCCCCCCCTCTCCTCTCCCCTCCTCTCTCCCCTCCTCTCCCCTCCTCTCTCCCCTCCTCTCCTCTCCTCCTCTCCCCCCCTCTCCTCTCCCCCCCTCCTCTCCTCTCCTCTCTCCCCTCCCCTCCCCTCCTCTCCTCTCCTCTCTCCCCTCCTCTCCTCCCCCCCTCCTCCTCTCCTCTCCTCCTCTCCTTTCCTTTCCTCTCCTCTCCTCTCTCCCCCTCTCCTCTCCCCCCCTCTCCTCTCCCCTCCTCTCTCCCCCCTCTCCTCTCCCCCCTCTCCTCTCCCCTCCCCTCTCCTCTCATCTCCTCTCTCCCCTCCCCTCCTCTCCCCTCCTCTCCTCTCCTCTCTCCCCTCCTCTCCTCCCCCCCTCCTCCTCTCCTCCTCTCCTTTCCTTTCCTCTCCTCTCCTCTCTCCCCCTCTCCTCTCCCCCCCTCTCTTCTCCCCCCTCTCCTCTCCCCTCCCCTCTCCTCTCATCTCCTCTCTCCCCTCCTCTCCTCTCTCCCCTCCTCTCCTCTCCTCTCCCCTCCCCTCATCTCCTCTCCTCCTCTCCTTTCCTCTCCCCTCCTCTCTCCCCTCCCCTCCTCTCCTCTCCCCCCTCCCCTCCTCTCTCCTCCCTTCTCTTCTCCTCCTCTCCTCTCACATGTTTGCTATCTCCACAGGACAACATGATGTTGTTAGGGATGTTAGGATTTAGCCGTAAACATTCTGAATTTCACTTTAAGTTGTAGATGACACATTACGGGAATCATTAATCGTGCTGTTAAAGAAATGATTCTGCTCACCTCCAGTGCAGGAGTGTTGCGGAGCAGTGCGGCTCTAGACCTCTGAAGAGAGCGGTCCATCAGCTTGTGCAGTCTGAGGATCAGTTTACGTAGTCCCATCTGTTTCAGAGCTTTATCCACAAACGGTCTGTAGATGGCCGTGGGGCAGAAAACCCCCCCGCCCGCCGCCGCTGCTGCTTCTGCGCTCCCTGCAGAGGCGGTGGGGAGAAACTCGTCTTCTGACAACAAGCGAGCAAATTTAGGAGTCAGGGTTGGAGACAGCTCTCCGTCGGCTACATGTCCAAATTCCACAACCTCCTCGTCCTCCTCCTCGTCCTCGACTTCCCGGTCCTCTGCGTCGCTCTCGGCCGTAAAAGTGGCCGTAGAGTCGTTCTCCTCGTCTTCCTCGTTGTCCTCTTCTTCATTTCCACGAGAGCAGCGAGGTGAGGGGATCTCAAAGATGGGCCAGCCGATGCGGGAAAGATCGTGGAGGCCCAGCACTGTGGCCATGACGCGCAGCTTCTGATTAAGGTCCTGGGTGATGTTGAGCCACAGGCAGAGCGCCTGCAACCGGCCCTGAAAGTCCCTCGCCGCGTATTTTTCATAGTCCTTTTGTAGGGCCTGCAAAGACGGGTACAAGGCCTCGACCGACTCCAGCAGCTCCATGACACGCTTCACCTGCTCAAACGCCAGCCGCTGGCGCTGAAGGTGCTCCCTGCAGTCGGCGCCGGATCCCAGAGGCTCCGCCGCGTTCATCGCCGACGAGTGGAAGGCGCTGAAGCCCCAGGGGTCGACTCCACAGTGGTTGGTCTCGGCTACGGCGGGCTCCGTCTCCTCTCCGCTGACGAGATCTGGGGTGCTCTGATAGTCAAATATCTGAGAGCCCACGCACTGGGCGCCTCTCAGACTGGGGTAGTTGACCTTAAAGTGCAGCACCTCGTTGATGATGTCCGGGATGGCCTGGCGGGCGGTGAAAAGAAAAACGTCCTGGTCGCCGGTGGAGCGACGCGCGTGCCACGCCTGCAGCTCCAGCCAGATGACCTCGTTGTTGTGACCCATGAAGGCCATGTTCTCGAGGCCCCGCTGCTCCTTCTCCTTCCTCTTGGAGGACATAGACGTGAGCTTGAGCAGCAGCCGCAGGGTTTCAAAGAACTTGAGGCGGTCGGCGGGGCAGTCCGTCCTCGACGTCTGGCGGTGCGTCCGTACCATGAAGGGCATGGACACGGGCTGCTTGCCGCTGCTGCAGCCCAAGCTCAGGTAGTGCTTCCTGGGATCCATGTTGAGGGCGCTGAAGGGACCGGACTTCGAGAGCGGATCCAGCATGAAGGCGCCTTCAAACGTCTTCTTGTGGTCTCTCTCGGTGGAGCGCAGCGTGGCCCTCTGCTTCTTGCCCTGCTTGTAGCTGTGCTCCTCGGGGGCCTCTGCCGGCCTGGGGGTCTCCCTCTGCACAGACGGGTTCACCTCCGCTGAAATAAACACAGAGAACACACACCTGCCTAGTCAGTACAATGCACACACCAGGGTCAAACACTTTCTTTAAATGTATTTCATTCAGGTTTTAGTTGGATGAGTCTTACCCTTGTTGGGAGACCTTCCGGCGTTCCTCGTCTGGCTGTTCCTCTGATGCTTGCCGGACATCCGCTTCATCTGACGGTTGGTATAAGGAGGTGACGAACCATACAGAGCTCCCTCTTCTTCACTGGGAGAGTCCCAGGATTCATCCACCGCAGAGTTCTGTTGGGATGCATCGTCCACTGGCTTGGCCTGCCTGCAAACGACAAAATGACAATCCATGTAAATACAGACAGAACAAAGTATCAGCACGAGCTGGATCTTCAAAGGGGGGTTCTTAAATCTTTAAATCTTTAAGGCTGCTTTTGGAGAACTGCAGGGGGTAGCGGCGACTTTTTTTTCTTCCAAAGATATTTCTCAGGCTTTTTTGCCTTTATTACATAAGACAGCTGAAGAGAGACAGGAACGTGGGGAGGAGAGAGAGTGAGGGTGACATGCAACAAAAGGGCCGAGGCCGGATTCAACCCCACAACCTCTGCAATGAGGACTACAGCACAACAAAATGAAATTGGCTTTTTTATTTTTTACAGATTTTTTTTTCCATTTGTTTATTCATTTTCATCTATTTTTAATCGTTTGAAATAAAGAAAGAATAAATAACCACTAGGCTATCAAGCGCCCCCGACTTATTTTCTTTTTTTTAAATCTTAAATGTAAAATGCCAGTCAATCATAATCCCTAAATTAGTCAACAATAATAAGTATGTTAAACACAAACAAGAAACACAAGTGCAAGTAATTTTGATATCAAATAATTCCTAAATTCAAATCAATCGTCAACTGTTACAACAAATTTCATTTAATTTAATTTCAAACCTTTATTTATTCTCGATAAGACACTGAGGTTTCCCTCATTTCCAATGCCGTCGAGATTACAAGCAAAGAGTAAAGTTTAAAAGAGTAAAGAGATTAAGTTTTATGTTTGTCTGCTTCACTTTTAACGTTGCACAAGTGTTCTGGAAATTGAATGAATCTGGAAAATTGAGAAATGGTTAAAAAAAAAACACAGCAGCAATACAATTTAATCCGCAGAGCAAATTAAGCAGCCTTAAAAAAGTACCGTCAGTATCAGGAAGAAAAGGTTTTCTTCTTTCTAGGTGCAATTAGCTAACAGTTGCATGAGTCCAGCACGTCCCATGAAGTGTATTTTTAAGTTACAGGGATTTTGGTATTTATATCTGAAAATGAAAGTGTAGCACTGATTTGTATCTAAAGCAAAAATACTGTATGATGTGCTGACCACAGAAATCACTGAGAACCACTGGGCTAGATTTGTATCTTTACAATTACAACTGTTCTTCCCTTGAAGTGAAGTTACCAGCAAGCAAGACACTACATGAAACCGTTTCAGCCATACCACACAAGGACACTAAAGAAATGTGTGCTCAAGGTCAAACAGCGCTGGTTTGTTTGCACCCATAACAGAGTGTGCAGCAAATCTCCTCTAATGCCACGGCAAACGAGTTGCTAAACTGCAACTAGACTGCATGTCTGCTTCTACCGATGAGTCGTCTGTCTTTTGGAGCCTGACTGGCTGGCTGCCTCCTGAACCGACGGCAGCAGAGCTCTGCTCATGACCACAGCCCTCCAGACACAGGATAATAAGCTGTGGGCTCTCTCTCTCTCTGTCTGTCTAGGTAAACATAATGGCTCAACCAGAGCAAGGGAGAAAGAGTAAAAACCTCTTTAACTGCTCAGTCATCAACTGTAAACTGTGAAAATCAAGATTTGATTGAGAAGTGTAGAAGTTGTTGGGCAATATGCAAAATGCAGTGCTCTCATTTTTCATGTTTCACATATACTAAAACAAAAAAAACAACCTCTGATTGCAGAATATGATGCATCTTATTCTGCAGAAAAAGCAAACATTGTAATCACTTGGAAAAAAAAAGGGGAAGAAAAAAAAAGTGCTAGAGTGCAAGCAGCACGCCTTCCCAGATTACAATGTCAAAGCTTCATACCCTAATGCCTTTCTGAGGGGCTTTTAATAGGATTAGAGCGAAAGGTTGGAAAGGTCTGACCCCACCAACAACAACAAAAAAAAAAAGGAAGAAGAGGAGGGGCATGAAACGAGCCGTCTGTGTGCTGGTCACCATGTGTGCCCCCCCCCCACCCCTCATCGATCATCTGATTGAAAGACATTCCCCAACACGCGCCCGCTGGCTTCTGCGTCGACACAGTTGAAAGGGGGCACACACACTTGCAGGGGGGAGCGCGTGTGAGGGAGGGAGGGAGGGGGGATAATCAGGAAATCACTTTGCTTAAGCTTTGCAAAGAACCACACAGAGTGAGAGTCCACACTTCTATTGCCCATCTGCCCCTCTTTGTAGAATGTGTTTCTTTGCACACACACACACACACACACACACACACACACACACACACACACACACAGAGTCCCCAGGGAGCAGCTGTGAGCTACATGCATGGCAACAGACACCTGCTGCAGTGCAAAACCTGCTGCAACTTAAAAATGCAGCAAGACGCATTAAAGATTTCATGAAGGAAAAAACGCTGCAAGAATAATGCGAGTCTCACACAGTCATCTTAACCACCACAGACTCCAATTTACAGAGTTAGAACACTAGAGCCTTTATGAGTTTTCTATGAGAAATAGTGCAGGGGCTTGTTCTGCAGGAGCACAACAGTGATCTTTTTAGTATGCATGCACGAGAAGGCACAGAAAGACATCTTGCATGTTACAATCAGGCTTTTTGAGCAACACAACAACAGACAAATCACTGTGCATTTGCAATGCAAAAAGTCGCGACAGGTATATCGAGACACACCGCCCGCTGTGTCTATCGCACGTAACACCAGATTCTTTGCACATTTGTAAACATTCCAAATGTGTGCGGGGTGTGAGGTGTCTGAGGACAGAAATAGTACATGCATGTGAAGTTTAAAAAAAAAAAAAAACACATCTCTACGAGGCAGAACGCGTGACTTAATCGCTCAGGAATGACGGCGGAACCAATGACGCCATCACTGCCAGTTTGTTTGTTTGGTTGCCATGACACGCTTCAAGCACAGATTGTGCTGCAGCAAAAAGACTCTGTCCACATTCCTCTTCTGAATTCTTTGCCTTTTTTTTTTTTTTTTCCCAAAACCTACGTGCAGCAGGCTGCAAAAAAAAAAAGAAGAAACTTGCCTGCATGCCCTGCAGTTAACCATCGCTGCAGCGTGGTCCACTCCTCAAGCTGTCCCTGCCTGGCTGACACTGGTGAATTATCACTGCAGATGGTGTCTGGCTGGTCTCAATGGCTCATCTGATGGCTCATTGGGCCTCCAATAAAGGGCCGGTGGAATGTTAAAGCCCCTAGGCAGAGACACCGAGTGCATAATAAACAGCACAAAAAATCGAGAGTCTTTTCTGTATAGTGACTGAAGCAGTGATACCAAGGGCTGCCAGAGTCAGGGGGGGGGGGGCCTGACCTTTGACCCCACCCATCCACACCATTGTACCAGGAAAGGGGGGCACGCCATTGTATAGTGGTGACACGTGGCCCGTGAGGCCCACAGCTGAATAGCACACAGCTGGTTGGTGAGCACACTTGCTCACAATGCCCGAACGAAAAGGGGATTTTTTTTTCAGAGGGAGGAAAAAGGAGGAGAAAGGTTTTGCAAGAGCACACTCTCCCCCCCCCCAATTGGGTCATGCTGGCATAACTAATGCTTGGTAGGCTAAATCCAGATTTTTTGATTACCACCCACTGTAAAATAGGATGTGTTCTGCTGGTTTCTAATTTTGGCCCAGGGCTAACCTGTGAGGCACAATAATACAAAATCCTATGTGTGCACAGCTACACAGATCTGAGTGTTTGTGCAGCTGATGCATGAAAAGTATGCATCTATGACGTGCTGTGTGTTTCCCTTATGAACAGGCAGAGCTGATGCAGCGATCACAATTTGCTCCGCAGCCTGAGAGAATTCAGGAACAATGAACACAACATACTTGACCCCACCCTTCTCTGGAACAGTGTGACATTTCCAGGAGCGGACCTCCTAACCTCTCCTACATTTAACTGTGCAATGCACTTTACTTTACACTGCACAGGAGAGAGGTTTGTTTCTGTATAAGCAGCAGTCAGTAAGTCTAGAACATGGCTCAGCTTCTTTTTTGTTTGCCTTTATACATCACCCGAACAACCTCAGTAGGAGAAAAAAAACAGACCTTAAGGTACAAGTGGAAGCTCATAAACCACAACGAACAACATGATCTGAATGCACCTAATTGTAAACACCGCTTGCAGACTGCTGGCTGCAGCATGAGGTAAATGGTGTAATTACATGTTTTTCCCCGTATGCAACGTGCATTATAAACACAGTGCAGGCAGCAGTGTGCTCCACCTCTGTAATGTAATCTGGAATTGTAATCACAAGCAAAAAAAAGAGTTGGCAGATTCAACTTGACTTGTGCATAGCAGTGACATATTCTGCAGAAACAAACAACCAATCGTTTCCCTTCTCCATAAATTATTACGTTACACAATCTTCCTCCTGCAGCGTGTTAGCAACATCAATTGCTAAAAGTTTAACCGTGACAAAGATCCCATTGTTTAAGAAGGGAAATGACAGATGAGAGTGACAGAATGTGCAAGCAGCACTGCCTTCTCTAAAAGCAGGTGTGGGCAGAGACAGGATGCAGATTAGGAAATGGTACCGGATGGTCCATCTGTATTCCACAGCCTGTGCTCCCGACAAATGCAGGCATTAATGAGTTCTACCCGTGAGCGTCTCCGGGGCTCCAAGCCGCTATCTGCCGTGCACACTACCACACCACATCCTGAAATCTCTGGAATGCTTTTCGAGACACAATGTCTTCAGACTGAGTTAAAGGACGACGCGTTATTGACAAAGGACCTCTGTTACTTGCAACGGCCCTCAATTACAGCGCAATCGCATAACTCATCTTTCTCTGGGCGGTTTCCAGTTTGAACTCAGCTCGCGATAAGTGTTTAAGTATGTACATTTGTCACGGTGAATAAAAGGATCTGTTTGTTGCTTTACGTGAGTCTATAGTGATGCTTTCACACATGCACAATGCTCCTGAAAACCTGCAGACATGTTGGTGGTGTCAGTAAGATATACACGTCACAAAATGCATGACATAACATGACTAAACATTTTTGCAGCTTCAGGCATGAATCCTCAATTATTGTCATATTCTAAATGTCCAAACTCAGACTTAATATGAACACATGCATACAATGAAAACACTGCACAGACATATACATGGAGCTCTCTGGAGCATGCTTACCTTGCAGCCAGAACTGAACATCAAAATGAAACTGAAAAAACAAACCCTGTATCTGTTGCGATTAAATTCTGACACTGACTTGCTTCCAGGAATAGCAAGGTTAATGTCTCAGTATGTTTCTTTGTGCAACAATGCAGGACAGCGATTACAGTAACAGGCCCTCGTATTGCACAATCACCCGAGCTGTTTGTGTGTCCACCCTGGACCGAGCGGCCTCAAGGGTGCAGGGGAATAACAACTGGCTGGCACTCAATCATTACAGACAAAGAAACAAGCTATTTGCTCAAAACCGGGATTATCGCCGATGACAAAGCTGATCCCGGCGTGATAAATGCCCTTCAGAGTCACTCGCTCTGCAGACTGCATGCGAGGACGAGAAACAGGGAGGAGAGGTGGAAGACATAACAGCAGATTCCTGAGGGGTGTGTGTGTGTGTGTGTGTCAGCAGTCAGGGGCAAACATTAAAGAATTCTGATTAGGAGATGCGTACAAACGAGGACAAATACTTTACGAGTGTCTCTAAAAGTATGCATACCTCGAGAAGAACGCTCCTTTACTTTGCAATGTGAGCAAACACAAACAGCATGATGAATCATTTCAAGAGTAAACAAAAGTAAAAAGGTTTATTCTTGTTCTCATGTCGAGGACTTTGACATCAGATTACTCAAAAAGTCCACCATAAAAAAGGACCTAATAGTACCCTTTGTAAGTAGTAGTGAGAGTGATGAGTCCAGCGGTTCACATGTCTGCAACTATTTATAGATCAAATGTTGTTTAAACTCATGTTAAATAAAAAGGTCAGACTGTAAACGACATAGTGAAAGTAGCACTTGTGCAGCTTGTCTCTTAAGTACAAAGTCTGTCAGTAAAAGTCTCTCCAAGAAGTAGAAATTGTTTTTTTATCTCAGTTCAGTGACAGGACAGTGTTTGTTGTCTTGAGACGGAGTTCACATTGCACGCCTGGAAAACTAAGAGATACCGTTCCCCAAAAAAACATAAAGCTCATCAACTACTTGATGCAGAAATTAGTTTTATTCAACCTGAAATATGTTTCTTACTGTGCAATATATATTTTCTACTTATACTAGTAGATAGACTTAATTCATGCTATGCATCTATTTTTATCTCGTTTACCTTTACAAGTCGTATTTTTTCTACTGCAGGATACATTTGCAATATTACTTTTCTGTCTGTGCTATAAATATTTTTTTTTTTTTTCTTGTGGCAAGCAACTTTTCCCACTGTGCAACATCATCATCTGCTGTGAATACGTTTTATAAACACATTATCTCTCTTCTCTTACGTCAATATAAGTCGTTAATAGCTGTGGATGACTGTTTGTTTGTTTGTGCACGTCAAGGTGAAGCTTTTTTTAAAAATGTCTTTCTATGTAGGAATCTGGAAGTGTAACTCTTAGATATTTGATACGGGTGTTATTAATATTTAAGATAATCTTAATAAGATTAATGCTGACTTGTCAACATGTTTGTTGTTTCGTCCATCGGATCTTTTTGTCAATATTTATTGTCTAATTTGATATTCCAGATTTATGAGCTTTCATTTCTTAATTGTGTTCCCGCGCTGTGCTCACGATGGATTCATGTTAGGTCTTTGTAACATAAGAAAATAGATCTTTTACCTGATCTTTTGTGAAGTGTCTTGAGATAACATCTGATATTAATTGGCGCTAAACAAATAAATTAATTGATTAATTAAAAAAATCCACTCAGTCTAACTTTTTTTTTTTTCATTATCTTATTAGAAGCTTTTGTAGAAATATTCTGCTGAATGTTCTTAAAGTGTCAACAAAACCAATAATAATAATAATGATATTTAAGATGTTTTAAAGTTTAGCTGCCGTAAACATTTAAAGTAATCGTGACAGATTCGACCACAGAAACACAAATAACAGCTGACTGAACATTTGTTGCTGCAAACATTTGCAGCAGATTGCCTGTAAAAGCTCCAGAGCTCTTCATGTAACTGTGATGAAAACATCCTACACAATGCATCAAAATCACAATAAATAGATGCACAGGCTTTCTGATGCACAAGAGAGAGAAAACAACAACAACAACAACAGGAGCGCAGAGACCAACCGGAGGATTAAACAACAACAACAACAACAGTGGAGCAACATGCTAGCTAATGCACAGCGAAGTTATGATGATGAAATGCATGCTCTGGCAACCTGAAATAAACAACAACAACAACACAACGTCGAGTTTAACGTCCGAGCTCCAAACTGCAAAAACGACTCCAGTTTCATCTCGGTTAGTTTGTGTTTAGAGAACTTGCATGTGAACAATAAAAAGTGACAATCCACAGCTAGCATGTTAGCTAGCTTGTTCTCTGACATGTTGCACTACAACTACAAAAAAAACAAAAAAAAAACAACACCCTCATGTTACCTTCTCATCAGGAGAGCATTTCGCTTTTTCTCTCTCTCTCTAGCAAAGGAGAATCTGATAAGAGGAGAGCATCAGTTAAAGTCGTCTGAAAATGTTGCTCTAAAAAGTTTGCAACTCTAAAAGTGTTGCAAATTGCAGAAACTGCACGCGTCTCACTATTTGGCAGGAAGTCGGTTTCGCAGACTCGACTGCGGTGTCGCGTTCAGCTCCCTATTTGGCAAGTGCCGAGGTCCTGATGGTGTAGTGTCTGTTCAACAAATTCGCAATACCTGCTGGGCTTGTTGCGGTCCGGAGGCTCCATAGCGAAGCGGTGGTGTCTCGTTCCTATCCGTGCATGGACTAAATCATGTCTGGAGGCTTTCAGTCGCACTTTGCACCGTCAAATCTTTGCAAAAAAAACCCGGATTTGTGTCTCTTTGGAGCACTTTCTACCCGCCGGCACTGTTGACTCTCGCTTGTGCGTATGCCGTCGCCATCTTTCCAACGTTCATTGAGGAGGAGTGCCACAATCTTGCATGACTACGGCAGCCCGGATAGGTCATGTACGGTCAGAACTCTGCAGTGCTTGTTTTTGCAGTGATGTTGGGATCAGGATCTTTTTTTTTTAGTGAACCTGGTATTTTAATTTTAGACTTCCTCATGGCTCTTTATTAAATACAACTTCATTATTTTGTAACAAAGTTTGACAACGATTTGTCTTTGTGCATTAATAAAATACATTTTTCAAAAATAATATATTTTACACTTTGTTTGGTTTATAAACGTAAAAATAAAAAAAAATTTAAAAAAAGAATACATGTGAAGAGCTCTTTTCCAAAACGCTATAAATCCATTTTAATTGTTTTAAGAAAAATTACATTTATCTACTCAGACCAACACATTTTACAAAGATTAATTTTAAGATAAGATAATCCTTTATTTATCCCACAATGGGGAAAATTTACATTGTTACAGCAGCAAAGAGCAAAGATTGCAAACAAAAAGTGAACACAGTAAACAATTTAAATAAAAAAAGAAAAATGTACAAAAAAAATAGATACTAAAATATAGATTAAAAAAATAGATTAAAAAAATAGATCAGCTATTTGACAGAAGTGTAGTCTGTAATATTCAGTGTAACACAGACATTGCACACAGTCCACATAGAGTGTAACATGTTATTGCACAGTGGTTTGATAAACATAATATAACATTAATATAACATTATTATTGCACAGAGTCAGAGAGAATTGTCCGGTTGTGTGTGTTTTGACTCAGTCTGAACTTGTTCAACAATAATTGTCAAATCTTACAACAATGTTGTTGATTATAAAACCAAAGTTTATTATATTTTTTTTTACAAAACGCTATAAATACAGGCATTACAATTTTTCTCTCTTTTCTTTTTTAAATCAAATAACATGCAGTGGACCTGCAATATCAAAAGCTCATATTTGAAACAAAATACAATCAATAATAAAATAAATAAATAAATGCTAAATCAAATAAATAATAACTTAAAATAAATTAATTTATGTTTAAATCTCATGTTTTTAAAAAAGAACACTGATTGGAGTTCCCGTTGTTCAACACATAAAACAAATAACTTAATAAACAATAACATACGTAAAATTGGCCGATAGTGTTCAATCTTAAAATAAGGAACTTTCAATGCACCTTTAAAGCACGGCGAAAAAACAACCAATCAAATGAATAATTACAATTGAATTACAAAATACATTCAATAGTCATTCAGTGTTGAAACTTCTAATAGTAGGACAACATAAAACAACATGATCCTAATAATCAGGACCATTCAAAGTGCATCTGTGACAGAGTGACTCGTCACTGCGGTTGAGTATGCGCTTTGACCGCCATGCCAACAAGCTTGGCATGGCGGTAAGGTGGCACGTCTGGTGCTCTGGAGACCTGGGTTCGAGGCCACCCTTGCCCTTCGCTACAAACGTTTGTAGCGAAGGGCAAGGGTGGCCTCGAACCCAGGTCCCAAGAGTATGAAACATGCCACTTGACCACAATGCCAAAGAGCCAGGTTCTTTGGTATGGCAATCAGAGCGCATACTCAACCGTAGTGACGCGTCACTCTGTCACAGCAACCATTAAAAGTATGGCAAACGGTAACCATTTAAAAGAAACACTGTTTACAATACATACAATAAAGTCACTCAGAGTGAGTGGGCCACTAATGTTTGCTTTTTACATCAGCAACTGAACTGAAGATGAACATACAGGAGGTCCTGAGGAACATGACTTTCCAAGTCAAGAACACTGTAAACACCACCTGCCACCACAAGTTTTTTTTTATTTAATTCACCACACCACCCTCAAACTCTTAGAAATTGACTCTGGCTCTACATCACTCTGGCATGCATTGTCATTGACCTCAGACAATGGATCGTTATACAACGCCCGCACCTCATCAGACACACCCATTTCTGTCAGAAGTGCCAACATACACATCACGCTTCTTTGCATCCTTGACAGTGGTCTGCTTAGGGAGTATGGCAGGTTTCAGGTCAGCCCACCGCTTTCCCCCGTTTCATTACAGACTCAATTTAAAGACTAAACAATTCAATTCATAAAAAGAGAGCACATTATTTTGGAGAAAATCACACTAAAAGTTCACAGTTTAACACAATATAAAGACTAATATTGTTTTTTAGAAGACATTCATCTCTCTTCCCTGTAACTATGAATAACAGATGAAATTGTACAGCAGTATAAGTATTATGTCACAATTTCCGACAACAAACTGACATGGATCTCTGACACAAATAGCGCCACATTTTTATACTTTCACTCAGCATCACCTTGCACATTCACATTGCACCTTTTGAACATATTTTGTTTTACATTGTTCTTAATAGTTCATAGTGTCTTTATGTAACTTTATGTAACTAAAACACCAACACAGATTTCATGCATGTTTGCTCATAAACTTGATTCTGATTCTGAAATAAAATGTGGAAGGGTTCCCTTTTTTAAAGATTTTTTTTGGGGGCTTTTTATGGCTTTGTTTTTTTTTTTCAAAACAGGATGCTGGACAGAGTCAGAAATCAGTGACAGAAAGAGAGAGAGAGAGTGGGGAATGACATGCAGGAAAGGAACCACAAGTCAGATTCAAGGCAGTCAGACGACAGTCAGAGTGAATCAGTTATCACACGATCTCGTCTCGTATGATATGATGAACTGTCGCGCTTTACATCACTCTTGCTGAGTGAATCTGCCACAGTGACGGCTGCGGATGATTTCAGTGATGACAACCATAGCTTGTGTCAGAGGGAGAAATTGAGGGACATTAATGGAAAGGCTCTTCAAAGTAAAAAAAAAAAAAAAAAGAAGTACAGTAATGCTACAGTACCGGGGTCAGATGGGACATGACATAAGGGGCCCCGGGGTCATGTAAAGCAGCACCTGTCTCCACTGTGACGAATGTGAATGCAACCCGCCATCTGTTGAAACATCAACCTAATAAAGATTCTTTTGAGCATAAATGACCTGCTGGGCCCCCTAGGAGACCCTCTGTTTCTGACCTTATGTGAATTAAAGGCAGTATTTCCATACTGACGGTACTTGAGCTCAGGGGCCTGACTCACAAGGACGGACTTTAAAAGCTTGAATCCAACTAAAAGTCTGACTTCTTGTGAATTCCTATACAGAGAGCGAGTTCTTTGTCGTCTTTTGTAGTAATAGTAAGCAATGGATTCTGGGTGAGTCAAGTCTTAAATTGAAAATTTCTCAACTTTAATTTAATCTTCAATAAAGTAATCATCTTCTCCACACTTGATATACTGCAACTCTTCCTCCTTTCATCATTCACAAATCACTCTCGACTTCCTACTGGTTTTAACAAAAGGCATAACATCACTCCAATTGAATCTTCCCTTCATTGGCTTCCTGTTAGTTTTAGAACTGATTTTTTATATTTAACTCATCACTTTTAAAGCACGTATGGGTCTGGCTCCAAGCTACATAACAGAACTATTGACCCCTTGTAAAGCCAGCCCACAGGACCTTAGCCAGCTCCTGGTCGTTCAAAAGTCAGGGCTCCTCGACTTTGGAAACGACCTGCCTGAGGAGATAAGACACGCGCGCTCTCTGCACTGTTTTCTATTCTATCCACTGTCCTATCAAATAAAGGCAAAATGGCCAAAAAATAAGAAATAAGAAAAAAAACTGACTTATTAAGAAAACTAAATAAGTCAGTCTCAAATTCTTGGGAAAACAGTCGAACATGCATTAAACACCTGCCCTAACACTTAAGACAGCTCAAACATCTGTGTGAAACTTGCCCCAGTTTTGTTTTAAAGTTATCTGATGAGACACATAAAAGGGCAACTCTCTCAAAAAAGAGCTTTGAGAAGAGATTATAAAACATGTCAGTCATTATTATGTTTTTGTAATGATTCTTCCTTTATTCCCAAACCTTCAGCTTTGGAGAACATGCACTAAAGGGGGTCACGGGGCCCCCTAGTGGTCTTCAATGGGACATTTTTTCCACTTGGTAATTCAGCCATACCCAAAAGCGGGAGGGCAAGTTTTACATTGTGAACCTGTTAGAGGACACATGCCTCACATTCCTATACTCTCGCTGATGTCATCACCACTCCTTATGAGGCGTCCATTATCACGATCTGTTGTTGCGTTCATGTTTTAAATTCATTTCTGCCTAGATGGCGTCTTTGTGCCTCATGTTTCATTTTTCTTGTAACTCACTTTAAGTCGTTTTTTTTTCTTCCTCTGTTTATTTACATTTCACAATCCCTCGTTATATTAATTTTCTTTTCTCCTTCTTTGTTCGGTTTTAATCCATTGTTACGTTCATTTACTTATTTGTGACTCATCTTGGAGCTGGTCACCTTAGACTTTTAATGTACGCTGAATTATAAACAAATCAATCTCACTAACTAGATGCACTGGAGACGTTTGGCAGACCCGCCTACAAAAATGGCTGCACACCTTGAAATGCAATAAAAAAAAAAAGGCCCTCCCACGATGTGATTTAATAATATCAACTTGTGCACTCAGTAGCATTAGTCCTAGCCGTCAGGGCTAACCTTGCCTCTTCAGCCGGGCTATGATCTGCTTTTGGAGCCGAGTGAAAAATAGTTTGTTGCAGGTCCTGGCAGAGCTACACACCACTCCCCTCTGCACTGGCCTCACAGTTCAGTTCAATGAGCCCATCCAAAACAAAGGTCTTGCACCATTTTGATCCACTACCTTCTGACCATTGACAACATGTTCATCCCAGATTTTCACAGCTTTGGTCTTGAGCCTGTGCCGGGCTCTGTGACACAGTACACATAGCCTGCATGATGAACTTGTCGATCAGCCTTCCCAGGTATTTCTTCTCCTGTGCGTCACTGCGAACTAAAATGATTGACATTGTCCCCTAGTGAATCTGCTTAAATAGCAGTCTGTACTCCTGCACATTTAAAAACAAGCCACAATAAGCAAAATGTGTATTTTGATTGATGCTTTAGGAAAGCTGAGTTTTTAGGTTTGCAGAAAAAATGCTTATTGCTCAAATTTAGGTTGGACCACATGTTTGTTAACCTCAGTGAGACCCTCCATGTGGCTGCGCCCCAGAATGCCTCCCCTATTTGCGGCCTTGTTATTTGGTTACACCTGACTTTAGTTAAGAGTTTCTTAGCACTGAAGGTTTTCTCATTTATAATCGGTTAATCATTATGACAAACTGTTAAAATTATGGACTTTTTGTGTTTGTCCTTTACATTCAACCCAAATAAAATCTAGTTAAATTTTCAGTTGTGACACAACAACATTATTGAGAAGTTCAAGGGGGGCGGATATTAGCCTCTGAATATCACACTATATATATGATATACTGTGTATTTTACAATAAGACGAAGTAAGGAGTCCAAGTCGAGTCTCTAGTCTTTGAGAGCCACAGCAAGTCAAAGTCATATCTCTTATGGTTTTAAAATATATTCAAACATATATTTACATCTCCCTATGAATAAAGGTCTATATAGAGGGGATGACTACAGTGGATATATGACTTAACGTTCGTCATGGTAACAGGAAAACACTGTTATCAGTACTAGGTATGCCATGATAACTGTATCTTAAAGAGTTTGAGTCTAACTGTAGTTACTACTTACAGTTTGCCATCTACTGTATGTGAATAAATCCCTCTAGCATCTCCAATGCACTGTGTTGGTGTAAGCAAGTAGCCTAATGTTAGCATGATGTGGTCAATAATAAACCCTAAAACCTGCCTATAACTGTTAATTATTGATGTGGTATTCACCCTGTTGACAAACATCAGTATTAAAGGAGCACTATGTAGATTTGGTGTAATGGAATTTGAAAGTTGGAGAAGTGAAACAATGATATGCTTTATTTTCTGAACTAAATAATCACATTTTATTCAAAGTAAAAATGGGTCCCTGGAGCACTGTTTTTGTTTGGAGCTAAAAAGCTATCAGGAGAGTTACGGTTTCACTGTTGCGGCCCCCCACCATAACTTCTTGTGTGTTTTTTTTATTTTCAAACTGTGTTTCAGGGAATTATCCTCTGAGGGAAGTTTGTGTATAGAGTTATGAATATATGCCACAGAGTCTGTACATTTCTCCAACTTTCACATTTCTCTACCAAAACTACATTTAATAAACATTTACTGACTTAATTTTGATTATTTTGCATTTCATCTTCTTTGATTTATAAATATTAGAAGGCCTTTTGTAATGATTATTTATGGGGACACAATCACACTGATAATTCCCACTTTATTTTAAAAGTTTAGCCTATTGTTTTTAGCCTAATTATTTGTTATTTTCACCTGCAGCTTGATTGGCCGGTTCCTCATAAGGCCACTAACAAACCTTTAACTCTCCACGCCCCAAATGTCTGTGGACTCAACCTGCGTGTTTCTGCGTCTCCTCTTCTATATATAACCATCTCATTAAGCCACACAGTGCCAGGCGTTCACTCGGAGACAATAGCACGCAGACTGTTTTCGATTGTTTTGAATAGAAACTGAAAGGCGTAGCTACGTCTACCCGCGTCTACCTGGGGAGGAGAGAAGGGGGAAGTTCTTACGTCACACTTGTCTTTGTCGCCTCCACATCACGCGATGCCTTCATGTGTCATTCAAAGCTCGGAAATACGAAACTTCCAGTTTCAGTAAAGATAAAGATAAAGAAGATAAACTTTATTGATCCCCCATGGGGGAAATTTGTGCATTACAGCAGCTCAAGAAAAACAGAAAAGAGGAATATAATTATTAAAAACAAAAATAGAAGTTAAAAAAATCAAACATATTTACATCAGTTAAATAAAAAAATACAATAATAGAATAATAGTAGCCTTTAAGTTGATGTTTTAACTAACATACTACAATTTAGAACATTTAGTCGTAAGTACGTCGTGTGGTCTTTATTATTCAAATAAATAAAGCCCCAAATAGTTTTGTGTAGCCTTGAATGGCAGCAAACGAGAATAATAAATACATAAATTAAAATAAATTTTAATTAGGTGTTGTTTTTTTTTTTTACTTTCTCACATCTATACATGTCTGCTAAAAAAAACTCCATCACGACCACTGCTCAAAGATCGGGCAATCTCAGCCTTTGTACTCAAAATAATGCTCTTCTTGTTGTATGATGGTACAAATTCCGATTTCATTTGAACGCCGCAAGTGCCACAGCAGCCTTTCGTGAAGAGGGGAAGCAGCGTCGTCCTTATAACAACATCTCTCACGGACGGATACATTTCGGAAATACAACACGGGTTCGCGGTTTAATTAACAGCCTTAGTTTATTATTATATTTCATATTTAAAAAAAAAGGAAACGCAAACCCCGAGTGAGAATGCTTCAGTCACTAGCCAGCAATTCGTGTGTGCGGTTGATACAGAGTCACAAATCGACGTGGTATTTTGCATCTCTTGTCTTGGGGTACATCCTTTATCTCATATTCGGCGCGGTCGTCTTCTCGTCGGTCGAGCTGCCTTATGAGGACCAGCTTCGCCAGGAGCTGAGGGCCATAAAGAAACAGTTCCTGCAGGAGAATGAGTGTCTGTCCGAGGAGCGTCTGGAGAGGTTTCTCAAGAAAGCCCTGGAGGCCAGTAATTACGGGGTGTCGATTCTCAATAACGCCTCTGCTAACTGGAACTGGGACTTCACCTCGGCGTTGTTTTTCGCGAGCACCGTGCTGTCCACCACAGGTAAGAGTCAGCCGGGGTCACCTCCGGGTGTCTGATGCTGCAGCAGATCAGGTGCACACAATGTATTCCTACATTTCAAACCAGCATTAGTGAGAATCGGAGCCCCTGTTTTCAGTTTTGGCATAAAATATGTTTATCAAACCAGTTCCTACCTGTAGCCTTTTTGAGTACCTGAGCTACCACCAGGCCAAACAAGCCTGCTGTTAAAGGGTTAAACCAGTTTAAACGAAATGGAAAATTACAAACAAACCACTTAGCCTACCAGCTACAAGGCAGTTGTTGGAAACTACATTTTTTTGGCACAAAATAGTATTTATTCCTTTCTCCCTTTCTGCATTAATTTGACATCCTATATCAAGATTTTCACAAGGCCGTGAAGCTTATTTATGTTGCTAAGTCTTTTACTTTTCATCTTTATTGTTTGTAGAAACAAAAGCTGTAATATTAGCCTACATACTCCCCTGCATTTATTAGGCTGTGTGGGTTTTTTTTTTTGCTGTTATATTAGAAAAACAAGAGTCCAAATATCTACATGTCTGTATTTTTCCATTAACCTAAAGGATTTTTTTTTAAACTTTACTTATATTCACAGGTTTCACAGCAGAGCACTCTAAGCTTTCATATTTTGATTTGCAGATATAAATGACCTGACTTGAATTTAGTTTTTGTTAAAAATGCTGCCGTGACATGAGAACATATGGAACATTTCAAGGGAGGTACATACTCAAGGCAGTGAATGTTTGGGAGGTAAACAATGCTCTGCAGCCGTCAGCACGTCCTTTTACTAAAATGACCTAAAAGGAACAGAAAAATTGACATTGTGTGGTTTTTTATTTATATCAGGTGTCAGGGAGAGAAGCGCATAAACTTGGGACGACTTTGTTAAAAAAATCAACATCTCTCTCTCTCTCTCTCTCTCTCTCCCTGCAGGTAGTGACATATTCTAAATGAGACGAAACCCGTTTAAACAAATTGTTTTAATTTATTTTGTCTTGTGGAAAGTGTGACTCTGCGTGGTGTCTGTTATCTAGCGTTGCTCAAAGGATCACGGTTGCAGGTTTTTGCGTCAGTGAGTGGAGATATCTGAGGAACTTTAGTCTGGCCGAGTTTATCAGTTGTGTGTCATAACACGCCATCAGGCAAGGCGAGGAGAGATACAAGACGTTTCAGCAACGAGGCAGTTCAAAGTGTTTCACACAGGAGACATCGATGCATCAGGACAAAGGTGCTCTGTCATTTAAAAAATCACTAAAACAAACCCTTAACAACCAGAGAGGAAAATATGTTAATAAATAAGATAAAGAAATATGACATCAAGCAAAAATAAGAAAGTTATGCTCAAGTTACCTTGTACAGTCATGGCTGATTGATTGAATTTAACACACTGAAACATTTTTTTTCATGCTTACGACACACAGACTAGTTACAAAATAAAACACCAGACGCCATGAAGGCATTAACTTTAATACAATAACACTGGAAAGATAAGCAGGGCAGGAACCGGCGTGCAGTCGTACATTGTCTCGTTTTGTTTGCATTGTACCAAAGGAGAAGCTGAAATTGGATTGTTGGGGATTTTTTTTCATAACACGAGCAAACCTTCTTCGGTTCCTCATTTGCACACCGGTGTTATTTTTAACTGTCGTGTGTTAGGTTCACTTCACAAGGAAATGTTACCTTTTTACAGTTGTGCTTCCTGCAGAAAAGCAGAACAGAAATTCAAGGCTGTTCTCGACAGTCATGTCCGATACCTACCTGTACTTTCACATGTGTTTTATGTATTACATGTTACAGAAGTTGCTTGCGTTTCCACAGCCGACCGTTCCCTTATTTGGTAAGCGGACTGTAAGCCAGATGGAGAACGTCGCTTCAGCTATGTAATAGTGTGACATCATAGCAGCCCAACACAGTGTAGCCCGCTATTAATAAAGTTCAACGAAGAAGAAGAAGAAGAACGGGACACAGTAGACAAAAGAGACCCTTTAGGGTCAGATCAGTACCCAACAGAAGGGTACCAAAAAAGTAGGACGGTACCGATCCTTTATTTTGGTAGACACATAGAAGGAGCTGTTCAATCTCGTCTGAACGTCGTCATGGAGACGATCTGTGGACGCTTCTTGCAGTTCAGTCTGAGTGTCTTCAGAGTGAGACTGTGCGAGCTGAGAATGTTCAAAGTTCCCAACGTGGATCTGCGCCATCAGTCCGATATCTGATATGCAAATTGCATCAATATCGGACAGGAAACCCGATACTGGATCAGATCGGTCCCACCTCTAGTGCCATATGAGACTGGGAAATGATAGGGACAAACACTTTTCATCACATTTCAAACCTTCATATAAAGAGGTCAAAAAGATTCAGCAACGCATGGGGCTTTCATCAGGGTCATCAGATGATCCTGACCCTGATGAAGCCCTCCAAGCCGAAACGTGTCGCTCTGATATAGTTAATAAAGTCGATCTTCATATATTAACTGCTGCTGAAGCTTTTTGACCTCTTCTAGCCTCTCCATGCACTGTGGTAGTTGGTGAAGTTGCGGAAGAAAACCTGACTCTGCTTCTCCAAACCTCCATTAAAAAAACACTGAGATAATCAAGGTTTCCCTTGTTTGCATTGATGAAAATAAATACTTTTGTTTTGAAAGCGCTCTCAATCAAAGTGCTGTGCATGGATTTAAAGTATACAACAATTGAAGATTACAAACACAATCTATAAAAACACACCGGAGTCTATGACAGAACAAACATGATGCTGGAACACAACAGTGAACACGTGTTTCTGTAGCTTTGATAACATAAACCAAACATGACTGCCTGATGTATACAGAGCAATCCTGAATTAGAATAAATAAACCTCTATATACATTGAGCATAACTGCACATTGAGGCGGAGTCCGTCGAGATACATGTGTCAAAGTTTATCTTTAAACTGTGTCGTAAATAGTTATCGTGTTTCGCACTAAAAGGTGGCTCCTGCAAGTTCAAGGCAAGGCAGTTTTATTTATAGCACATTTCAGCAACATCGCAATTCAGAAAAAAAAGACTGGAGATAAGACAGGTGTCAAAAACAGGAACTAAAGTTCAAGGTTAACCAGGAGTTAAAAAAATCAGACAGCTAGTAGATTCAGTTTCTGGTCCAGGCCAGCAGAGATGTTATATCTGGGGATGAACGTCCAATAAGGGACTCAAGGGATTCAATTCAAAGATGTGATTTGTATGCCTCTGTGCCAAAGAAGACTAACCAACTCGTAGCTATGATTCCTCATTAATGCTGATTTCTTCTGGTTGGTTAACTGTGAAAGCTTGAGTCTTGCTTCAGAAGAGGAACATGTTTTTGTAGCAGATTCTTATCTGCAAAGCCTGGAAGAAAAAAGGCAAAAAATAAGGTGTTAAGACCGAGCTGTAAAAGGAACATGCAACTTTGTAATGAATCGTTGGACCACTGTGCTTCTGGTGTCTTGTTTGGCACTTGTGTAAAATTACCTTAATTAACATGTGAATTATGAGAAAGAGAGGGATATAAGACTGGAAGAAGCTATGAGCATGTCTGTAGATTATTTCACTAAAATGTAGACCGGGTAGAAAGACTTCCTCAACTTTACGTTTCTTACACTTCTGCAGGAACAGCACCGATCAGATCCAGAGATTTTGCCGTTTGGTGACAAGGTTTTCAGATAGTTTTAAGCTGGATAAATTAATATTCTTTACTCTAAAAAAAGTGGTTTTGCATTGAGATGCTCAAGACTGATCTGTGCATTCTATATTCTGAAGCATTAAAAGAAAGTTAGAGCTTCTCAACAGCATATTTAACGGAGTCACTAGAACAAAATAGAACAATATCATCTGCATACTGATGATTTATCTAACTGCAACTTTTGTTGTTTTGTTTTTCTGCAGGATATGGACACACAGCTCCCCTTTCCGACGGAGGGAAAGCCTTCTGCATCATCTACTCTGTGATCGGCATCCCCTTCACCCTCCTCTTCCTCACCGCCGTGGTGCAGAGGATCATGGTGTACAGCACGCGGAGGCCCGTCATGTACTTCCACCAGCAATGGGGCATAGCGAAGCCCCTGGTGGCCATCGTTCACGCCTCTCTGCTCGCCACGCTGGCCGTCTCCTGCTTCTTCCTCATCCCGGCCGCCATCTTCTCGGCGCTGGAGGATAACTGGAACTTCCTGGAGTCCTTCTACTTCTGCTTCATCTCCCTCAGCACCATCGGACTCGGAGACTATGTACCGGGGGAGTCCGTCAATCAAAGATTCAGGGAGCTCTACAAGGTGGCCATCACTGGTGAGTTCTTGTTCCATGACGAGCTGTCAGGTCTCATTTGAATTCTGCTTGCTATTTTAATCCTGACGTAGGTGTGTGTAGTTCTACTTGAAGCTGAACTATAAATAGCTTCAATCATATATTTATACAGTATAGACGACTTTCTCACAGCATTACAGTGTCGCTCATAGAGATGCATGAGCACATTTCTCACAAACCTTCACAGATCCTGTTCCGTACATACTTCAGGGAAGTGAAAGCCGTCTTTGTTTGCACTGAAAGAACAACATTTATATTATTACCTGAGCTATAAAGCAATCCAGCCCAAAAGGAAACACTCACAAAGCTTTTATTCAACCACTGTTGACACCATGTGCAACACGTACTTCAGCGACAGTCTCAGTTTGTTTTAAGTTTATAGCTCCAGTTTCTCTGGATTATTATGTAATGATTAACTGATGTGAGAGCATCACATATGGCAGATGTTTTATGACTGTGAACTTTGATCCACCCTTGTGAGATAATCAGCTTGGCATGCTTTTTGAACCCTTTGGGGGAAAGCTTGCATAAAAATATACTACTTTGTAACGCTGCCCAATTCCAGAGCCATGGTGATGGTGTTATTTTGAACTGCACCATGAGTCAAATATCTTTCAGAATCAGAATCAGAATCTGGGTTTATTGCCAAGTACATTTACACATACAAGGAATTTGACTTGGTGTATTGGTGCTAAACAATCATCATGATGTCATCATAGCTTTGCAGCCGTATCGATTCTGTAACTTCTTCATCGATACTTGTATTAGCAACCAGCATATGACCATATTGCGATTTTTTTGAGCACAGCCCTAAATCGCACATAGCGTATTTTTCTCATATCGTGCAGCCCTACTATTGGTGCAATGTAGGAAACAAAAGCTTCACAAATGTTGAATTTAGATGCGCTTGACTCCCATACATCTTTTAAGAATATTGTGCAGGTATTGAACTGTGTCAGGTCTAGCTTGTGATTAAAGGAAGTGGCTTTATTTCATCTTTACTCACATTAAAAATCACAAATCAGTTTTTGCACTTTAAATTTAATTTAACACAAAACAGCTCGGTGCTGTGGACATAAGAGGATGGGATTTGTAGTTTTACTGCAGCCCTCGTGTACTCACTGCCACACAATGCTTTAATTGAGTTAGTAGTTTAGACGCTAGGAACTTCTTCAGGTGTGATGTGCATATAGCCTCCTCTATGTAAAGCTTTAGTGCACCCACAAACTCTGTATGAATCATAGTGTTGATCGAAAATAGGCCACACACACGGCACTATAACTGATACAGTTAACATTGTTAAGATTGGAGATAACTGGGGGCATGGAAATGACTTCTACTGGAAACTTTCCACTGCAGACTTCCTCATAATGCAGAACTCTTTAAAAGTTGTTCACTTGCAGTAGCTGGTGTGTGTGTAGCTTTTTCCACACTTTGGATATTTATAAACTGGTGCGTGCTGCTGATGGAGCAGGATTTTGACAGCTTATTTGCTTTTTTTCTTCGTTTTTAAAGGTCTGCTAGGTATCTATCAGGTAGAACAGCATGCTGAGGTTGCAGGGGATAAATTAAGCCATGGTCTAACGGAGAGGGGCAAAGCGTTGTTTGCTTAGCCTGAGTGGCTGTGCAGCTTTCTGTCAGGGATAAACGGTGACTAAAATGTGTTCAAAAAGACGCCAAATTCTTACTGTTTTCAAAGCTGTGGGTGTGCATTAACACCGGAGGCTGCAGCAGCCTGTGTGTGCGGGCCGGGGAGACGTCATTCAGTACGCACACTTGTGTCAGTCTGTAGGAGGAGAGAGAGGCGGTGACAGGAGTGTGTTTGGTTAGACAAATAACACCAGACACATCTGCACAGCTTCCTCTGTGAAGTATAACTCGCCTGTATCAGAAGTGACATCTCAAGCTCCCTGAAAGGACTTTTTGGATCGTTGGAACAGGACTGCTTCATGCAAAAATAATGAACAGTTTGTGCTGTTTGCTGAAGTGTTTACACGGTGGTTTGTCTTGATTTTTTTTTTAAGTGGTTTTGGCGATAAGCAGTTGCTGCTTTTGTGATTTGCAAACAGGGATTAGCACTATTATGTGCAGTATGTTCTACCTTTTTAAAAGAAATGCACCATGCAGAACACCTTCAGCAAGATGTTCCTGCCTCCCACACAAATGATACAAAATACACGATTAATAATGACAAAATAGGATTAAGAGTGAATAAAACCAGATTACATCATAGCTACAGCCCCTAACCAAAAACCTACCACCCTCCAAAACCTCCCTCCTCACCCACAATTAGCATACCACTGTACAGTAAGAAGTTATGACAATGAGAAAGCACAGCTGAACAAGTATCAATCAAGATTAATGCACACCCGATTGTTTATTCAGGACTTATTTACAATGACCTTAAAAGCATCCAATGAGAGCAGCTCATTGGATGCTTTTCAGGGCTTTTTATGCTTTGTTCCAAGAAAAGGGAGCAGCAAACTCAAACACAGCTCAGTCCTGAAAATAGCCTTGTAGATTAGATCCAGTTTTTAAGTCTGTGTGTGGACAGAAGACCTACCAACACGTTTATACATCAAACAGTCAGATAAAAATCAGATGCCCCTGATTGGGCTGTTTGACCCCCGTCTCTCTCAAGCGTTATAAAATAGTGTTTCACAACATTTGTAGGATAGGTTTTGTCGGTTTCACTCTTGGCTTTTTGGGGGTTTTCATGCCAGATTTGGCCCAGATATTCTTTGCATATAACGGATGAAAGTCAGTAATAGAGTTTGCAGCTGGCACTGATGAACTGGTGGGGGGAGGGGAGGGGAGGGGAGGGGAGGGGGGGGCGAGGGTGTTTCCGTTAATGTCTGAACTGTTTCTCTCTCATCTCATGATTCATCAGAGCACTGCTATGTTTCTCTTTTTTGAAACACTGCCCCCTTGTGTCAGTTCATTTATACAACAGGTGTTTGTAGAAAAGGGGAAAAACTGTATCAACATGTGTTTCTCATAAGATTTATTCAGAGGAATCATAAAATATTTACCGCATGAAATGATAACGATGAGCAGTCGCCATTGCTGCCAGATCTTATGGTTATGCAATAAGAAATTAATTAGTATAAGCTGCGTTTATATACTAAAATTAAGAGAAGCGCTCAGTTCAATGAATGGGTTATTGTGTGTTTTTGATAAGGTTTTATTCAGTGATATCAGAAGTTGGTTTCTATATAAAAGGAGTACGTCTTTGTTTTCTTTGTTGCATAATAGAAAATATAGAAATAGAGTAAACATCAGTGCACCCACCACTGAGAAAGAAACTTACATAAAATACACCAAATAAGTATAAAGACTGTTATGTAAAATATACACAGGATATCTGTTTTGTTCCAGCTCAGCCCCCCGACCTTTTGTAACCCCATACTGTGTGTTTTCTTGTCTCCAGTCTACCTGATCCTGGGTCTGATTGTCATGCTGGTGGTGCTGGAAACCTTCTGCGAGCTGCAGCAACTCAAGCAGCTGCGCAAGATGTTCTACCTGAAGAAGGAGAAGCCGCAGGACCGCCTCGCCATTCTGGAACACGACCACCTGTCCTTCACCACCGTGTCCAAGAGAGCCTCGGGCCAGCACGAGGACAAAATCCAGCCGTTCGTCGGCGTCCCAACTCTGCGCTCTCCCAACGACGACCCCATGATCCAGTAAACGCCGACACAGCAAACCGCGTGTTGAAAATACGACCTTAGGTTTAAATGCACACTCGGCTACACGTAGATAAGGCGACAAGTCTAAGCTGTAGGCGTTCTCTAAAACTCGGTCCTGCAAACAAAAAATTGTCAGAACAAGCAAACAGTCTCCGTCAATGAACCACAAAACTGACAGCAAAGTGCTACGCAGCAGAAATCAATGTATGTGCATTAATAAGGGAACAACATGAATATTCTAAAAGCGCCTATAAAGACAAAGCCAGAGATAAAAGTAAACGCCTTCTGCTGTATTTATGTCTCTCCGGAGTTAAGATCCTCTATGAGCTGTATTATATATGACATCACATGTAGGTGCATTATAGACAGTAATCGGTCTCTTAAATCTAGTGAAAACGTAGCACAGTTCTCTGTAGTGTCTCACAAAGTAGAACATTTGTTTGAGTATTTTAAAGGTAGAGATGCTCGACAGCGATGTGGGATGTACATAGACGGGTAGATGTTTCAACATGTACAGTATAGTGCTGATTAGAATTAACACACCTGTTAAAGGCAGGGTTGGTCATTTAAAAAAAACTAGAATGATTTTGAAAGTAGCATTCCCTCAGTGCTACGTCTGCACCCTCCCCCTCCCCTCAAAAGCCACGCCCCCTCACTTACATGCACGAGCGCTGTTGGTCCAGAAGCCGACCTCAGCTCATCGCTTTGAGTGTGGGCTCGTGTATGCATGGGGTAGAGAGCGAGCAGGGAGACAGGGAGGCGTCTGATTGGTTCATCAGATTGGTACCTCGTGGCAGACATTGGTCAAAGTTTTTCCAAACTGCTACAGATGACGGATTTTCTTTGTTCCTTTTTCAGAGAACATGAGTTATTAATTTCTATCAGGACCTAAAGACAATTTCAACCAGAATCTTAAAAATTGGATCTGGAGAAAATGACCAACCCTGCCTTTTGAAGATGAGACAAAATGTAACAAAACTGACACAAATGTAAAATACTTCTGATTAACAGTGAGAGGAACGAGCTCGTAAGAATATCTCCTGAATGTGCAACATGTTTAACTTTAAACATTTCCATAAAAAACCTAACTCTGCACATCAAGACGTAGTTTTAGTGTTTGTTTTGTAGCATTTGTGACTCATCTTCTTAGAGGTTTAGTCTCGTCTTGATGCACTCTGCATCGTCACATTTCATCGTGAGGGAAAATATTGTGTCTACAGATATGTGTGTGTGTTTGTGTGTGTGTTTTCTCAACATGTTGCAGTGCTTTTTCAAAGTTGTCCGTATGTGACGATAAGCCCTATCGCTTATTGATTTGTCTGAAACGCTTAATGTGTGCTGGACTGTGTGGAAAAGGGAAGTGAGTTTGCCTAACTTAAAAAAAAAAAAGGGAACCACACATGCCGGGCTCGCCCTGCTGCATTTCACAGTCGATAAAGAGAGCTCAGTTTGCACATGTGCTGGAGGCTGACAGTCGCACATGCACACAAAAAAAAAAGGTTAGGATTTCTCCAAAAGGAAAAAGGAAGAGGTTTCCAAAACCGACAGAACAGAAGCTATTTTTAATACTTGACTTTTATCGTGGATGAAAAGGGTTGATAATTGCTATAAGCAAAAAAAGGGCAAAAACTGTAGAACAGAAATAAACATCATTTGAATGTAGAAATGTATATTTTTGAATACTACAGGTTTATTAAATTTTACTAGAAAACAGTACATCACATAAACTTGAAACTTTAAATTCAAACAGCAGGAGTGCAGCTGCAGCTCAAATTATTTATCAAATCAGTTTTTAATCTGCTCATCAACCAAGGATAATGTACCTGTAATTGGGATATACACCAGTTGATCTACATTTGCAAGTTTGTACGACAGTAACATTGCACTCCTCTGTGAATTGAAATGAAAAATAATCGAGGGAAATCTGTATTTTATGCTACTATCTGTCCTCCTCTGTTTGCCGCCTACTCGTACAGTGTAGCATACTGCTGTAATGCAGGAATACTGTTTTTGTCATGTAAACATTTGAGTGTTTTTCAAAAAGAAAGGCATGCATTCATCATGAATTGTAACGCTTTCTCGTCCTCTGTAAGAAGCTGAATTACTGACCTCATCTCTCTGTGCTTCATCAAGACACAATCGCAGCCTCTCTTTCTTTTTTTTAAATAGTCTTGAATGTAAATTGTTTTTTAATTCTGTTTGTTTGCAAAAGTGAGACCCGGGAGCTAACCAGAGTGCAGCATCTGTCCAGGCTGCTCTGCTGCAAAGATAAACCAAACGTTTTAATCGAACAGTGTAAGATGAGCTTTGGCAAGATGTCACGTCGGAGTAGAAGTAGCGGAGCATCCTTCATGCTGTGATTTTTATACATCTGTGGGATTGTGTTGCATTGTTTCCCTCACCAGTTCAGGCCTTTTGTGTAAAAACTGTGAAGCGTAGATACCGTTTTTACCGTCTGCTGAGAAGAAGAAAAACAAAAAAAGGAGAACTTGAATTCCCCCCAGGTTGGGGTTTCTCTTTTACTGTACAAGGTTTCACTGTTTTTTATTTTTTATTTTTAGATGTTTGATGTCAACGCCTTAACCGTTCAGTGTTGAAAGCTGTCAGGTTTAGTTAAAGTTTTGTCCTGGGAGGAAACGTTGCGAGGAAAAGGACAAGAAAAATAAAGCACACTGACATTATTTATTTAAGCTGACAAATCTGAATTATTTAGAAGACTTCTGTACATAAGTATTCAGTTGTTGTGTAACTGAGTGTTTAAGTGTTACATGACCATTCTTGTAATTCAGGTTTGCAACGCAGCATCAAGGTTTTAATGTAAATTTCATTTCAGCATCAGGAGTGAATCCATGAACTGTAAAAAACTGTGTGTCTTAAATAAAGTGTTCGTTTATTATTACTCGATCTGACTCTTTATTTTTGTCTTCCTGCTTCTGAATGAATGATCCAGATCTGACTCTTTGTAGATTATGTTCAGGCAGATCCAGAGGCATGACATGGATGATGTGCTCTGACGGCACTTTAAGCTGCTCGCCCTGCAGTAACACATTATTATATAAGATGTATCTACGGTTAAGAACACTTGAGATGTAGTCAGGCAAGTCAGGCAGTTATGCACACACCTCTTGAATCGGAAAGGAGAGCGGAGCAAAAGAAAATGAGATGTGATTATTTCTGACGGCATGTATAGAGAATAAAGTGAGGGCATGTCCATGATTAGTAGAAGAACAAGATATACTTTATTAATCCTGCTGTTGAACTTGCTACAAACACAAAGGTTGAAACACACACGTGCACAAACAGGATCCTGAACATGCACTGATGAAGAGATGTCAGCCTGAGGGGGGCTGCACACAGCGAGTGCTCCTGAGCTGGTGGTGTGGGGGTTTGGTGCCTTCCTCAAGGACACCTCAGCAGCGCTCAGGATGTGAACTGGCACCTCTACATCTACCAGACCAGTTCCCAGGCTTTGTCCACACAGGGACTTGAGCCGGCGACCCTCTGGTTCCCGACCCGAGTCCCTACAGACTGAGCTACTGCAGCAACATCACAAAAAGAGCACTTATTGAATCTGTCTTTTCTAGACCGTGATTCACCAGAAATACTAAAATATTCGAGCATTAGAACCAAAGATTTGCACACATAATGCACATTATGAGTGACACTAGAAAGAGATCGTTGTAATCTGTTTAAAGAGTGATTTATGATAAGAACCTGCTAAGACTAACAAAGGCTTTGTTTGCATTAAAAGTACCCTGAACGTTTGTGTTCCTTCAGCTTCTTTTCAAGGTATTCAAAAATAAACTTAACCCCCCCTTCTAAGCGTTTCCACCGAGGTCTAAAGACCTGTGAAGGTCATAGAAACGAGTTGTGTGAAATGAAAGTGTGAAAAACCCACACATGTACTCCCCCCAATTAGAAATGTTCACAGCTGCAAGTCCCCTGTGCTTTTAGATTGTGCTAACCACAGAGAAGGGGCCTTAGGTTGAGCAAAAGCATGTCAAAGGCAACTTTTCTTAGACCCTGCATGCACCAGTGTCTCCTAAAAGTCCCACGCCTCGAGGTAAGTGGAAATGCATCATAAGAACTAAAACTTACTCTACTTTTTTATTCATATCATAAACAAAGAAATACTTAAACGGGGGCGGCTGTGGCTCAGCTGGTAGAGTCGATCGTCTCTCCATCGGAAGGTCGAGGGTGCGATCCCCAGCTCTTGAAGCAGCATGTTCGATGTGTCCTAGGGCAAGGACACTTAACCCCAAGCTGCTCCCGCTGCTTAATTGGCGGTGTATGAATGTGTATGAATGGGATTAGTTACTTCTGATGGCCACTTTACATAGCAACCTCTACCATCAGGGTGTGAATGTGTAGGTGTGACCTGCGGTGTAAAAACACTTTGAGTAGTCAAGACTAGAAAAGTGTGATACATTTATATAAATAAACTTGACTATGCAAGCTCAAGTCCATTTACCATTTAAAAATAATCGAACAAAATAAAAACATTTATTAAGTCTGTTCTTCTATCAGTGATGATCAGATACTTTTCACCTCAGCGTTTATCTCAGTTGCACAGAATAGATTGAACTTTATGACCTGAGGCAGAATAAGTGTCCCAGAGGAGAGTGCGTTTAATTAGGTTTGTTTATGTTGCTGACAGCAATGTGAAGCCTTTCGTTTCATTCAGCAGCTGCATTTCTTATTGAACACAAGTGTAATCAGCTCTGACATGTTGGCTTCTAGTGCAGCGCTGACATCCATGTTATTAAGTTACCTGAATAAAGATGAGGGGGAGGCAGCTCCAGGCAAAGTGTTTATTGGATGTATGTTGAGAGAGAGAGAGAGCACAATGACCTGTGGGTGTAGAATAATTGAAAATATCGGTCGAGCATGTCACGACAGTTTGATAATATAGAAATCTATCACCGCAGTTGTGTCTGTGCATTTACAGAATGTGATTGTAACTAATCAGCAGAGTCAGGCCTGAATCCCCGCAGACGGGCTTTAATCGGCTTAAACCCTCATTGTGCTTTTTGTATTTCTGGGAGTTGCATGTTTAATAAACCTACAGAACATGATCCAAACATTACAACAGAAGAAGCAGAAGTTGCATGAAACAGTCTGCCCGGACGTATTCCATTTGTGCAGGGTAAATAATAATTTAAAATCAAACTTCAGTTGGATGAAAACAGAGAAAAAAAACGTCCCTTGCTGTAGATTCTGCAGACACGAGGGAGGTCTGAGCTTACAGCAAAACGAAATTTACATTTGCTGACTCCAGTTTCTTAAAAAAAATATTGCCTCATAGTTTTACCAGCTTTAGCACAGCTACACATTAGGACATGTCATAATCTGCTGCCCCTCCCTTTCTCTCCTTTTATTTGCTTCTAATCGCTGCCCACACACAAACACATACATACAGTTGTCAGCAGCTGTCACTCAGGAGTGTATCAGTGCAGAACAGGACTGTTCCCCGAAGGCCCATCTACAGTGTGATATTCACTCAGTGCTTTTTATTTACTCATTAATATTGCCATTTGATCTTTTCAATATGCACACATAGCAAAACTACCTGAGGCCCGAGCCGTGGAGATTAAAAGCGAGATCGGTCTTGTGTTTAAATCCTGCAGCCGGAATGATTTTCTATCTCCGTGCTGAAAGTGAGAAATGCGTCATTACGCTGAAACCTGAAGCTAATCCTGAAGGAAAAAGGGATGTGGTTTGACTTGTGGATGTGGAATCATACAAATAATGCAAAACTGCTTGGTGTGCTGCTCTACAACAGCAGAGCATGCCCAGGAGAATCATATTTTATTACCTGTCATCAGTCAGGTTTAACAAAAAGTGTGTGCAGGGGTCGGGGCTGGACTGGAGTGAGGCTATACAACTGGCATCTACCCTATAGCGCCATTTTTCTGGTGGTGAAGCAACTCTATTTATATCCTCTCACACACACACACACACACACACACACACACACACACACACACACACACACACACACACTGGGACTATGGGAGAGCAGGAGGGCCCTAAGCACAAACATTCCCCTCTGCCAGCTCTGTAACTGTGCTGATTTACTACTGCAAACACACCGCTTTCATTTTGCTGCAGAAAAAGGGGCTGTTGATTAAATGTTCTTTATGATCATGTGGATATATAATAATAATAATACATTTTATTTAAAGGCGCCTTTCAAAACTCTCAAGGTCGCCTTACAGAGCAAAGGATAAAAACAAGACAACGATAAAATTAACATTAAAAACACAAATGTACAGGATGTAAAGGAGTTATGTGACCGGATGGGGAATGATCAGACTGAGATGTGTTTTGAGATGAGATTTGAAAATGGAGAGAGAGTCGATAGTACGGATTTGTGGTGGGAGGGAGTTCCAGAGGTGGGAGGGCAGAGCGGCTGAAGGCCCTGGACCCCCATGGTGGACAGGCGGAATAACTAAAATGAAATCTGGAACTGTGCAAGAATTTAAGGCTGTGGTTCGGTGTGGCAGTCCTATATTTCCTTTGCATGTATTAGTGCAGACACCCACACAGCAAACACTTAGCAGGATATACACACTGGCCCAGTTACCTCTGACTTGATGCAAAAGTGTTGAGACAAACTGACAGGAGCAGAAGAGAGAAAGAGGAGAAGGAGGGGTGAAAGGATGCTGCAGCCACGAGCTCTCTCTCTCTCTCTCTCTCTCTCTCTCTCTCTCTCACTCTGCAGCAGTGAAACCTCCATCTCTGCAGTGTGAGATGTTTTCAACCGCAGGCTTCACAGTTATCTCTTGTTTCATACAAAGAGGGAACATGCCCCGGATTCCTAAATGATAAAAATTAATACACAGAAGACGAACAGGGGGTGGGGGGGGGGGGGGGGGGGGGGGGGGGAACTATTCTCTGGTGGTTTTCCCCCAAAGATTTCAGACTTCTGACAGGATGCATCTCCTGGAAATGTAACAGCTCTGTGCAGGTTGCTCTGCCTTTTTCCACTTTGTCACCCTGCTAAAGCTGACACACCAGTTTAGCACCAGTCCAGCCGTGCTTAACCAGCTGAGCAAGCAGGTGGGACAGCTGAGAAACTGTTGTGGCCACTAATTGGTTGACAGAAGGCAAAACAGCCGTCGCAGATTTGTGTCAAATCGTTAACACACTCTGACTACTCACTAACTCAACATCAATGTCAGTCATCTTACACTTCCAGTGTCTTGACAGTGAACTCAGAATAAAGCCTCGTCTGAATAAGTGTTATTCTCACAAACTCAACAAAAGTAATTGGAAGAAGAGATAGAAAGAGATCGCTTCTTCTTCTTCTTCACACGATTGAATGTCAGACAACTTTAAGGATTTGGAGGAACAGGGAGGTTGAGTTTTCACCGCCAATTACAGAGAGTCTCTCTTCTCGCAAATTGGACGATGCAAATGCAAAGCAGACATTTATGAGAGGACAGGTACACGTTGTCTAAGCCGGCACAGAAAGTAGGAGGATTTATATGTAAAACGGAAGAAGATAGAATTTAAATCTGATCTAATAAATATTGCATGTGCAAGACAACAATCTTATTTTCACCCTTTGCACAAACATGTTAGTACACAGTTCAGCTCTCTTTGGTAAAATCACGGAGGTGTGAGACAAATTGCATATCGGAATTGCTTTTGCAAAAGGAAAAAACACAGAAACGCTTTAACAGAAAAGACAAAATCAAACAAATAGCTTTTGGTTTTGGCTTTTGCATTTGCATTCATGTTGCTGTGTTTGCATTTGGCTTTTTAGTTCATTCTTTCTATTACTGTTTTAAACTTGCACATAACTCCTGAAGAAACTCCTGAAGTTTGGGGCTCAGGGTGGCTGCATGTGTGAACGCAAACATCTGAATTTTTCCGCACAGAGTTAATCCAGTACCGCAAGCCTCCTAGTATTTTATCTGCAGAAAGTCCGAGTGAGCTGTTGTGAGAACGCAGCAGGATTTAATCAGGAACATTTACAGCGAGCGAGACTGTGTGGTGGTGGTGATCTTTATTCCCAGCGATCGGTGCAATATGATTGACTGTCTGCACAGAGTTAGCACATGTCCATGCACATAATTAAACTGCTGCATTACGTTTTCTGTTCTCCAGTATGTTCTTCTCCGCTCTTTTGTAGATATTGTGATTCTGTCTAACTACACATAACATTGATATGAAACATATTCTCATTTAAGCGCCGTACAGCGGACTCTGTTGCTTCGTCTGCCACTTCCATGTTGTTCTTTTAATGTCATGTTTTACCTCAGGAGACCCTAGGCCCCTCCCATCCAGTCCGACGGAGATAGTCTCCCTCTGTGAGGTGCATGTGTGAACAACCAGGTCAGGAGGATTTCAGGGGCAGTCCTCCTGAAAGTCTCCAGAAATTTGCAGATGTACTTATGTGAAAACGACTAGATTCTGACTTTCACTAAGATTTTGGATATGCACGTTGTCCTTCACTTCCTGGCCACGGTGCGGTAAAAAGAAAATCTCTATGGCACGTTATGCATGGACCACTGTGAGGCTTTCATATAGGAAACCTCTGAGGAGCACGAGCTGTTTCATTATTATTATTTAAAGCAGCACAGATAAGAGGCTGGGCAAAAATACTTCAAAGAATTTAGTTTATGTGGTGAATGAACATTTATAAGACTTGGAGAAACACAGTGATGACATTTCCCCTGCCTATGGGGGGTAACCAATAACAACAAGGATGAAACATGACAAGAAGAGTGCGCCTAAATGGTTTGCTTGAATCCAAGGGACCCCTACTTCAGCCCCTGTTTACATTAATTTGAAGACATTGATGGGTCATGATAAACATTTTCCAGCTTTCAGTCATCATATATTTTTGTCTATTTTTTCCTCGTTTCAAAACTAAAACAGGATTTTCTAAGAATGGAAATTAGGCCAAGAAGAAGATAGAATATGTCAGTCTTCTCTTCCTCCTGGAGCTGGAGCTGTTCACCTCAGCAGATAACTGGTTCACAATGTGAGCACATAATCAGCAGGTCCCTCGTCCGCTGAGATCCTGGTCACACTCCAGCTGTGTGTCAACCTTACCAATAATGGCAGCAAAATAACACATTTACCCCAAAGAAATCACAGAGGCGCCTGGGACTACAGGGTGCCAGTTTCGTAAAGGTTATGTTTCCTCTTGGCTGAATAAACATTTGAACACATAAGGACGCTTTCAGAGGAATAGATCCCTCTATGGATTATATCAACGTATTCCTCCTTATGTCACCATATTTAGAAATCATCTCACATGGTGCGAGAAATAAAGTGTTTACTAAACCCTATAAATAATTAAAATGCAGAGGTGGTTGTGTCTTTTTTTTTTTTTTTACTGGCTCAGAGTTTAATTTCTCCTCCCCTGCCGGCCAATCAGCCGCTTTGCTGTCACGCTGTTTCCAGGCTGGGAGCTGCATGAAATATTGATGGTGAAAAGCGAGAGCACCAACATCATGCTTGCTGAAATTGTATAAAAAACCAGCCGCACCAGAATGAGAGAAATAACGGAGAAAGAAGATCAGGAATTATTACAAGCTGGCTCTAATTTCAGGGGTGCAGAAAAGAACTCAATGATGAAGGATGATGAGATTTTGATCCCACTTTGCCGTTGTCTTCCCCCCCCCCCCGACTGCAGAGCTGTTGCACTCTGAAATCTTGTTAAATTCCAGAAAAACAAGATCAATGATATGTAGTTTGACTTTTTTCATTTCAACGTATTAAAAATCCCAATCTTGGGAAATGTTCCTTTTTTTTTAAAGGAAGATAGAAATGGACATGATGGTGTCATCACTTATAATAAAGCAACATTTAGTGTCCATGTGTTTTTTTTTACATAACCAAAGCAAGCTGCACCTCCTCTGTTGATAAATTAAACCAGTGAGTTAGCGTGCACAGACTCAGAGCTCTGATATCAAAGTGTTAGGATTCACACATCTGTTCAACAGGACAGACAAAAAACCCATTTTCCTTTTTCACTGCAGCAATTTGCAACAAAAAAAATGATAATAATGCTACTCGCTCCTCAAACTTGACTTCCTCTTTACTTCCTGGATGGGCGGAGCTTCAGAGTCTATAAAGGAAGCCAGCTCACCTGTTGGGGAAAATTTTCCAAAAACAAGGAAGCTAGCTGGCCTCATGGATGCCTCCCCCTCACAAAAGTTTGAGCTGAATGTTTTATATGTGTGTTTTGCCTTGATTAACACCAACTTGAATAGTTTACTAATAGTTTATGGTGAGAAGATTTACCAGAAAATCTACTTTCAGAACGATTGATTTGACTTGACTTGCTCTTGTGTCCAAACAGACGAGCCACTGAGCTGGAGACAGTTTTAATAGATGTGTTCCTGCCAGCCAAATATCTTCCCATGGCTGCTTTATATTAAGATCAGCAAATCGGCTTGCATGCCGAGTTGTTGTAAATGTCACTACTATTCATGATGTCCGCTGGGGAAAGAGGTCAGTTAGACTTTGATTTGTATAATAAGGAACCAATCACTGTGAACTCTGATTACAGCCCAGTGATCTGTTTTTATATTCCCTGTGTGGGAAGCAACATTTGGATAACTCTCACTGAGTGTGTTTGATGTCTCTTTGCCTCGAGCTTCTGCCTCTACGACGTCTCTGATCCATATTTAGAAAAGAGAGCAGCACGCTGTAGATCAGGGCATCAGTTACACCTCCTGTAGAGGGGCTGCTGGATTTGAAGATCCTGTACTGGACGGCTTGTGAATAACTTTTAAGATTGGACAGATTTGAAAGAAACAAAGAATGATCAGACACTCGCATGTCACAACTCCAAACATTTAAATGTGCCATCGATAATCCTTTTATAATCCTTGGAGAGAAGTAGGCTGCAGTTTGAATAAACACAACGTTGAATTAAACATGTTTGTTGTTCAGTTTGATCTTAGTCCCGCTCTTCTTATCAGCCTGCGTTGAAACCTTAAATCAAACACACCTTTCCAGGAACAACATCAGACACACCTGCTAATATACAGAACCCCCTAATGTCCCTAAAAAGCTCCAACAAGGTAACAAACTTTTGGGGAATTTAGTGTCTCTGTACTAATGGGCTAAATATCCTGCGAATAAAATAATTATCCTATAATGATGATAATCAACTTACCAATGAACTTAGGTTATTTCCGTGTAGCTGCATCAACAAAGTAAGAGGCAAGCTTCACAGGAAGAATTATCTTAATGAGGACCAATGGTGCAGAGGCTAAGAGTTTACTTGAGTGAGCCAAATAAATCTCATTTTTGACGGCCTAGATACCCTCAAAGACTCAAAGCAGAAGCAGACTTTCTACATGAATCACACAAAATGGGAGATGCCAAATGCCTCCACAGCGCCCCCAAATATTTGATCAGGAAAGCCTCACACTGTGACACCTACATGGATGCAATTTGGTGCGCATAGCTCCAAAAGAGACCGTGTGCCCAAACTCTAAACTCAACAGGAAGTAGAATATTTTCTGCCCATTTTAGGGTCATTGTTTGATTAACTCCTCCTGGGAGATGGATAGAAATGATCAAGCTCAAATATGGTGTACAGCGAGGAGGGACCTTGATGATGAAAAGTTAGCAAGCTTGTGTACAAAACTTAAACTAAGTGGCCGTGGCGAGCCCTCAAATTTGATTTCATGACATGGAAAAAGAGCCTGTTCAGTGCTGCTTGACGCCCTAGTTGTTTTATTTGTGGTCTTTTTAAAATGATTTAATGGCCGTTTGAGGGGCCTGATTTGGCCCTCGGGCCCCTGAGTTGAATCATGCCGCTGCACTGAATGGCCATGAATGATTTGTATTTATCAGCACTCCCGACTATTTGGATATTTATAGGCTCTGCGTCCACATAATTGAGGTTTTGGCAAAGCAGAAGGTCAATCAGAGAGGATTGATTTGGCCTTGGCTGAGCTGTGAAGTTGAGAGGTGCATTATGCAAGATGAACCTGATCCTCTCTCCTTCCCTTAACACCGTCTCTGGAAGGTGTTGACCCAAGTATTGATGACTGGACTCCACTTTTTTTTTTTTGCTCGAGTAAGCAATGGCCCCCCCCCTTCCCCCCTCCCCCTTCCATCCACCCCACTGTGGTGGCTGGTCATTGATCGATGAAAAACCTGTCTTCAAAAAAACTGTCGGAGTACTTGTGCTGCTCTTCACAGTCAGGAGCTCACCGGATGCCGACGCAATGCAGCGAGTGGACCACCAACCTGGGACCTGTGAGCGACACCAACACCTTTACACAAGGTAGAGCTTCATCCTTTCCCATTCTTTAAAAACTGCATGTGCTTCTCGGCTTTATCTGAAGAACGACATTTCCTCCTTTTAAGGTCATGAATCATGTTTTAACAGAGTTGTGAAAACACAACATGACCTGTCATTGTTGAATATTCACATTTCTGATCACAACAGAGAGTGACATGATTTTAATTTTCCAGTAGATATTATCGCCACATGTGATCCTAATTACCTCATTACTGGGAGCACGGCTCTGATTGGATGCAATCAAATCCCCTGTAATTGTCTTTGATTCTGTGGCATTGAACTGAAACATTTCTACTGTTTCACTTCTGCCTCTGCCTCACACACATTCGAAACACACAGGCCCTGCCATCAGTCTGAAACGCTGCTGGTAAAGAAGACTATGAATAATAAAACAAAGAAGACCTCAGTGGCCTGTGAACTGATGGTTAAAGCAGTGAAACTGTCTGCTTGCTGGGCTGATGTGTTTCTGCGCTGGAAAACGCCTGGAACTTGTTCAGACAATTTTTTTTTTGACATATTCTGCATTTTAGAGAGAGATGTTGCTCAAGAACCAGCTTACCTTTAAGAGGGGGAAGCAATAGACTTTCCTGGAAACAACTATTCTGTGTTTCCCCTAAGTGTTAGAATGGATGCATTGGCATACAATATTCAAAGAAAAAAAACATATCTGAGGAAATGAAAGAGGTTTCAAAGGAACTAAGCACCTAGTGTCTTGTGCGTCTGCTTCACATTCTCATCTCCTATTTTCTCTGAAATCGAGCCTTCTGCTTTGATCCACATATAATTGGCAGATTTCTTTGCTTACATATGAAACACCTACTTCACAGTACAAGTGTATCTGTAACAGGTGTTCCTTTTCCCACATCTTGAGCTATGGGGAGACTTGCTGCGTGTGTTTTAACAAGACAGTTTGAAGGAAGAAGGAACTGATGAAAGTCAAACTTTGTAGCAGCTGACAATTGGTGTTTGGTTTACTCTTAACTGAATCACAGAGCCACAGAAAAATATGTTTTTCTGGCCATTTAGATCGTCCTCAAGTGAAAAGAGCTGCATCAGTGGAGGTGGAGATATGTGCAGATTGAGATTTAGAGTTTTCTGTCCTCAGAAAGACAGTTAATTCATATTTTGTTATAAAGATAAAGATAAACTTTATTGATCCCCATGGGGGAATTGTTTTCATCACAGCAGCTCAAGAAACAGGAAACAGGAATATAATTATCAAAAATAACAAGAAGTTAAAAATCAAATCAAACATGTAGATTTTTCATCATAGAAGACAGTTAAGTAAAAACAAGTCTCATGTATATGCACGAGCTTGCATTATAATAGTTGGTTCCCTGTGATAAATTTAAAACAACATCAGCTCATAGAGAAAGTTCACTCTATTTCAGACTTGCAGATAAAAACAGTTTCAGTCAATCCGGTAGATGGCGCTGTTGCAGTGCCTCCAGGATCGAGTAGAACCAGAGCAGAGCGCATCCTTTGAGCACTGAAACAGTGTGCGCTGTGGTGTCCAGGCATATGTTTGTTGGGGTGAGGAGCAGCAGCAGCAGCAGCAGCAGCAGCAGCAAGGACGATGGTGCTCGTCTCCTATCAGTCTGGATGAGGATTTAGATTTCCCGGGAGCTGCTTCCCCATCAGTGGCCTTGAGAATGTACGGGGATGGAGAGGGCAAAGTGTGGGACCGGATCGGGCGGCCCCACCGGGACTGCATGTGCTACCTTGGACCTCCGACCACTTTGATGCCGATGTAAGACATTTAAAGTTTTGCTGATGCGCCGCAGCCGAACGAGAGTATGGCGGGCTGCACCTGTTGCGCACATGATTCCAAAGCATATTTGATAAAGTACACCGACTTTTCTGAAGGAGAAGTGCTCAAAATATATTGTATTAATGTTTTAAATTCAGAGTAATTACCTCACAGGAATGTTGTGTGTTTGCATTAACATTAACCGGGCTATGAGGACGATTTCGCTGCACTGTAGAGATTTTTTACGCACCGTTTTTCTCACTTGGTCTGTTTTGTTTTCAGGTTAACACTGTGCTACTTTTCCAGGAACATAACACTATTTGTTCAATATTAAATGATACTGTTACGTTTTCATCTCACCTACTGGACACAAAGAAACCACCAGTAGTATCTCCTCTGGGCTTTAAAAGGATATTCGTGGAGTTGGATTGCAAGTGTGCGCTCCAGTGCCTGCACATCCTGTCACAAGTGTTCCCCCTCTCATCGTGATCGATCCATTAGTTTCACATTCGTATAGCTGTTCCATTATAGGCTTTTATAATGGGAGTTGCACTGTGCGTAGTATATAGCCTCCAACAGTTGCAGGAGCAGTCACTTCCACTTAGCATCTTGCGCGGTGTTGTTGTGCGGACGCAGGGCCAGTGAAGGATGATGATGTCTGTACTGTGTGGAGGCGCTGCAGGGGCCCTTAACGCCGGGCTCCCTGGAACAAACACCACTGACTCGCGTGGTTTAAACAAAAGAGTGTCTCTGACTAGGTTCAAAGTCTTCCCTTTGAACTTAAAAAACACTTTTCCTCGTAACACCCCCTGTACCACCCACCCCTTGTTCTCTCTTCCCAGCGGGATGCGCAAGTCTCCCGACGTGAGCCCCAGAAGGCTTTCGGACATCAGCCCTCAGCTCAGACAGCTCAAGTACCTGGTGGTGGACGAGGCCATCAAGGAGGACATGAAGTCGTCGCGCTCAGTTGAGGACATCAACAGCGCGTCCATAGAGGAGCGGATACTGCGGATCACCGGATATTATGGATACCAACCTTGGAATGCAAGCTACAGCAGTGAGTCTTTTGACATGCATTGAGCTTCTGTGCTGTGACTTTAGAGCATGCTATGGTGTATGAAGTGGCTAGGGAGAGATTTTGGCCTACACAGACCATAACTATCAGTGTTCAGATAACATTACAAATAGTGATGATGCAGCATATTGTGAAACATCTTGTAGTTTTTGGAGGGGGCGCTCCATGATGGCATTAACACACACCCCCCTTGTTGAATTTACAGAAGATTAAAAAAGGGTAACTAAGTGTTGAAGTTTAAGATCTGTCTGCAGACTGTTTCATGCAGAAAATTAAGAAAGACAGTAACAACACAATGATAAAATTAACATTAAAAACACAAACGTACAGGATGTAAAGGAGTTATGAGAACGGGTGGAGAACGATCAGACTGAATATGCCAGTTTAAAAAGATGTGTTTTGAGATGAGATTTGAAAATGGAGAGATAGTCGATATTACGGATTTGTGGTGGGAGGGAGTTCCAGAGGTGGGGGGCAGAGCGACTGAAGGCCCTGGACCCCCCATGGTGGATAGGCGGGCGGGTGGTGCAGTGAGTTGAATGGAAGAAGAAGACCTGAGAGTGCGGGTAGGTGTGTTGATGTGCAGGAGTTCAGAGAGGTAAAGCGGAGCGAGGTTGTGGGCGGGAGGGAGGAGGTGGCTTTGGTGGATAGGTAGAGCTGGGTGTCATCCGCATAGCAATGGAACTGGATGTTATACTTACGGAAGATATGGCCAAGAGGAAGGAGATAGATGACGAACAGGAGGGGGCCCAGGACAGAACCCTGAGGAACACCGGTAGTGACTGGAAATGGCTGGGATTTGAAGGTTCCGAGTTGAGTGAATTAAGTAGAACAACACATTTCATCTTTATTTAAATACAACCAACGCTTACAACTTCCATTCTTTGAGATTGAGAGAGGATGCATAGGTGGGGGTTTTGCCCAAAATGGCTTTGTTAATAAAAAAAGGTACCAAAGTTTGAATTGTCCTTAAAGCAGGTCACTGTACTTTTGAATTTAAATGTTGAGTAACAAACCATTTGCACATCTCATTGTACTATTGGGATGCACGTGCAGCATACTAAACCGTCACTGTAAACCTCACAGGATGAAATAAATCATCCTGTTGCATTCTTTTTTTTACTACTGAAAAGAAACACATTTAGACACTACGAGCTCTGAATAATACATGAGACACTTCATTGTCATTGTAGGTGTGCAACGAGATTATGTGTGTTGACTCCTCAGGCATCATACAAACAATACACATTCAAACCTGATGACAACAAAACTGCATCACCGAGAGGACTGAGCTGCTGTGTCTATATGCATGTCACGAGTAAGTGTAAATCCCAGCTCTCAACGTACTTCTTTCCATCCTTTCATTGTCGTCATTTGACGCACACGGGGGTTATGTGCTGGTCAAACGAGGACTGGTCTTAAAGTTTACACAAGGTGTCAGTCACCATGATGCTGCGTTTATATTGATATTTATTGTCTCTGAATCTGAATGTGCACTTTTCCTCCCTCCTACATAAAGTTGCTGAAGCATCACTGTTGCTCCTGGTTGCAGCAGCCGATGTTTGCATGAGTGGAGCGTGTTGAGCTTGGAGTCAGACAGTGGAGATGTTGCTCTGAGGGGTTGACTCTTTAAAGACAAAAGTTGCCAACGCAGCGTTCGTTCTCCTCTTATTTCCATTCTCTCTATCACTGCAGTACATTTGCATCATCTTCTTCTTCTTCTTCTTCTTGTGAACAGCTTTAAACCGCTGAGCCGGGTGATGGATTACAGCCTTTGCCTCTCTCTCTTGCTCTTTGGCTCTTCACTGTGTGCGGACTTGTCAGAACAAACCACAATCGTAATAACTGTCAAGCTTTTGATCTTTTGTTAGTGCTGCTCTGGTGTGACTACATTCAGGAGGACTTTGCTGGCTGATGAGTTGAAGCTGGTTGAAAAGTCGGTTACGTTTTCATATGAGATACTGCAATGTTAAAGAGCTTCACGGCTATACTTTCAAAATTTATAAGCCTATATACCTCACATCAGAACTCTGCAGACTTCACAGGAAAGCTGCTGTTCAGACCTTCAAACATCTACTGGTGCTGTGACAAGGACAGGCATAGTGAAGTAAGCTGGTATCATCTACTACAGTGAACTGTTGGAACCATTTCTCAAGACTGAAATATATACTGTGTGTTGTAACAGGAAGAGAGGTGCATTTGAAATCGATTAAAGGCAGAGTTGGTAATTTTTGAAACTTAGCATGATTTTGAAAGTAGCATTCGTCTAACAGGGTCCTAAGTCTCTGACTAAGACTCTTCTCCTCTGTCGCCCCCCGGTGGTGGAATGAACTTCCAAACTCCATTGGATCTGCAGAGTCCCTCTGCACCTTTAAGAAAAAGCTAAAGACCCAGCTCTTTCATGAATACCTACTAACTTAATGATGATGGTCTCCATATTATTGATGATGATGATGGTAATGACGATGGTTTTTGTTTGATAACGACGACTTATAAGATGGTTTCTATACTGATTAGAGCTCTCAAGAACTGCCCTCAATGTTGTGCTTTGCCTCTGGTCACTTCCTGTCAGCACCTGTGTGTCCAATCAGACTCAAAGCTGATCGTTTGCTCTTACTGACATTGTTCCATTTTTTCTAGATCCTTGCTTGTGTCGCTTTGGATAAAAGAGTCTGCTAAGTGAATTGTAGAATTGTAATGACAAACTCACAGTATAAACCCCGTCATCGGTGACGCGCTTTGAGTGTGGACTAGTGCACGCTAAGGGGTAGAGAGCGAGTAGGGAGACAGGGAGGCGTGTGATTGGTTCATCAGATTGGTACCTCGTGGCAGACATTGGTCGAAGTTTTTAAAGGCTTACAACTGATACAGATGACAGATTTTCTTTGTTCCTTTTTCAGAGCACGAGTTATTAATGTCTCTCAGGACCTAAAGACAATTTCAACCAAAATCTTTAAAACCAACCCTGCCTTTAAATAAAATTCACAACACTTGAATCTGGGCCCTTTGTCTTACAAATGACCTGCAGTAAAATACACTTACACTGGTGTTTAGTATGTTCTTTAAACGTTTACATGTAGCTCTATATGAAGTTTTTATCACAGCAGCACAGACAGCGGCAGCACTCCTACTTCCTTATGTAGCAGTCTTTAAAGTAACATCTGATGTTTCCATGGCAACGATAAACATGTCTTGTCTGTCATGGCGGCCACCATAACAAGACACGTCCGGTTACGACTATAACATTTTGGACTTCTCTTGGCTTTTAATAACTTTTGGAAATATTTGAGGTAATGTACCGGTAAGTACTCAACAAAAAAAAAAAAATATATAACACAGGTTAAGACCATTTTAAATTAATTTAATTATATTAGTGTAAAATTTGACATATTGTCTCTTTTAAATAGAGCGTGAATTTGTGGAGGATAAGTTTGTCAGATGATTGTGGGGAATGACACGTCGGTGTGAAATGAGTGCAGCTCCACTCGCCTGCCTGAACCAGCTTGCACGCAGGCGTTGCTCCATTTATGGTCACCATCCCTGTGAAATACTAAAAGGTGCAGTGGATATTACAGATATTTTTTGTAGTTAACCACGGGCAGAGTTTGTGTTTAGTATGCTGATTTGCTCACCTAACGCCTCACATCTCTTATTTCTATGCAGGTAAACACTTCATTTAGAAATGTGTTCAAGCTGATTCATGATTCCATTATCTTCAATCCGCTGGGTAATTTACATGAAATGCTCCAATTATAATTTTTGCTTTTGAACAGATGTAATACATATTGCTTGTTAGGCTGGGTCTGCTTTTATGAAACCGAATGAGAGTTTTGACCCAGTTTGTCCATTTTCACATTAGTAAACAAACACTTCACATGAACTCAGCTTAATGGTGGGCTTGTTTTTATTTTCAAAATGGGAAATGTATGAAAGACAAAAAGCAGGAAAGTCAACTAAATGTATGATTCATATTCTATTAAAGGCTTAATATGTGATTTTTCACACTTAAATATAATATAAATCAAGTATATCCTCTGAAAATAACTCTGAGAGTCATGACTGTCTACAATGGGTGTAACACCCGAGTCCCACTGGCTGTGATGTTTTCAGAGTTTTCAGAGTCCTATCTTCACTTTGTTTACATCGCCCGGACGGCCGGCTGACTCCTCCCCTCGCGTATAAAAGTTGTTTAATTGAGGGACTAGAGAAAAGAAGAATAACATACTGTACTCACTGCTTAACTGTGTTTCTAGATCACGCTCATTTCAGGTAAATTTACATGCAGTGTGAAGATACGAGCAGAATAAAGATCGCTAGCATTAGCATGCTAACACAACAATGCAGCGCAAGTTGTTTTGGTTTCATGCTGGTGCTCAAGGGCGACATCTGCTGGATCAAAACATCGAATATAAAGCCTTTAAGTTGGCACCAAATCCCGATATTTGAAATATAATGAAAAAACCTGTACAGTTTCGGCAGCTATTTGCGAGAACTTTGATCATAATGTGCATTAAAGCCTGTCCTGAAAAAGCTCTTCATCAGCAGCAGCCGTATTTAAAATAGAAAATTTCATGATGAGATGCAATGTTGCATCAGACAGACTCCTGTGAGCGTGGCCATCAGGGGAACCGTCACCTCTGCAGTTAATTGATGTTGCGTTTTGCCTTTCAGGAAATGTCTGGGCTCGTTCAGCTTGCATCTGTTGCTATCAAACTGAACATGGGAGTCAAATTAAAAACATGCCATGATCCATATTCCAAGTTCTCAGTTAGCTGCTGCAGCTCGGGGATGAAAGTCCCACATAACACTTTCCATAACCAGCCCGCTCATGAACACACCACCTGACCCAGTGGATACTAGAAATGGCTAATGGTTAAAAAACTGTGTGACTAATGGTAACGTTAGACGCTTAAAAGAAGAGGTGGGCGGATGAGTTGTTCACACACAAAGAGTACAAAGAGATCTCTGTTTGTTTCATTTAGCAGCACGCTTTCCAAACCGCCGCATGCGCTCTTCACACAGGAGTAAGCAGGAGCGAGAGAATGAAAGTGGAACAAAGTAGTGCGCCTTAAAACCCGGGCCGAGGATGAAAAGGTTTGATGTGTGACTCGGCTTTTTCTCTGTGCCTTTTAATGAATCACCTGAATATTCTGATATTCTGAGTCTGCTGGGATAACAAACACGCGAGATGCTGTAATAGCCAAATACATGAAACCCCCCCCCCCCCCGCTCAGTTATCAAACCGGCCTGTGAGTCACTTTCCCCTAGAGTGGTGTTCATGTCACCTCAAAGCAGAATTAACCAAGAGCTTTTGCTTTTGATGTGGAAGATGTAAGTGAATCATATGGCAGGTTTGTCCCTTTTATCCCAGGATGCCTCAGCTCTGCTTTCAGGGCTGCGTTTAGCCCGGGCCGAGCTTCTCTATGACTCTGCAGTCTCTTTGATGCTCGTCTCAGACGTATATTCTCTCTCTTTCAGCTGCAAAAGATCGTCTAAATTGCCGTTTCTCCTCTCCCCAGATGCAGCTAGAATTTCTATATAGCTTAAAAACAACTTTTCTGTAAGATTTTTCTTTATTTGATTGTTTCATTTCTGCATGGACTTTGAAAAAGCTTGAGATAGAGGTACGTGTTAGCACTCTGAGTCGAGCAAACTCAGAGCAGAAGGCCCTCGAACGTTCAGGGGTCGGCCTCAGTCTGAAGCAGCAGATCAATAATAGGATCAGTGCTGCTGTGATTCTGTCATTTAATCTCGTCCATGTCCTTTCACAACGGAGGATTACTTCTGCTGAGGTTCAACAAAATGTCTTCTTATGAAACCTACCCACATCACGATTAATAATTAAGTTAGTGAACGTCTTTGCAAACTGACAGGAAATTTGCCCTGAACAGAGAATTGAACTCTCAATGATACGAGGAATATCTTTCCACTTAGGAGCGATAAAAGAACATATTCTTAAATCATGTGTCAGCATGACATTGCCTGAGGATTTCTCAGAACATAAAGTACAGAAACTTTTAGCTGAAATGATATCTCTAAACTCATCCTGATTGAAATGCTTTAAGGCATTTAAAACATTGTGTTCGTTTCACTTTTTCATCCCTTAATTCATCTTACTCTGTTAATGTTTAAGTTGGTTTTATGCATTCATCCCTCAGACTCATCCAGGTGCTCTAAAAGAAGAGACTTCTCTCAGACTTTCAGTAGAAATATGAAAAAGAAGCATACAGGGAATGCAATAGTAAACCTTAAACTGTCCTTTCACGTTCATTTTTTCTTTCACAAGCAGAATTTTTTTGACCATGCAGGCGCCCTCACTTTTTAATTGGCTTTTCTCTTCCATAATGTCAAATCCAGCTTTACAAAAGTGTAGTTTTTATGAAAACATTCCTCAATGCATGACAACAAGTGAGCAGAGGAGCGGAGAGCAGGCGCAGGTCTCCACTCGTCTTGGATGTATTGAGTGTGTCCACACCGTGAGGCTGATGGTGTGTGAATGAGTCATAAAGCTGCACACACTTCTCACGAGAGAACCAAAGTTACATAGTGCTCAGAACAGGTGACCAGGTCGCTCTGTGGAAATGAGATAGACGCCATCCTCCCTGTTGTAAGTGATTGTACAAGTCGATGAAATTTAAAAAATATGACTTAAAGGTGGAAAAGTTACATATTTTTGATGCACATTTTTAATTTTTAACCAACCGTCACTATGAATATACATAGATGTATATATATTATTTAATTTAAATGATTAATCTACACACACTTATTTATGTAAATACTGTAATTGACATGTTAAATTGACCCATCTGTCACATAACTGCATTTTTCTTTAATGTTACTTCAGCATCTTTTGCACTATTCACCACTGCACTGTTTCATATTTAGTCATGTAAATATTAGTCTTTTCTTATTATGTTTATTGTTGATATTTAATGTTGTACCTGTACAATAGCACAATTCACCGAAGTTAAATTCCTTGTGTGTGTAAGCATACCTGGACAATAAATCTGATTCTGATTCTGATGCACAAATACAGAATTGTGTTAAAATGATGAAATAAGAACATGGTTGAAATAATAATCTCTAGTATCTGAAGTCTCTTTTATCCTACCATTGTGTTTTTCAGAGAGCTTCTCCTTGCGTTTTCCCAGTTTTCATGGACCTTGTTGGGTTTTAGATGTGATGTTTTGACTCACTCACTCATTGAACCGTAATCTTCTGGTTTTGCTGTTTTAATATGAAGTTGGTTTACCTGAAAGGTGAGCTTGGAGAGGAGTCGGAAACGGAGCTCTTTCAGTATTGTTTTGAAATGAAGTCATTGAAGATTTGCTTAATCGTTAAGTATGAGTTTCCAAACAAACTCAGAGTTTTTAGCTCATTGCAAAGTTCATGCTGGAAAGCTGAAATGGTGCTTAGGTCTCACTGAGATGTAAAGCATTTGTCACACAAACAGACTTTGTTCTTTTTTTTCCTTATTTACTCACACTATCTATAACAAATGAAGCGTTCCCTCTGGTGCAAATTCAGAGCTCCACGAGGCATGAAATGAGGCTGGATTCTATTTTCAGCTCCGGGTTTCGGACTGGTGAGACGTGACAGAGGAGCAAGGTGGAGAGAGAGAGAGAGAGAGAGAGAGAGAGCCTATATAACTATGTACACATTCACTGCTGGCAGTAGCAGAGCAGCTGGGAGGGATGGACCAGGTATGTACGGGCCCACGGCTTCTCAATGACTCTTTTCAACTCAGCAGGAGTCCAGGAAGAACGAAGGTGATAGTTATGCAGACACACACTCTCACTTGATCAGCGCCTTATGGACAAAGAACAAAAGACTTTTCCTTTGAAGATATGTATGCACTTGCACACACACACACTCACACACACACACACACACACACATAATCACCTTTTTTCAGCCACAAGTGAGTAAAACAAATCTGTTTTTCCATTTAGAAAAAAGTGAAAAATACAGCTATTTTATATTTTTTCTCAGAACAGCTTTTTTTTTTAAATTAATTTTTATTGTCATGATGTCTTAACATACAGTACACATATTTTATATTCAACATAAGGATGACTATATTTTACATTTTTATAAGTGGTGTGGTGTCAAAAAGGTTGTGTCCCCCCAGTGATGTGGAAATACTAAAAATAACACTTACAATACAGAAACATGTGTTACAGTTTGTTTAAAGTAGCTTGAAGTAAAACTGAGATAGCTTGGATCTGGGTTACATAAATTCATACAGTTTTCTCTCCATCATGGTTTTCTTCCCTTTCTCTACGATATCTAACATCTTTAGGAAGGGCAAACAAACAAATTAGTTATATAAAATGAAAGAATACAATTAAATTAAAAGAAAGAGAAGAAGAGTCAAAGGAGAAGGAAGAGAAACAAAAAAAAACACAAAACCCCAAACAAACAAACAAACAAAACAAAAAAACAGAGAACAGCTTTTGTTTCCTCTCTTGTATAATAAAAAGCTAAGTGCAACAATCTGGATAATGTCTGTGGGTTTTGTACAAGCGGCAACCTAAGGTGTTGAAAATGAAGCAAATGCAGAAGTGCAAAAACCTGCAGTTCTTAAGTGTCCACTTGAGGCTGGTTGCAAAAGCCCAAAGTACCATTAGCACCCATATTAAAAGCCCATTTTAGGGGGCGCAGGTGGCCAAACGGTTAGTTAGCGCGCCCTTTGTACAGAGGCTTTAGTCCTTGAAGTGGGCAATGCGACCTGTCGCTCCTTTCCTGCATGTCATTCCCCTCTCTCGCTCTCTCTCTTTCGTCCTAATTTCCAACTCTATCCACTGTCCTGTTTCTTCACTGAAGGTACACAAAGCCCCAAAATAGATCTTAAAAAAATGAAAGCCCATTTTGATAGCAGGAATAAACATGTTTACAACCTGGCACATAACAAAGGTTCAGGAATAGCTCATGCTGTTATTAGTGCACACCGTGCCGGGGGAGATTTAACAATTTTTAAAAAAATGTATCCTTCTTATTGATATTTCATACATTTTCCTTCATACAACAAAACTCAAGAAAAAGTAAAAATGTGCAAAATACTGATTTGTCTTTGACTACAGAAACCCTGCATCTCCCAGAAGGTTAGAAAGTTTTTTTGTCTTATAAATAACACTTACAAGGACCTGTGTTCAGGCTCTGTCATTCTTTTTAAGAGAATGCCTTTATGTGCTTTAAAGCCACTTTAAGTTTTCCTATAGTCGCTGCTTGATGTTGTGAAATCTTACGCACTGCTCCTGCAGCGTTTTCACAAAAGCTCAGCCTGATTTTAAACAGAACATTTACTAAAGGAGCGTCCAGAAAAAAATCCAGTTTAAGCCGGAGTGAAGCTCAGCTTTTTTTAAATTTCTGGAAGTTTTCATGAGTGTTTCAAAGTGTGAAAGCACCCTGAGAAAACATCTCTTGTAGTTCATTTGTTGCAGACAACCTAAATCCAGATTCATTGGCTCAGAGGGAGGATAATACATCTTTTTTAAATTTTATCCTTTGTGTTATGTGAAACTATCACGCTGTGTGTACTCGACTGGAACAGAAACCTTGATCCACTGCCTTCCCATCTGTAGTCCTTATCCAAGCCGAGCGACTGCACGCACAGGGCAGGCACGAGTCGTGTCATGAAGGCTGATGTTCAGTCAAGGGGCAAGATCTCGACCTCCGTATGTAAACATGAGTCACTGTTGTTCACATGCACATTCATTCAAACAGAGACGGAGCAAAGAGAGAACAAAGAAATGGAGCAGTTCAGACAAAACACTTCAATTCCCTGCAGATTAAAATCCCTCTAATGCTCTCTTTTTCTGTATGCACACATTTTTAAATACACTTCCACATGTTTTAGTGATATGCATTACAGAAAAAAAAAATCATATACTGTACCCAGAGGAGTTGATCATCATGATATTTTTGAATATTTTATGTAAATGGATTATTTTAGAGTGGGACTTATATTTATGAGTTTAGGTTCAGACCACATCCATATGGTTTCACATCTGACATGTTGTGTGAAAGGGATCATTCAGACTGCTGTCCTCTCCAGTGGCGGTTTATCAGAGGTAGTCATGGCCACTGTGATGTCATCCATTGTTTTGTTTCTTTTGGCTGTTTTGCAGCCTTGAGTTCTGCATGATTACATCATTATCAGTCCCATTCTTGAAATTCTGTTGCCAGAAATGACTAAATGTGGACGAGAGGATTGAATTTAAAGGTCCAATATGTATTATATCTACTGAATGAAATGATAAAGTGACATTACTATATGATCAGTCATTAAGGAAACATGCTATGTTGAAGTGCTGTCTTCTCTGACAACAATGCAGCAGCCAGTATGTCCTCCTTCTAACTTTAGATTCTGCTCCTGAATGCTCTGGATTTGTTTGGACCAGAGAAGGTAGGCGGTTTTAAGGCGACCCCCCACACAGCCGTTTTGGACGCCCCTCAATTTTTTTGGGGATAAATATCTGCAGTTGTATTTTTTATTTATGTGTTTATGTTTTTTAGTGCTTTTTGAATCTGGCTTTTCATTGGGCGACCTCTTCTTCTTCTGCTGATCCGTTGTTACTAACATGTGAATGAAGATTGTCCGAATGCTGTGCTGTTTGTTTCCTTAATATTGCCCTGATTTCTTTTAATAAGACTTGGTAGGCTGTAAAGACGTAACTGCCCTCCTGGGATAAAAAGAGTAATCTAATTTTAAATTAACATTGTGTTGTATTGAAGACCACGTGACACTAGAGGGTAAGATCACAAACTCATGAAAATGTGAACAGAGATTGTAATTCAAGGTGAAAGGTAGCCTCGTCTGTTTCCATGCAATGTGGGGTTTTTTTGCTCACAGTGGAGGCGCCTCCTTCTGGTCTCACACAGTAATGCATGTTTAAGGAACAAGCCTTGACTCTGCTGGTAAATGTAGTCCACTTCTTATACAGTCCATGGCAGTGGTTCTCAAGTGGTCTACCCTCTGGACCTGAAGACATCACGACCCAAGTGTCAGATATTTTTCAACCAATGAGATTTGTTTTTTGAATACTTCAGACCTCAGATGGAACAAAACAAGTCACAGAACAAAGATATGAAGCAAAAAAAAACATGTTTTAGACAATTTGATTCTTTCTTCCCCAGGCACACTTTCGCGACCCACAAAAAATTACTCCACGACCCACTTTTGGGTCATGACCCACCTCTTGAGAACCACTGGTCTATGGTATATTAGTAAGGGAATTATCATTCTCCAGCTCTCAATTGAAAGAGGATATATTATCCCCCTTCTCCAGCTTTTCTAAGGGCGCGGTCACACTGGCCATCCGTACTGTGCCCAAGCACGCTTCAATGCTAAAGTCCAGTTCGTTTGACCAGTGTGACCGCTCCGTGCTCAGGCACGGTACACTTCCTTGGCTTTGACACGCTTCGGAGAGGTGAGCTTCGGCACGGTATACTTCATGCACAAGCACAAGCACGCGGGTACACAACGCTGACAGCCTTCATTATGGAGAAATCCAGAGTTTTGTATTTTTATTTATGGCTGTGTCTGATTAAAATGGCTTAAAATAATCTGCAAAGTCAGTAACGTAGCTGTCATGCTCTCTGTGTTTTTCTCTGATGTGCAGACGACTTGACTGCGCGTCTCTCTCTCTCTCTCTCTCTCTCTCTCTCTCTCTCTCGTTCGCCTGTTTGTAAACTGAGCACGCTTCATAATAACATAAAGCGTGCATGTGTTGTATTACGACGTTATGTACAAGAGGTAATCGTGCTTAAGCACGGTTAGTCATGGCCAGTATGACCGCGGGCCGTGCTGGCCAGCGTGGGAATGGCGCAGCGGGGCGGTAATCGTGCTTGGGTACAGCACGGTACAGATGACCCGTGTGACCGCGCCCTAACAGTCCCCTGTGGTCTAAATGAAACATCTGTGCTGTGCTTTGGTCAAAATATAACATGAATCAAGCACCAGAGGAGGTTTGTGACCCTGTATAAACCAGCTCTCTCAGAACGCTCCGTTTTGGTGTGTGTGTCTCTTTAAATGTAATGACCCCCCCCTGAGTTTTCCAGGTAGACATCACTCCTCTGTAGTGAGAATAAAAATGACTTGCGCAAAAGTTTTGCTCTAGTCTGGGGGTGGAGTCCATGGGTGGAGATACCAGGGGAGGGGAGGGGATTTTTTTTTATACCAGAATCCCACTGTGACATCACAAGGAGAGCAAATTTGAATCGGAGCATTTGTCTCTGTGTTGTAAGACTTATGCAGACCACAAACAAAGGACTGGATGGGTTTATTTCACATTTTGTGGGTCAGTAGACTCTCAGGTTACACAAATATATGTTCAAACACACTGTGGAAGTGGATTTTTAATAATATGTCCCCTTTAAGTCAGCCAAATGACAGAAAAAGCACAAATCAGGACAATAGATGTTTTTGCAGCATTGTTAGCTTTATAAGTTTGTAAGTGTCTGCACATGCAAAAACAAAAAGAGTCACTGTACCGGCTTACCAATAATTCCCCCCCTGTGTTTAATCTCAATATTGGGTTGAACATTTGTAGTTCCATGTTCTCTGTGAGTTGTAGAAGCAAAGCCTTTCAGAACAAATGCATTTAGGCACTTTCTTTACCGTCTCCTGCACCGCAGAAACCTCCTCTGTTGCATAACATCTCATCTATAATTGATATGGATGCATAGATCATCACACACCTGCTCCAGAAAGTCCACGCTCATGCCCAGTGGACTGGAGCAGCTGCAAATCAGCTATATTACTTTGAAGAAGAAAGCCCTCGGCCTTGTCACTGTCAGCTGCTCGTCTCGGCTCTCTCGGTCGTCATCTGAAGTGGAGTAAATTACCGCGGATAGAACGACACACACAGAGGAGCAAATGAGAGAGCCGGTTCAGGCGTGCTTTGAAACGGTATTGTGAAGAAGATTCAGTCTTAGATCTCCGCTGGATATTTCCTCCAATACTCCTTTATTATGTCTTTTTTTATGACTTTTCTTAATTGAAAGCATAAATATTTGATCTTTTGTAGGATCTTTATACCTCATGCACCAGACAAGAATCTTTAAATCAGAGTTCGTATTCATCGGGGGTCTGGGGGGGAAGTAGCAGAGAGAACTCCCATGATTGCCCACCAGCCTCGACTTCATCTTTTATTATTGTTTGTACTGTGCGTTTAACCCAGGTCCAAAATGCTCATACTGTAGTTCTTCTGGTGGCCACTTGAGTCTGGCTACAAAAGGGAGTCATCCTCATTAGACCTCTTTGAAATACACAATTTATGAACAGAATTAAAAAGGCTTTGTTTAATAATCCTCATTTCTCTATTTATGACAATATGTAAGTTACCTGCTTAAGTTTTATTATTAAGGTTTAATGATGAGCATAATTAGTGGCATGGTCCTTGTGATAGACAGACAACGTTGTAGCTGAACTTTACCCTACAAGTGTGTGTGTGATGTTAGTGTCCTTTTTTTTTTTTAAAGGTCCCATATTCTGCTTTTTCTGGTTTCATATGCTCTTTAGTGTGTTTTCCATGTGTCCTGTGCATGTTTAGGCACATCTATGTGCAAAAATTCAAAGTCCGCGGAAACGCGGCTTCTCCTACCTCCTCCTGTTAGCTGTAGCATTAGCTGCATGTAACGCTCGGTTCTAGCCCCCCTTGAAAAAAAAATTGCCAGTGTGACGTCTTGTCAGTGTGAGATCACTGATCTAAGCCCATTGGCTCGTTGTGGCAAGACCAGCAGCTCATGTTGCACGCCCGTTAACTTCTGTAGCACGCCCACGATATGCCGTAGCATGCGGTAATGTTTTTGCTTTCCCAATATGGTAAAAGGGGCGAGACATTTCCGAGAACCGTGCTGAGCGACTGAACAATTATGGCAGAGCCGACAGGCCGACCAATCAGAGCAGACTTGGCCCACGTGGGGTCTAACAGTGTGGGCTCAGCAGAGCGTAGCTGACGGACTCAGAGCGGAGAGGGAGCAAGGAGGAGCAGTACATGAAAACAGACACTTTTATAACTTTAGCTATTCTGAACGTACAAAAGTAGGTACATAGATTAAATATACGAACCCCAAAAAGGGCATAATGTGACCTCTTTAAGCACATATTTAATAAACAGTATGGCTTGTAGTGACTGCAAAAAAAACAACAACAGGGCGGTTACCAAAATGATGAAATTAAGGGTTTTAAAAAGGCCGTCAACGAACCAATAGATGACATCATAGTGGATGCATCCATTATTTATACACTCTATGGTAATATTTGAGACAACTGGTTGCTTCCCCCAGGTATTGTCGATGCTTTTATTTCTCAGAATTAATCTTGGAGGACAAAAGCAGTAACTGAATAAAGGCTATACTCCTCTGTTCTCTCAGTGCTCACTCTTCCTTCTAATGGAAATTCTGCCAGTTAAATGCCACGTCCTGTCTTGCTGTCATCCCTTTTTTTTCTCCCCCCTCCTCCTCCTCGGTCCTTTTATCTGCCGTTAATTAAAAGTTGTGAAGTGATGACTCCTGCCTCTGCGTAATTAATCCAGGGTCTACTGTGACCGTACACAGACAGGCACATCGTTCAGTGTGTGCATGGCCACAGAAGAGCAGAGCTCGGGAACTGGGAGAGCAGAATGGAAATGAGGTTCTGCGAGTAATTAGGAGGCGTATACGGAGCATCTTGATGCGAGTGTGTCGATGGCAGCTTTTTGAACACAAGGCAACCGCTTCTAACTAGTTACATACTTTGAATTGTCCACTCTTCTGCATATTGCATTTTGGGAAACAAGTGCAGACATAAATTTAACAGGAGACAAAGGTTGGAAAAAAAATGTATTAGACATTTGAATGAGTCAAGAATGAGTGTGGAGGTGTAAAAATAGAAACAGAAGTCAGCTCTATCTATATCTGGGTCCTGTAGTTTATAGCTCCAGTTTGGGGGAAAAGTGATCAATCATCTGACCTAGTTATAAAAAGTATGGCACCACTCACAGCCCCGTGGCTCTCCTCTCCTTAGCTCAAGCAATCTTACCCTCCCAAATTTACTTTTTCAATCATGCTAAAGGCAAAAGAAATGTAAGCTTCCTTTACACCTCTTGTAAAATGTAAGCCTATTTCTGCCTGTTTTGCATATTCCATCACCACCACTTAATGTCTGTGTTGAAAAAACACTGCATGTTCTATATTCCCAGTCTCAGAGCAATATGCAGGGTTGGAGCATGGCCTGATCTTCTCATTGCAATAAGACCTTGGATGTGCTTTTCAGGTAATTAAGAAGTTCCTATGGGAGAAGTATCGTGTCAACAGGCTAAGTGTGGGACATGATACCACAATGCTGAGAGGTAGTTTAGATATCGATATCATTTCCAGATAACCCTGTACAATAAGCTCTTCTATTGGAAACGATAGCTCATAAATATCAACAACAGTGATTTACCACAGGTTGATTTGGTTGCACACGCTATGCAGGTTGTGCATATCTCAGCAGAAGCAGGTTTAAGCACATTTGCTACGGCAGCTGCTTTTGTACATCCATGGGATTTTATTTTGTTGAAAATTCAATTTCTGAGCCTGGAGCCATGGTCTGCTGACTTGTATGATTGCGAGTGCTGCACAGTGTGCTGAACATTAGTTATTTTAGCTGCTGTTAGCTCATCTGTTCTTCAGACCTCTTTTTTTGTTTCAGGAGGAATGTATCCATGGATGAACCAGGTGTTTCATAAGAGTCTCGCATGCAGTGTGTTGTTGCTTCAAGTCAAATCCTCCTCCATGCATGATAAGCAATTAAAAACAAACGCTGGTGATGTCCTGCCCAAGGACCATGGATGTAATTTAGCTTTATTGCTAACTCTAGGCCGAACAGTTGTGTTGTGCACGGCCCTCCACTGGCTTCACCCGATAGTGAATACTTTCCCCCGACTTTGTTGTAGCTGCATCTCCTTTCTTTGTCATAGTTTACATCATATTCCGCCAAAAAGTACATCCCAATAGCTTGTCTTTGTTTTGTGGAGGTTGGACGTAATCAGCCCCCCCCAACGTGTGCCGATTGATTGACATCTCAAACAGGCCATGGGGATAGCCTTCTCTTGCTTTCTACACAGCCATTGGACGAAAACCAGGTTTTAAAGATTTATTTTTGGGCTTTTAGTGCCTTTAATGGATAGATAGGACAGTGGATAGAGTTGGAAATCAGGGAGAGAGAGAGAGGGGAACGACATGCGGGAAAGAGGCCACGGGTGGGATGTGAACCCGGGCCGCCCGCTTGAGAAGACAGCCTCCATACATGGGGCGCGCACACTAACCATTGCGCCACCAGCGCCCCGAAAACCAGGTTTTAGAGAGGTGACGGTCCTGCACTACGGAAACTAGAGTCAATCAAAAGTGGGACATCGTCTCAATTTGCGAGACGCGGGACAATTGATGCAAATACTTTGCCCTCCTGCACAAAGCGGGACACCTGGTCACCTTAGAGAAGTAAAGCTACAGTAAGAAAAGACAAAACAGATGGCTTAACACACAATTTGACAACACTTATAACCACTTTACAGAGTCTGATGTGACTTTTTAATGCTGCACTCATCAATCATTTGTAGTGATAACTTCTCATACTAACCTTCACATCTACAGCTTCAGTAACTCTGTTTTGATGGACTTTAAATACTCTCATCAGCCTCACTGTCTGCTACCTGCCTCCCAGCACAGAAAAGGGCAAAGTTAGAAACTGGTAAAAGTGCAGCTAAAGAGCCAGATATTTCCCCCAGGAGTTGATAGAAAAAAAAAACGGGCTGAGAGGAGAGTGAACATTGGATTTTATTCTGTCAGGAGGCCAGAAATATAACATCAAATCGATCAGAATGTAGTTTTTGTCTGCCTTGTGTAACATGTTTGAAAATAAGTAATTTGTTATAGAAACTGATCTCAATCTATGACTGTCTAACTAATGAATTGTTTTCATGTTACTGTCATTGTCTAAGAATAAGATTGTAAAAGTTGCATCTTTTTTCTACTGTCCTGAATGATTTTTCAACGATTCTGTGAAACTTTTGAAATGTGTTTTAAGGACTTGGATGGATTTTCTCAAACCACACTCAAACATCCAATAGACCTTTAGCCAGTCTATAGCGGCTAAGCCTAAACGTAAAGCCACTGAGGGGCTACATAGACGGGCTAATGTATTTATTTATTGACGCTCTTGCCAGATTCGCTTCTGAGTGTCTTGAGAAATAAGACAGTCCAATTTCATCCAATCGGATGCAAGAACATGTGACAGAACAAAAATAAATATTTTCTTTTATATTTTTTTTCAAGGCACACATTGGCAACCCACTGGAAATGGCTATGCGACCCACCAGTTGAGAACCTCTGATCTAAACTACACATGGAAGAAAAAAAAAAAATTCCGCTTAGGGTTTTCATAGCAAAACATCAGGCAACATAAAAGTTACAAAATGACTTACTAGAATAAAATGGAATATTAAAAAGCATAAAATTGATAGTAAAAGATCGTCATGGCAACTTGCACACTTTGAGTGAGTGTGAGACGTTCATCATCAACATCAATCAACATACAGTACTACAGATTATCCATTAACATAACTTTATACCAATATGAGTCATCTAAGTAGTGATCTATTATCAGATGTAAATGAAAGCACAGGGCTGTAAACATTTTGTAAATGTATTAAGCTCAGTCTACTCTCCTCCACACTGTTTTCATTAGTGACTCATGTTGACCAGAGGCCGACCGACAGAGAGGTGATGCTGACTCATTTCACAAGAGGTCATATGTTTGTTTTAAACTTGATTCTGTGTCCTGGAGGAAAATCATAGTGAGAGAATATACGGTTGATTTATTTTTTAAGGATCACATCTCGTGATTATCCTTTCTCTGTTTTTCTATTCATGTAAATTCATGTAAATTAAATGTATCACTGTGCTTGGCTGTGTTGTGTGTCAGCTTTGTGTTGCTGCAGATTTTTTTTTTTGCACGGTGTTTATTGTGTCTTGCAAATGCAAATCCTTTAAGGAGTAGCTTCTTATATCCAAAGTTTGCAGTTTACAGTATGCAGACTTTATGCCTTGTATTGCAACACTGCAAATGAAGTCTCTCTTCCCAGCATATCTGGAATCAGTAATTAAGTTGGATAGAAGCTGTGCATTTGATTGCACAGAGAGATTAGCTTGCCTTATCTGCATCTCACTACAAGCTGTTTACATGTTTGTCTCCCTAGCTGCTGTACGTTGCAGTGTGATTACATACTGTACATGTAGATGTTTTTTACGAGTTAAAGGAAAAACACAAAGCGCTTATAAACGACATACACTGCGACCATTGACCCACTGACTTTGAACACTGCTGTGTTGCACCACACTTCATCTTTTTAATTTGCCAGCAGGCATTACAGTACATGCAAGGATTAAACACGGTCCAGATACAAGACTCTGCTAGAAGCAAACATGCACAGAGCATCAGTCATACATATTTAACCCTTCAGCCCGTCTCCTTTGGCAAACTTTTCTTGTGTCCTTTTTGCAGCTCCATTGTGTAAAAGTCCATGTGGATCACATTGAAATGTTGCAAGTGTAACTCGATCCTTCTCTGAGGTCCCTCTTGATGACGCTCTTCTTATCCCTGCACAGCCGTGCAACATCTGCTCACACCACTTCTCTATTATTTTTCTCCACTTAGTGGTCTCTTTTCATTGCAACAGGCACTTCTTCTTGGGCGCATGTGTGTGAATATGTGCAACAGAGCGAGCGCTGCAATCTCAATCTGGATTGAATCGTTAAAAGTTGCCTGAATCTTACTCTCGCCCTCTCTGTCCTCACTTACCCCCTACAATCTGTCTCAGTCACTTCTCCTCTCAAAGTTACACCTGGTAGTGAAATGGAGAAGAGAAACATGTGTTGTCATTTTGGTCTAAACTGCAGAAAAGCAAATGTGACTCCACGGATTAATTTGGAGCAGGCAAGTAAGACGGGGAGTAAAAACAAAAATAGGTAACAATCCATTGCATGGCAAGAATAGCTTTGATGAAAAGATGAAATTATTCCAGCATGTGATTCCTTTAAAAGCCAGATATTTAAACTTGGTCCAATAAAGTGAAGAAAAAATAATTCAGTCTAGTCTACATGAACTAGAGATTTGTTGAAACATCTTCCTGGACTTCAGCTGAGCTAAGTTATTAAACTAGTGTTACCTTTCAAACATATAACCGCAAACATTTCACTCTTCAGAGGTTAAAAAAAATACTGTGAATTAAAGGTTGCAAAAAAATCCTTCAACTCAAGATAGAGGTTTGAAGATTTTTTTTTCAGTTACTGTGCTTTGATTAATTGCGTTATTTTCCCAGAATGCATTGAAGTTGTGTACATAATGCACTGAGTGAGAAACTGTTAAAATATGTAACCGTGGGAAAAAAGTAGTATTTTACAAAGCTTATGCAGTAATAATTGTTAGAGAATATATTTCTATTACCGTGAAAGTGCTGAAATAATTTACACAGTGTGCATATTTGATAAGTTATTGCTAAATATTTTCTTATAAAATCTGGTTCCTTAAGTTATTTTAAAATAGGAAAAAAAAACATTTGCACATCCATTTCAAAAGACGGGTGTTTAGGAGAGCCGTGTGTTCATTAAAAATGTTTGCCTGATAAAAGTCTGGTACTGAAATGTTGCCAGTAAAGTTTGTTTTTTGTGCAGTAGTTTATTCCTTTAGTTATTTTCCCAGAATGCATTTGAAAGTCTGCAAAGTGCATGAATCAAATACAGTAAAATATTAAATGACTGTGGGAAAAAAAACTAAATCTGCAGTACTTTATTAAAGCGTATGCAGTAATTACTATTTAGAATAAAGATCTATTACTGTGAAAAAGCAGAAATAATCTACATGGTGCATATTTTAAAAGTATTGCAGACCTATTTTTCTTGAGGGGGGGGGGGGGGGAGCATTTCTTAATGATGAATCTCTATGAAACAGTCTTGAAAATCACAGAGAAGCCGCACTGTGTCCTCATGTCCTGATTTAGAGATGGAGAAGAGTCTGTTGTAGAGGAGCGGTGGGGGGTTGTGATGGTGCAGCCTGGGGCAAACCAGCAGGAGGGGAAACAGAACAGTTGAGCCTCCAGGATATTGTGCTCGGTGTTGCTATTGGAGGATCACATTTATTCTCTCACCATGCCTCCATGCTGACGTTGTGCATTACCTTTTTTTTTTATGGCAAAGCATTCTCTCTTTTTAACCAACTTAAGCCCGAGGTTTATGGATTAAAGGATCAATACTCACATGGTAATAAATATGAAGCTACAGCCAGCAGCCTGTTAGCTTTACAATTAAACTGGGACTGCTCCCCAGCACCTTAAAAGCTCGTTAATCATCACATTTTTATCAAAATGTCTCATTTCTGATTGGCTGGAGGGTGTCTATTAATTCCTGACTATCGACTCCTTCTGAGCAGTTTCACTAAAACTATCTCTTCGCTGTTCTGAGTAAATGCCCCGGCCATCAGCTTCAATGTCAAAGCTTCTTCCCACAATGTATAGCCCACAGCTCATTAACAATCTAACATTTAAACACCACAATGAGCTGCTGAGACATTTCTTTCAACCTTTATAGATGAAAACTTAACGATGGTACCTGTGGCACACCAGCAGCTAAAAGTACACAGCTGCTCTTAAAGTGCTGACTCTATGGATACACCCTCAACCGTCTCACGTCCCATTCATTCACAGAGACGGCTGGTATCAGTGGGCCCGCTGGGCTGAGCGCTCCTTTGCTTATACAATAAAGATAAAGCAAATTCTTTAAATAACTTTCAACATATTGTTTTAAATTTAAGGTGGAACCTGGGGCGGCAACCAAACTTAGTAGTTACGTGAAAAACACAGTCTCTACATGTTGTTGTTTTTTTTTACAGCCCAAGCCCTGCAGCATCCTCTTCCATTGACTAACTTAATGTTAATAAATGAACCAATGACACAACTGTACACAGACTGTTGAGATTCTAAGAAATAGATTTTTAACATAATCCTAACTTAAGAAACTTTAGAATCTGATTGTTTCTTAAATTTGATTTACCCCAATCACGATGCTAATTCTGTTAGCTCGTTAATAGCAATTATCATTATGTCTTAGCACCAAGCTAACAAACTACAGTAAGATGTAGACCCAGAGCCATATGCCAGGTTGTAGCTTTGATCGGTTCTACTTACTGGAGTACTGAACAACATTTTCATTACATCAAAAACTTATGGGATGGTAATGATTTTGTCAGGTAAAAGTCAACTCCTCAGATGTTTTTAGGGGAAACAGATTTATGGCTCATTAAAAACAGAAAAAGCATGTTAATGTATAAATTACTGGGTTTTTTTTCTCCAAAATTGAACATGGTACAATCAGGAAGATGCCCCTCAAGGTGTCTATAATAAAGATTTTTTTGGAGGACTTAAAGGCCAGAACCAATCAACAATTTCCATCGCTCTCTTGACCGGCGTTATTCTGTACAAATATATTTTTTATCGTAGAAAAATTTATGAATGAATAAAAAGAAGTTTAATTTTACTCGGGGTAATTTGTGCCTTGATTCCTAACCTGTTGCTGAGATCGTGTACAGTTTAAACATGAAGCTATAAGATGTTAAATACTGAGATGAAGGAGTGTTGATGGATGGATCTTGTACGATTTGCTTTCATACCATTTTCTTGTCTTTGTGCTAAAGTTGAACTAAACCATCAAACTCTTCGGCTGCAGATGGAAGCTCCTTATTTTCCAAAAAGTTTCAAGAGGTTTTCATCATTTCTCGGGAGGAAAGCAAATATGCATATACAGTATATCCCAAGATGTGTGACTGTCCTTTAAAATTGGTGATATGTTCACCTGATAGGATACTGATTCAGGTTTACGCTGAAGCTACTGTGAAGGTGAGAGAGCGAGATGCTTTGTGAGAGAAACCGTCTGAGCAGATCTGTCAGAGAAAGAGGCTCAGAAGAAGAACAGAGAAGCTGACAGGATGGATCTATTTTCAGATGATAAAGACTCCCCTACTGCCTCTGTAGGCTGTTTTTCGGGCTGTAATAGGTCGGCTAATTGGCGCCTCTGCATGAGAAATAAATTAGCATTGGTGCATGTTTGACGGCTGAAGCCTTTTGTCTGAAATGGTTCAAAGGAGAATAATCCTTCCTGGAGACGGAGTGCACTTCAACTTTTATCTTTTTGGAGAGGTAGCGTCTGTGTTGTGGGCTCTTTAGACTGACATTTACAGTAATTATCTTTCATAGGTGTCAAATTTCAAGGAAGGAGTCGGTTAGTTCAAAAAAGTTCGCTCAGATTTTTCAAAATGTAACTCGTCGTCTTGTAATTCTTCACCAGCGTCATACATGCGAGTCGAATACTGATGCCTGGCAGAGTCTCTTATTCCCTTTTTATAGATTCATTGGCACGCTCGCAGAAGTCTCACTAATGACTGCGAGTGTAAGCAGTTGATTTCCTGAAGAATCCCAAAGCATGATGAGCACGACTCTAAAGATTACTTCATGTTTCTTGTGTACGACTTTAAAGCTCAGAAACGGTCCGGACTTCAGTTTTTAGTATGTTACTTAATTTGGCTTTGCAAACATCTGCAAACAAAACAAACAAAATGGTTTAAAATATTCTAGTTCAAATAAAAACTGGAACCATTTTGTGATATTTCAAGAGAGCTTTTCTTTATTTTCATTTTAGCCACATTAAGACATTTCATAGTTGAATCTGATTGGTCAGATTTTGCCTGTAGTTAGTCAGCTGATCATCCAAAACACGATCCATGCATTGCTTCAAATTTGCCACGACTGTTTTTGATGTATTGCATTCGACTGCAATACATCAAAATGGCGGCCGAACTCCGACCTTTTTGATTGACACCACATTTGTTAAAAGGAGGTGACTGCACATGTTCTGATCTGTATCTAAACCGGGACAATTTTATTTTGAAATTCTGAACATGTGGATATGCTGCTGCAGTCAATTCCTCACCTCCCGGATGCAGGATGAGCGTTCCTAAAGCTAAATAGATTGTGATCTGTGACAAACTTCTACCTTGTTTCCGCTGCAGTATACCTGTTCTTATGATATTTGGAAGCATTACGACAGACTCTTAAACTGCAGATTGTTAACTATCAGCTTTCAGGAGAGACCATATATGTGCTTGTAGTCCAAACGGTTCAACAACAGCATCCAAAAGGCATGAAAAGCCCCAAAAATAAATCTTCATTTAAGAGCCATACATCTTAAACTAACCTCACGCTGACGCCAGAGGAAATTTAAGCACCGTCAGAGTAACGAGGATTTATCCCCGATGTGTTTTTTTTTGGACAGTTTCTTCATAAATCTGAATAAAAAATAGTGACAAAAGTCTCCGCCTCTTCAGTTTGCTTTGGTGTCGTCTGAACGTTTGGGTGTCAAATGATCTGAGCAGAGACTAAAGAATATTTTTGTGTTGAAAACTCCTCAAGAGCTTAACATTAGGATTTAATTAAAGTGTTAAATCAGGAGGTCAGTGACAGTGGCGAGAGCCGTGAAAGCCGAGGGAGTGAGTCTTCCCCGTGCATGTCACTTTAACTCATTATTATAACCCCCCCCCCAGCCCCCAGCATATACGAAGTATATGGAGCTGTGGACATGGATGAGGGCCGACAGCCAATGGGGGAATGCAGAGGGAGGCAGGGGCTGAGTGGTCCGCGTCCCTCAGCCCCGCTGCATGTACACATCACCCAGTTAATCACAATGCTTATACAAATCACACAAATGCACAGGCTTCTTATAGTATCTACCATGCCCTATTACCCCTCAGTTTATAGGGGCTGGACTGGACTGATCTGTTTGTGACTGGATAATTGCATCAAGCATTTGAAAGCTTTGGCTGCTGTCTTTTATCTGCAGAAGTTCCAAAAAAATGTGCAGAGTTAAAAATGCTTCTAATGATCTTTTGACACAGAATAAAATGTTCATATTTAGAATCTGCGTATATATAAGTGTAGAGTAGCACAGAAAAGCACAAAAGTGCCTTTTCCAAGACAAACAACGAGCATCCATACCTACAAACGTCTTACAAGATGCACAACTATAATCCATCTTGTGCAAATTGTCTAAAAAACACATTCAGTGCAGCCTCCGTCCTCTTTTTTCCTTTTTTTCCTCAGAGTGAATTCTGGGTAATTGCTGTGGAGAATGGAGCGTGATTTCAGGTGACATTTGTTGCTTACACCACACTTCTCTCTAATGAGAACCTGTCTCATTGTTGTTGATGAATCCCCTCATTTTAGGCGATTCCACCTCCTAGTTGATGAAGAGAGCGGCTCCTCCAGTCGCCCAATAACCCGGCACACAAAGCCGTGCGTTTACGACTCTGGGGACGCACGGGGAGCGTCAAGTTCTATTTTTGGTCCAACGGTGACTGCTCGCTGTGTGCCTGGGTGTTCTCACCGGGGCTGGACTGAGTGAGGAGTAGAGATGGAGGAGAAAGAGTGTGAATTACACATTATTGACAGAACACACACACACACACACACACACACACACACACACACACACACACACACACACACACACACACACACACACGCTCGTGGCCTTTTGATGGACCTCCAAACCACCTGCTGCTGGAGGAGACGGAGAAGGTGTGATCGCCAGTGATCAGAAACCGGTTTGATCAGGGTTGAAAGCGACCCGGCTGGACGCAACACACACTCTGAACACTTCAAAGACAGAAAAAGATGTGAAGCTTAATTAAAACATGATTACACAGGTTAGGATCGAGTACCTTTCCTCCTTTATGACAAAGAGTTTTCATATTGTGACTGCTGTATTTTACTGCTACTTTCTATTTGGACCTATTCCCTACTAGCTTTGAATTATTTACCACCAAGCGCAGAGTCTTAATTCCACTTTTGTCAGTCTGCCAGCCTCAATTATGGTCAAGAAAATTGATTCATTTTGTACAACCGCTTGCATAATTGAGGTGTAAAGTCTCAGGTGTATTACTTTACTCACGGGTTCATTTCTAAACCAGGATGATCACGGCTCCGTCAGCGGTCACCATGGCACCGCCTGTGAGAGAAATGGGGACAAGTTGAGTGTTTTATTTGAAGGGGGGATCCCTGCGTTTTTTTAAATCCTTGGCCATATTTCAGAATTGTATAATCTCTATAGATCAAGAGGTGGAAACAAATCTGTTAATTCGCTCCAATCGATTGCTTCAGTCAACAGGCATAAAAAGGCAGATATGGCTGCAACATCATCATTGTACGTCAACTAAAAGTGTTTGTTATTGTCACTGAGAGACTCAGATTGTTGTTCAAAGTTCTGGACATCATTGCAGGACAGATTGCTTCCAATATAAATCTTTATAGTAAGAGTGATGTGCATTATTTTAACCAGAAACATTTGTCACTTTCCAACCTAACACATGCCAGACTCCATTGACAAAATAGTCGTTTTACCTTCCAGAAAACAGGACTACTGCTTCAGTAACATAATGTTTGAGTAACTCTCAAGAATACAAAACAACCAACATAAAATCATGTCGGTGGTAGACACTGTACTGCCACGTTCTCCAAGGAAAAAAATGTTGACTTTGTCGAAGGAGTTTTGTGGCTTTGAAGAGAGCAATGTTTCTGGATACAACTAAAGGATTTCAGTTTTTAAAAATGTCTATGCCTGTAGGGATCCTGTGTAATGTATTCAAACACTAACAATAAATATAAGAGCCTGTCAGTGACAAAGCAAGCTTCTTTTTTTAAAGGCTTATTTTGGATCTTTTTATGGCTTTAGAGATCAGACAGTGGGGAGAGTCAGACATTGGGGAGAGGGAGTAAATGGACTTTTACACCGCAGGTCACACCTACACATTCACACCCAGACACCGGCGAAGCAGTGGGAGCAATTTGGTGTTAAGTGTCACGCTCAAAGACACATCGAACATGTAGCTGCAGGAGCTGGGGATCGAACGCCTGACCTTCTGGTTAGGAGACAACCGACTCTACCAACTGAGCCACAGAGTGGGGAATGACATGTGGGGAAGGAGCCACAGGTCGGACCCGAATCTGGGTCACCCGCTTTGAGGACTATAGCCTCTGCGCATGGGGCTCGCACACTAACCACTGGACCCCAAGAACAAACTTTTTAAAGACAAACTTGGGTCAGATTGTTGTGTGTCTGGTTGCTAAACAATCTACTTGAGCATTTCCAGATCCGTTTAGTATTTAATTAATAAAAAGAGTAAACGATATGCTCAAGGTTTAGTAACTTTTAATGGAGACGGTGCGGCTGCAGCAAGCGGTGAATTAAAAAGTGACAACAGGTCGTCGATCTCCACCATCCTGGGGCCTGAACTGCACAGGTTCAGATAATGTTCTTTCTTTAGTTGTTGAGGTGATTTAAAGAAGAGCTTCAGGATTGAACCAGCAGTCATCCAGAGTGAATGTTAGAGGTTTGATCCCCAGCGTGGCCGTACGTGCTCAAGCATCCTTCTGCGGCATAAGTAACTCTTTACTCTGTCTGTAACCTCTTTAATCGGCTCTGACTTGAAGGCTTTTCAGTCCTGCATCCGAATTAGAAAAAGAGTAGCAGAACATTTCTAGCCGGAGGGATCAATAAAAACATTTCAAACATTGAGGGAAGAGAAGAAAGTCACTGGTGAATTCCACACGCTGAATTAAGTTACTTTTAATAACATTTGTTAACTGCCTGGGTGTTAAATAACCTGACATGTTCCAGTATGGTGGTTGTGACGACACAGTCAGGTGGTGGTGGTTGGGCATCAGGCGGTCTTTGGCAGCACTAGTTAACTAGTAGGATTAAAAGAAACCCAACTTGTTGTGTTACAAGTTGACAATGTTACTCATACTAGTTTGTAAAGTAACTTTTTTTTACTTTACTCATACTGGTTAAGTAAAATACATTTTCAGAAGCGTAATTAGTTGCAGTATGGTTTTAACTGGTTAACTAGTGAGATTGAAAAATATTCCACCAAGTTAACCAGTTCAAGTCTTCCTTCAAGCCACCTGTGCAATATTTAAAAAAAGCAGACGGGATCATGACAGAGTCCTGAGTCCTGATTGGATGAAACTTTTTGACCCGTACTATCTACATTACAGACATCATTAAAAACAGAATAAATCTGAGTACAATAAAACAATTCTACAATTCACTCAGCAGACTCTTTTATCCAAAGCGACGTACATCAGAGAGTAAGTACAACACAAGCAAGGATCTAGAAAAAAGGGAACAATGTCAGTAAGAGCAAACGATCAGCTTTGAGTCTGATTGGACACACAGGTGCTGACAGGAAGTGACCAGAGGCAAAGCACAACATTGAGGGCAGTTCTTGAGAGCTCTAATCAGTATAGAAACCATCTTATAAGTTGTCGTTATCAAACAAAAACCATCGTCATTACCATCATCATCATCAATAATATGGAGACCATCATCATTAAGTTAGTAGGTATTCATGAAAGAGCTGGGTCTTTAGCTTTTTCTTAAAGGTGCAGAGGGACTCTGCAGATCCAATGGAGTTTGGAAGTTCATTCCACCACCGGGGGGCGACAGAGGAGAAGAGTCCAGTCCGCGTCTTAGGACCCTGTAAGATGAACTTGCACTGTAGTCATTTTAATTAAATCCAACAAACGTTCCTGCTGCTGTAAATACGATCCATAGAGCTATATGGGTATTTAACAGACTAAAAATGTCCTTAACGGCACTATTGCTTAAATTTGATAAAAAACACACTAAGGGCCAGCGGGGTGGACGTGTTTGAGGAGATTATTTGGCTTTTTGTGAGTAAGAAGATTCTCATTAATCCATTTTATCAGACCTGAATCTTTGGTAAAGGTCATACAAGAGGAACTCATTAACACTTTTTTGGGGTTTTTAGTCTTTTCGTTGTATTTTTTTCAACATTTGAAGAAAACTTTGATTTAAACCATGACACATTAAAACTGAAGACAAGGTCACTAATAGAGGTTTCAGTCCTTTTTTGGGTCAGTCCGGACTCGCAGTCATTTCTTTTTGTCACCTCACATCAAAGACTGGAGTGAGTTTCTCACTGAGTAACGAGGCTCTAACATCCCTTCAATAACAAGAACGAGAAGAAAACGATCTGACAGAGAGGCTCTACTCCCCCCGTCTGTGTAGGTGTTTTAGTTCATCAAAATCTTTCAGTACAGCTCTGCGCCTCTTAATGTGTACGTCTGGTTTGATGTAAGTCTGCTGTAAAGGTGTGTATGTGGGTCACATCTTCACCTTTCATCACCGCTGGCCCACTTTCTGCTCCACTGCTGGCCTGCTCTTTGATTTCTTGGTCATTTTTCATCCTAAGCCCGAGCAGATGTCTTCATGTGATTCTCTCTCTCTTCAGGCGTTACAGAACATGTGGTCACAGTGCCCCCTAGAGGCAAACTCCAGGCTCTGCAGTGTCAGGATACTCTCCCTACAGGTGTCTCTAAAGCATGATTGACTGCCTTTAAGTTCCATTTTAGTAAATTAGCATCAAACAGTGGCATCATGATTCCTGTACCTATAGTTTACTTTATGTTTGAATCTAAATGTTTTTCATAAGTGACACAAAATGTACCGCCAGAGGAAGTTAATCTTTTTTTTTTTTTTGAAAATGGAAAAGTTACATAACTTTAATATGTTTGTACTTTGTGCAGACACACTTTCAGGCGGTGGTAATTGCCTGCTGAAATTGCAGAGAGAAGCTTTTTTTTTTTTTCTTCAGAAAAGCTGCCCCGTAATTACATCAATTTAGAACAATTTGAATATTGTGGAGCAAAGCGAAGTAAATGCTTTTTTTAAAGAGGAGCCGCTTCAGCAGAAACAGCCGAGAGTTTCAGATCCAGACACAACTCTGAAAGTAAAAAAACAAATAATTTGATTTAATACTCAAGCACAAAATAATCACATTTACTCATATTTTAAATATTGCATAGATTTTTAATGTGAAGTTATTCTGGCTTTATTGCTCAGCCACAAAATAAAGATGTCATACTTGAGCTTGACAACAGAGGGAGCCAGCACCATTTACTGGAGATTGAAGGTGTTTCTCTGTGGGTGTGGATCATCTGAGGAGAACTTCTTTCAACCAGCAGTTTTAAGTGACAGTGTCAGAACCTCTGTGTCCATTACATTTATTTCAGAAGACAATAGATCTACATGCAACTAATGCAGAAGGGGATCTGTTTTTTATTAAGGTGTTCTCATTGGATATTCTCAGATTCACTTCTTAAACTGCAGTCAATTTTTTTCTGAGTTAAAGCATCTCTGCCCGCTTGTCCTGCAGCGTACAGGTCCTTTATCAGCCTCTGGGCCTCCCTGCACATCTGGACTTTAAAACATGTACACATCACCCGTTATGTGGCTGATCCCACTGGTGGCATGTAAATATCACGGAGACTCACTCTCTCTCTCTCTCTCTCTCTGATTAAGTGTGGGGTCTACCAGGGTGGAGGTGTGATTAAAGGGGTAATCATGAGGTATCAAAACCTGACTGCATTTTAACACATGCTGCTGGATTTTATTAGCTGAGGTGGTAATTAAGAGGATGTCCCACATTACTTTATTTCATCATGGCAGAGAGTCAAGTGCTCTCTGTCTTCCCAGACAGCTCTGTTTACTGTGGGAGGTTATGAGCTCTCCAGGGTCCCATGACTTTGCTTTTGTGGCCATCAGTGTGTGTGTGTGTGTGTGTGTGTGTGTGTGTGTGTGTGTGTGTGTGTGTGTGTGTGTGTGTGTGTGTGTGTGTGTGTGTGTGTGTGTGTGTGTGTGTGTGTGTGTGTGTGTGTGTGTGTGTGTGTGTGTGTGTGTGTGTGTGTGTGTGTGTGTGTGTGTAATCTAGAGGTTATAGGCAAGAAGTCAATCGATCAGCTGAACCAATAGAAATTTACTCAGTGTGAATTTAGCGTCAACAGTCGTTACTGTAAGGAAAAATGTTCATTCTTAAATGTTAAAATGATGCTGTTTTATTGTTGTATGTGGGCAGCTGTGGCTCAGAGGTAGAGTCGGTCATCTCTGCACCTGAAGGCCGGGGGTTCGATCCCCAGCTCCTGCAGACACATGGCTGATGTGTCCTTGGGCAAGACACTTTACCCCAAGTTGCTCCCGCTGCTTCTTTGGCAGCGTGTGAATGTGTATGAATGGGATTAGTTAATACTGATGGTCACTTCACATAGCGACCTCTACCATCAGTGTGTGAATGTGTAGCTGTGACCTGCAGTGTAAAAGTGCTTTGAGTAGTCAGAAGACTAGAAATGTGCTATACAAGCTCAAGTCCATTTATAGTGTCGTGAACATTTTTGGTCTTTTGACTCTTTGAAGGACAAAATAAGACCTAGTGTTCTTTAACTTGAGCTGATATCTTTATCTGATAAATATTAACTATTTAATGACATTTATTGACCAAATGAATGATCTAAAATTATATTTGAAGAAAAAAGACCAGTTGATTAAACAAATATCGAAGTAATTGTTGGTTGCAGCCCTTTCCGCCAGTTAAAAAAATAAAAATGAAAATAATAAAGTCATAATTATGAGATAAAAAGTCAGGGACACCATCAACTACCGTGAACTTTAGCCTACAAAATAACTGTGTGACACATTGACAGTTAAACGGTACAGTCAATGCTACTTAAACAGTAATGTAATGTGTTTAGTTCCAACGACAACCAGATTAAAAGACATAACTATTTATTATGCATCTAACGTTTACTACATGTGCAAACAAACAACAGAAGGAGATTAATCAGAGACAACAAACAAATCTGTATTTGGCAAAGGTTAGCAGTGGCACGATGATTTTTATCTCATTATTAGGACTTTATCTCACAATTTCGATAAAATGTGAATACTCTGATGTTGGAGTCTTTTAAGTCAGGGTTTGCCACATTTGGCATTTTTGTATTTTCCAAATTGACCAGGGTGCAAATGACTGATCGTAACTTTAACTCTGAGAGACATAAACTGCACCTTCATTAGCACACGCCAGAACTGATCCACTTTTAAGCATCCTGCAATTAAGCTTCATTGAGACTAATCCTCTTTTTTTAGCATCTTCAAATTGAAACAAAGAGTCAGGAGAGGTTCAGAGATGTTGACTGCAAATTGCCAACCAGGGTGAGTAGCAACAATCGCCAGGAAGTGAAGCAGCTGAGTGGATTGACAATGTCTCAATTAATCACATAGTGTAGCATATCATTTCATGCTCTCCTTGTCAAGAGCTGAATTATGCATTCACCCAAAGTCAACATGGGATTGATTTGTTAAAGACAGACGTGGAATTTTTCATACGATTGCTTTTACAGTGTAAGGACCATTACGCAGCATTTTCAGGCCTTCTCACAGGTATGAACCATCAATACAACTACGCGCCACCATTTAGCCCTTTTAATGAAACAAAAGCAGAAATTCTTTTGGCAACTGTTTTCTTCCCTCCCGCTCCCCAGGGGAACCCGCTGAAGTCATTAATCTAATAAACTGCTGCAGGTTGCACTACCTCGACAGCGGCGTGCCAGCACAGATGAGCTGCGTCTGCTCTGAAGATGTATCGCACCTCAGAGACGGGAAAGTTAATCTGTTTTGACCTTTCTGCTACTTGAAACAAGCTGTTATTTAGGACTTCATGCCTCCGCCCCCCCCCCCCCCCCCCCCCCCTCCTCTTCCCACGCCCTGGGAGTGGTTATTAAGTGAGAGGGCAGCGAGACAGACTCCTCTTCGGGTTCGGTAATGAAGCCCCTCTGCTCTCATGTCTACAGCTCCGCTACATGCTGTCCATGCTAAGCAGCGGCCGGAAGTGACCCGGGCTGGAACAGAGCAAGGAGAGACGGTTCAGAGGAGATCAAATATTTACTTTCTTTACAAACACAGACAATCCTCTCTGCGGTCTCCTCATAGAGAACACTGACAATACATATCAGAATCAATCATTGCATCATAAATATTTATAGCTGTATTAAAGTAGATTGTCCTATTTTATCTTCCCACACAAAAGCACTTAACAAAGGAAGGTCGTTATTGAAAGTGCCATTGAAGAGTCCACAGGTGGCATTTTTGCAGCAATGGTAACTTTAGCACACTTAAAGGGATACTTCACCCATTTGCATTGATCTTTGTATCATTAGAAACCTGGTAGTATTTTTGAATGGTCGTGCATCCCGCCCTCATTTTCCCCTGAGATGGGAAATCTTTGTATTTCTGAGTCTGAAAAGGAGCTTCCAGTGACGCAAAAATCGTCATTTTGCGTCACTGGAAGCTGTTGCGGTTAGCGGGGTGAAACTACAACGCTAGTTCCTCATATTTTCGACCACTGAAGCTACAGACCAATCACAGATCAGTGGGCGGGAACTCACTCCCAGAGTCGAAACTTGACGTCCACCATATTGCTTGGAAGCTATGCTAACAGGCTCTGTGGAGAAAGCTGATGGTGGCTTGCGGTGCTGTGCATTCTGGGATTTGGTGTCTTTCATCCACATGAGCCAAAAAGACACTTTCTGCCTTTTTTCAGCCAAGAAGGCACCAACTTCAAAATGTATTTCACATTTCTACTTCATATATGACCCAATGTCAACACAGATTCATGTTTCATGAACGGGTGAAGTATCCCTTCAACTTGTTGCACTGGTTTAATTTAATTGACCCCTCCAAAAATGTAATATACCTTATCATTCCCCGAGGATAAGCTCATGTTTACACTCTGTTCCTTTTTAATCTTTTTTTGACATGCAGAAAGTGTTGAGGTCGGATTTGAACCCACAGCCGCTGAGACAAGGACTATAGCCTCTGTACATGGGGCGCATCATACACAACCACCAGGCACTCTGTTATTGTGAGGCATGCTACTCACGCTCATAGGCCTGAAATACACAAACAGGATCTATGGACATGCATTAATGCAGAGACGTCAGAGTGAGGTTGCTGCACTCAAGCAGCGACCCTGAGCTTCAGTCTGTACCAGGACTTGAGCCGGTGGTCTGTCGAGACGTGCCGCTTTGTCCAACAACAAAAAAATGCTACCATATAGCACATAATGCTAGCAGAGGCCATCCGCATCTCCAAGAACAAAATAACTTCACAAATTATACAATATTCAGAGTATGGGGAGGGGGGCGGGTAGGATTTTTTTTAAGGGATGTAGCCTATACCTTGATGGCGCTTTTCTCTTTATCAAGTAAAACATTTGAACCCACAGAACAACTGAGAGAAATGACAACCACTGGGCCATAGGAGCTAGTCCAATAGTATGCTGGTTGTAGCATTTGACTTCTTTCTTTATCTAACTTACTGCTAAAAGCTCTTTAACAGTTATCATGATTGTGCTCATTTTCCCTTCAGGATGAATAACTAGTGATTGTTCTAATGTGAACCTTTGCTTTGTGATTCATTTTTGGTTCCGACAGTTTAAAAACAAAATAATGCAAAAGGTAAAGAAAGCCAAAAACCTTCATGAACTATACAACCTGCTTTATGGACATTATGGACTACTAATGTTCATATGAGGTTGTTATTGGTGTTGGACAGGGAGGAGATTGATCTTGAATCAGGATAGTTGTCTAATTGGAAAGTAAAGGCCAATAAAATCTGTAAATGTTTTGAGAAAGCGTCGTCTATAAAACCGCTCCTCCACTCTCTACCAACACCTGCGTCAAACAAATTAAGACGGGCACGATCACGCTGCTGGTTGATTTAGATTAGACAGAAAGAAAGTCGATCATCGTATCACGTCCTGTGTGCAGACTCCGCTGAAGCCGAAGCACTTAATGCATAATCAATAATATCGATTTCAAACCAGCTCGTTGTCATCCCGCCCTCTAGGATTACAGTAAACAGCTGATTTGGTTTAAGCACAGTTAAGTAAATTCAATTATCATGGACACACAGATGAAGGTTGTCTTACCCCAAAAAATAAAAGTTATTCATGAAAATCATTTTAAAAACCGAGTTATGAAGGAACTTTTGTTATGTTGAATAATAACTGATTGATTTTCTGCCACAAAAGTCTAACAGTGTCTTTGCTTGAAATGTCAACTTTGACAACGGCTTACAAAGAAACACTTTTTCTTTCTGTTAAGAAATGTCAAGGATTTTCTTTTAATCACTTTCTGTTGTGTTTTTTTGCTAGGCGGCATGGCAAAAATATCCAGTTGATGTTTTAATGAGAAGGTCCAGGCTAAAAAATTCAAAACACATTCATGTTTCCCAAAAGGGAACGTTGGTGATCCTTTGACATTTCCTCCAGCCGACATTAAAATTGACATTTCTGGTTTCGAGTGAGCACAAATAAAAAGAAAACAAATTGTTTTATAGTGTTCAGACCTTTCTGCACGTTCTCACCTCCCCCCAAAAAACACCACTAACAATCTTTCCAACGTCTCACTTCTTCTTGTAAATCTTTAATATGCTCAGTAACCTCAATGTATCTCTTAAAGTTTATATGCTCCTTATATCTGGAACAAACTCCCAGAAAACTGCAGGTCTGCTGAAACTCTCAGCTCTTTTAAATCGAGGTTGAAGACACACCTGTTTACAGCTGCCTTTAATTAAACAGCTTTAATAAGATTTTAAACTTTTACTCTGCACTGTAATTATTATTATTCTTTTTTTAATCTTTTAATTTCTTTACTTTTATTTATTAATATTATTGTTATTATTATTATTATAATTATTATTATTTTTAATTATTTTTTAAATTAATTTCATTTTAATTATTTTTATCTGAACATATTTTCAGATTTAATAATTTCAGTGATTTTTCTATTTTAATGTTTCTTTTTTTCTTTCTTGTTGTTGAAATGTGCTATATAAATAAACTTGCCTTGCCTTAAAATGAACTGTAGGTCAGCTTTCCATCAAATACCTTTCCCGAGCAACGTCAAGCCCTTAAAGCAACAATATGTCACTTTTCCACCTGAAGATGGTAGTTTCAAAGTCCATCTGCAATGACAATAACTTTCAGCGAGGAGAATTGCGCCGATCCCATTTCTACAGAGAACCCTGGTCGACAGCTTTCAGCATTATGTAACTTTGGGCTTCAATTTTCTCACAGCTTTGCAGCACTAGTTCACACAGCAGCCTTCAGCTAAAAAAGAAGCCAGTTAGCCCGTCTCTCTCTCTCTGCACTGTTTGAGACGATGTTTGAGGCTAAGAGAACGAAGAGGACGCTGCCGGGTGAAGCTTAGAAGAGAAAAAGAGAGAGAGTGACCGAGTAAGAAGCTGGACTGCTAGAGTAAACATTGGACAGGTTTCTACTCGAGAGCTCGGAGAAACAGTGTACAAGTGCAAGTCTGATGCAGAGCTGGTTATGCAATACACTAATTGTGTGATTTAAAACATTGCAGGTGACTCAGAGATATTCAATTTGGCGCCAGAGCGCACAAAAAAGGATTCCTCCATAATGTGGCTTTTTTAATCCCTGCCTGCAGGTTAAGTTTCCGGGCTAATTATTTGCAGTTTTCTTATTCTGGGTGCAGGAATTTGTCTCTTTCTCGAATAGCAATCTCAGTTTCCCATAAGCACTAAGCAGAATTCATTGGACTGTCATATCCCATAATGTCTCTTTCACATAGTTGCATTTATTTATTTATTTCCCGAAAGGCTTGTTATGAAGCATTTTCTTGTTTTGTATATCTGTATATCCAACATTAAAGCAACAATCATCGGTATAGCTATAGATTGTTTGACCTGGAAAAAAGGCTGCTGTAACTTCTCTTATTATTCTGCATGGATAAACATTTAAGACGCATCTCTTTATAAGCGCCCGAGTACATGCCCTCTGTACATTAAAGAGCGATCGCCTCTCATCCCTGATCTCCTTTCTCTCAGTCTGAGTGGAAATAAGCATTCAAAAGGCCTTGCTGGTGCAGGAGCCTCTTCACACTTATTTATTGCTCATGCACATCAATCCTTCTTCGTATACAGTACGTGACTCTTTAGAGAGCGTCGTCATGTGGTGTCTCAGAGCACGCACTGGTTTGATCCTCCTCCGTTTTTTTCCCACATAAAAAGTCAGTATGAGTCACTGACTGGGATCTTTTAATGATCTCACCCGCTTCACCTTTTTCAACCTCCGTGTCTTTTCTATCAATAACAGCACGTGTGCTGCAACTGAATCCTCTTGACTCTTACTGAAGAGGCTCCTGGAAATGATGTTCCCAAAGGAGAATTGCAGCTGCGGGAATCATGTGACTCTCAGAGGAACATAAAAAAAAAAAAAGAGAGGAGGTGGAGTCTTTGACGCTGACACAGAAAAATATAAATCACAGGTGACATGTTTGTTATGTTATCAATCACTCATCCCGTGCTGTCTTTTTAGTCTGTCATTGCACATGATCCGTTACATCCCATCCTGATATTTCTTTCTTTTCACACCAAAATCATCAAAAGGAGAAAAAGGATCACTTTGGTTTGGCTGCAGAGGGACGCCAGGCTGGGTGTGGGCAGAGCGGTTTAAGAGCTTCCTGTCCTAGTTAAGGCCAGGCAGGGGATTCTTTCTTGAGTGTGAGGTGGAGTCTGAGCAGTGAATAATTCAATGCAGCTTCCTTTAGGCGTGCTTACACTCAGTGGCCTCGACACACACAAACACACATATGTCTTTAAAGGGGGTCACAGGGACAGCAGAGGTGTTCATGGATCAATACTAAGCGGCTCTAGCTGCATCACTGAAAACAAATCCGGTCCTCTCTGATGAATTCTCTTTTTTTGGACTTAAAGCTCCTGTGAGGAGTTTTTTTATCTGGTTATGAAACAGACAGAAATGAATACTGATGCCACTAAATGACATACAAAAGCTAAAAGCCTCGACAATAAGATCCACTAGCAGAAACAAAACTTAAAATATTGGAGATGATTTTAGAAATGAAGAGAGGTTAGAACACAGAATGGTTTACAGACCGATGCAGAGCTGGCTAAACACTGAAGCTTCATTGTCCACAACATGGCAACCTCTATCAACTCTAGGGAGGAGGGGGCGGGGGGAGACAGCTCTCTACAATGTTTTGAATTTGGACTGCAGTACCCCTTTTAAACACTAGGTGTCAGAGTTACATATTGCCCCTTTAATCAGATATCAACAATCAGGGTTGAGATCTGGGAAGTTGTGGCTTGAGAATATTGAAAGTGTGTCAGCAGAGGTAGAAAGATTAAAAGTTTATCCACTTAAAAATATTAAAAATAATCTAAGTTATGGTAACTTTACTTGAGTTTCCAGTTTGCCACCTATTTTAACACATCTTTTTACTTTATATTCCTAACAGGTTTGTTACTTTAGCTCTAATGCATTTGTGATAAAAAAAAGATTATTTTATTTTGCACCACTGTCTGTAGGCTGCATAACATCGAGACTGGACTCAGTCTAAACGGATTGGACAGTAACACGTAGAAAAGAGGATTACGTGCAGCTTCTATCTGTGCTTATCACAAAGCAACAGATATAAAATGACCAAATCTGACGGAGAAAGACGAATCAAAAAATAGACAGGAGAGGGAAAGTCAACTGCAGAGACGAGGCGTAATGTAGGCTTTCTTGATTCCTGCACCACATGGATTAAAATCACCAGCCAACATTCGACAGCTAGTCCAGTGAGAGCGCATTTAAAGTGAATAATTTTTTAAGGATTTTGTTTTTTATTTATATGTAGTTACAGTGATTTAACTTGGAACAGTGCCAAGAGGTTCAGTTAGCTTATCGTCTGGTAGAAATGTCCTTCAGAGGGCTACTTTTTTAATTCTGAATACATTTCAGATAACATATTTATTTCACTTTTCTAAATACAAAAGTTCAATCACTACTTTTACTTATTCCAGAGTGTTTTTTTTTTTTACATAAGCCTCCATACTTCTACTTGTGCAAAGAGTGTGTTTACCTTTGTCACCTCTAGATGTGAGACAGTTTCAGTTGAACAGCTGCTGTACTCCAGCTCGTCCGACAGCTCTCGGTTTTTTTTTTAAGTGTTGTGATACTTGATGTGAAGCTCTGCACTGTCACTTCACGTTTTGAAAACCAATTTTCCTCTGTTGGTGGAAAAACCCGAAAAGAAACGGATGAAAAGGACACTCAGTGAGGGGTTTTTCCTGCTCACCCTCCTCACCCTCATGGATGAGCCAGAAAAATGTTACACACTTCAACACTTTTAGTGCGATTTGCACTGAGATGACTTTGGCAAAGTCAAAGAGTGAAGATGTGAGGGCTGGTGTGAAACTGAAAGCTATCAGGACTTTAACCCAGCAGGTCAGTCACAGTATCATCAGCCAGCTGGAATTCAAATCTCAGTCACTTAGCCGAACACAGCTGACAGGAGACTCTGAACGAGTGCAGCTCGGGTACTAATGTAGAGTCTGGTCAGTGTGAGGCACTTCTTATACAACAGTATGAATGCTATATTTTTCCTTAAAGGTCCAAAATGTGAGATTTTTGGTTAATTAAATCATAAAACCACCTTACTATCTGATCAGATATTAAGGAAACATGCCAGGTTGAAGTGCTGGCTTCTCTGACAACAATGCAGCAGCCAGTATGTCCTCGTTCTGAGTTTAAATTCTGGTCCTGAATGCTCTGGATTTGTTTGGACCAGAGAGGGGAGGGAGAAGGATTTTTAAGGCTACCCTACCACCGTTTTGGACGCCCCTCAGTTTGCCAGCCAAACGACAAACCAACAGGTGTTGCAGCGATGGAAGCGGGCAAGAGAAGTGGTTCAGATAGAAGTGATTGTACCCGACCTAAAAAGCCGCTGCATGTTTCTAATAAGCTCCACGAGCAGAAACGTGCTCAAACTAGGATCAATCAATCAATCAATCAATCAATCAATCAATCAACTTTTATTTGTATAGCGTCAACTCATAACAAGTGTTATCTCGAGACACTTTACAAGAAGCAGGTAAAAGACCTTACTCATTGTCTGTTAACATTACAAAAGAGCAGGTAAAAAGACCTTACTTATTGTTATGTTACAAAAAGCAGGTAAAAGACCTTACTTAGATCCGGCCTATCCATCATGAGCACTTTAGCAAAGCAGCAAAAGTTACAGTGGTAAGAAAAAACTGCCTTATTAAAAGGCAGAAATCTTCGGCCGGATCCCCGGCTCATGATAAAACAGCCTTCACAGGCCTAGACTGCACCGGGCTTGGAAAGGGATAGGGGGAGAGATGGGATAAAATGCAGGAAGAGGGATAGGGAGCAAGGGGGTGGGGGGAGGTAGACCGTCCATCAGCAATCCGGTGGGGAGGGGAGGGGGTGTGGGGGGGTTGTTCTGGCAGGCCGCCAACCCACGATCCGGTGGGGAGGGGGTAGGGGTGGGGTGGGGGGTGTTCTGGCAAGCCGTCAACCGATGATCTTGAGGAGCCTAGGAGAGCTCAAGAGCTCCCAGGAAAGTAGGTGGTTAGTGACTGAGATTTATAGATAGATACATGCAGTAATATGATGTACTGTATATGCAGAGAGAGAGAGAGAGAGAGAGAGGAGCTCAGGGTGCCAGTTCCCCCGGTAGTCTAAGCCTATAGCAGCATAACTAGGAGCTTGTCTACACCAGCACCAGCCCTAACTATAAGATTTATCAAAAAGGAAAGTTTTAAGTCTATTCTTAAAAATACAGACTGTGTCTGCCTCCCGGACCCCGGCTGGAAGGCGGTTCCAGAGGAGAGGAGCCCGATAAGGAGGAGCCCCATAGTACACTTGGAGACTGTAGGTACCACCAGCAGGCCTGCACTCCGGGACCGCAACGCTCTCGAGGGACAGTACGGCACTAGTAGCTCCTTCAGGTTGGATGGTGCCTGGCCATTTAGAGCTTTGTAGGTGAGAAGAAGGATCTTGAATTCTATTCTAGACTGTATAGGGAGCCAGTGCAGAGAAGCCAGGACAGGAGTAATGTGGTCCCTTTTCCTGGTTCTGGTCAGTACACGAGCTGCAGCATTCTGGACCCGTTGAAGAGTCTTTAGAGATTTGCCAGAGCACCCTGACAAAAGAGAGTTACAATAATCCAGTCTGGAGGTAACAAATGCATGAACTAGTTTCACTGCATCACTTTGCGACAGGATATTCCTGATCTTGGATATATTACGAAGGTGAAAGTAGGCTGTTCTTGAAACTTGACTGATGTGAGAGCTAAAAGACATATCTTGATCAAAAAGAACTCCTAGATTCCTAACAGTGGTGCTAGATGCCAGGCTGATGTCATTGAGGACAGTCACATCACAATATTTGATATTGATATATTGATCAATATTGGAGATGCTTTTTGAAAAATGGAGAGAGGTTAGAACACAGAAAGGTTTACAGACCCATGCAGAGCTGGCTAAACACTGAAGCTTCATTGTCCACAACATGGCAACCTCTATCGACTCTATAGGGGGGAGGGGGATGAGGGGAAACAGATCTCTACAATGTTTTGAATTTGGACTGCAGTACCCCTTTTAAACACTAGGGGTCAGAGTTACATATTGCTCCTTTAAGCTCGTTAAAGTTACCTAACGTTAGTAGCACTGTCAGATGTCACCTTCAGACAATGTTCTGGGGCAATAATGTTAAAAGGCGGGAATATTTTGCTATTTAAGTTAAAACTATGTTATGGCAGGATTAGGAGACGTCTGTTCTTTTGTTCACACAAGGCACAACCGAGTGTCTGACAATCTCCTCCTCTCTTGGTTTTCTCTCTCAGATTGGATTCCGTAGATACGCATGCTGGGCTTGTCTCCTCATCAGTTAGTGCATCCAATTGAAAAACAACCATCTTTCATTTGAAAAATAAAACTGCTTAAAACACATAAGAGGGCGGCGCTGGTAGCCAGTATATAGTGCTAAGTGCATGCCTTCCAATTTACAGAGGCTATCGTTCTCCAAGCAGGCAGCCTGGGTTTTGAATCTGACTCGTGGCTCCTTTTCCTGCATGTCATTCCCCACTCTCTCTCTTTCAATTTTTCCTATCTCTCTATAAAGGCATAAAAAAAAGCCACAAATAAACCTTAAAAAAAACTCATTTATGGCAAATTAGCCTGATAACTTCTCTGTAGCGTGCAGGTGTGTGACGTCACAGCAACACTATGAATTCACTCTGTGGAAATGACACAACTGGACATCAATTAAACGTTCTTTTCTTTTCTTTAATGTGCTCATGAATTACTTACTGTTTTTATTGCCACATCAATCCCTCCATTTTCCTAAAAGAATATCTCTCTGCAGTGCATTTAAAGTCGAATCCAAAAGGCAGCTGGCCCTGGTCTAAGCTCATGAAGATGTTCCGAAAACGAATCTGAAGTTGGAAAAACTTCTTAAGCTTTGAACTGAGGAAGTCTTGAGGACGAGAGGTGAAGTGTCCTCAAGAACCTCAGCTTCCAGTTGCCTCTGGGATTTCATTTTGAATCACTCTGACCTGGATGACTGAGAACATCTTCACATGCATGCAGTGCAGGATTTACAGGAATGGAAAGCGTACAGATTGGACCATTGTACTCTGTATTGGCAGATATCCTGAGTCCACGTTTAACCGCTATCAGGTCAGAAAAAGTTGAATCATTCCTAATCGTTCTTGCGTCAGCACAATTGGCTCTAATTTGCAAAGCCAGGCAATTAGACTAAACAAACAGACCGAGCGGTACCGGAGAATAAATCTGCTTTGTCATGTTGATCTCACCTTCTGCATTGTATTATTGCTAATGAAAATCATGTGAGAGGAGGAGATTATGAGGTAAATATTGAATTTTAATGGACCTGACTGTGAGGGTGTATTACTCCTGAGGATTGCAAATAATTTATCATCTCCCTAAACTGCCCTTCATTCAATTTTAATCATCCTTTTTGCATCTAATGATATCTAGATCATCTTCATAAGGACACTCTGAGCCAAGCTGGGCGGGGAAAAAAAGAGCAAGCAGGAGAAGAAAGCAAGGGGAAAACTGTGAGATTGAATTCTCTTATAGGGTGATTTATTTCCTCTATGTTATGGTTACTTGTCTGCGAAAGATCTCAGCTTATTTATCTCGCGACCTTGGAATAACAACGCTGGTTTTCCTGTGATAGAGTCATTTCTTCTGTTCTGTCAACATCTCGTGACATTCACTTATCACTGGTAAAGCAGCGTTGTTATCCCGAGATAGATACACACTGTCTCGCTTCATGATGACATATTTATTTTGTCGACATCGTTTCGGCCTAATCCGCCGTCCGTTAAACCGGAACATAAAGCAAGACAGTGTGCTGGAGCCTTTCTCATTCTCTTAAAGTTTTACCCTCCTCCGACGCACCTGTCACACACTCAGGTATGCAGAGATAAAAAAAAAGGTTTATACCAAGATAGAAAAAGCAATCTTAATTAACTTGTTATCGCATAAGCGGAATTGGATAAAATGTATTGATGCATGTCTGCTTAGGGCTTCCGTAGGTTTCAGTAATAAACACACAAACTACATTTGAAGAACTGTGTGACCTTGAACACATTTTCAGGAAACACCTTCCTTTTAGATCCTGTAGCAGCACTTTGGATATTCTCCACAATTTTGGTGTAATTTAGGTTATGATCACATGATAACTTTCTAGGCATTAACTTGTGAAGTACTAGTTCTCTTTGACCAAAATGAAGAGGAATACAGCCTTTCCAAAGAAAACCGAGTAAAAGGCTGAATAACAAAGTGTCTGGGTATGTTACTGTGGGTTTGGTGTGGGTATTTCACCTTGTCTCTGAATATAATAAGAATGTGTTTGTCTCATTATTATTCAATTTACTAAAGCACCCAATTGTGTCGTTTATGCAGCGTTCTCCTATTGGTCAACTCAATTCTGCAAGATTCAATTTTAAAGCCAAGAGTCCACCGTCACACTTCCATGACAGAGCTCTCTCTTTTCCCGCGGGGGGGGGGGGGGGACGACCACAGGGGGCCCAGGGACAGCCTGCTTCAGGACAAGTGGGTGGTTGGTTGGTGGGGAGGGGGTTTTGACGCTGTGGGGTGACTGCTGAATAAGTGACGTTGCCGAATTGCAGCATATGCCAAACTGTACGCGGGGAGAGACCAGGCAGGGCAGGACGCGCTGAATACGGCAGATTAGAGGAGGGGAGGGCACGTGGAGGAAGCGGGTGAGGAGAGAGAGAGAGAGAGAGAGAGAGAGAGAAAAGACACAAACACCGTCAGGGAGTTGGATGGATGCGAGGGGACAGAGAGCAGGAGCCCGGCTCTGAAACATCAAGGTGTCCCATCAAGAGGTCTGGTGTCTGCACCAAATCAGCTTCAGGGATGTAGTCGAAGCGGTTTCGAGCTCAGCCCATCCGAGCTCAGCACCATGAAGAAGCACTCCGCAAGGGTCGCCCCGCTGTCCGCCTGCAACAGTCCGGTGCTCACCCTCACCAAAGTGGAAGGTAGGGGAGAGAGTTCGTGTTGCGTTAAGAGCGCGCAGCCTGCAGAACCTGCGAACTGATGCTGTGTGTTGTTGGGCTTGTTTTCCCACAGAATATTCTCAAAATTTAGATGCATCCTCCTCTCCTGTTGACGTGATGGGGAGGATTATGGCTGAAATATTGTCAGCATCCTGGCAGGGATCAACTTTAGGAAAATCTTCCTGCAAACACGGGAATCAACGAAGCGCGTAACTTGCCTTTAAATCGAAGACGCAACATTTCTGCACAAAAATGCCCCTTACATGCACATAGAAATCCATATATTAAGTTAATCATGTTGTGCAAATCTCCGAAATCAACCTGCATGGTCTGATTTACCTGTTATTGTCGCATTGATCTATTTATTTATTTATTTTTTGTGAATAATAGGATCGTCTCTTTGCAGTTGGCTCCATCAACATTGAGCTAAATTGACTGGTCCACAGGGAGGATCTTAAGTTGTTATTGCAGCAGGGATTCCCCCCTCTCTCTCTCTCTCTCTCTCTCACTCACTCTCCACCACCCCTCCACCCCTCCACCCCATCACTGGCTGCAGGAGTCACACCAGAGCATCACATCACAAAACATCACACATATAGCTGCTGGGACATGAACCCCAGTCGGCATTAAAACATTTTAAGTCGCCTTCGCCTTTAAGTGGCTTTCTAATGGATCTGTCCTTTTTTTTGGGTCTCCCTGCCTTTTCCTGAGAGAGACCCTCTGATCATGCAGGAGGCTGACACGTCCTTATGACATCATTAAGGGACTACTCCCCACTGACTCCTTGTGTGACTGTTCATGTTTATGCCCTGTGTGTGTGTGTGTGTGTGTGTGTGTGTGTGTGTGTGTGTGTGTGTGTGTGTGTGTGTGTGTGTGTGTGTGTGTGTGTGTGTGTGTGTGTGTGTGTGTGTGTGTGTGTGTGTGTGTGTGTGTGTGTGTGTGTGTGTGTGTGTGTCTGTGTCTGTGTCTGTGTTGCTGCTGCATCCTCTTGAAACGCCTGTCCTGATGTCTCGAACAAGTGTGGTGCCATGTTTCCTCTGCTGGCTCTACAGTATACGCCTCCTCCTCCGCTCCTCGGCTCCTCTTCTCCTCAGCCTCACGCTTGTGCAAAAGCAGTGATGTTATGCATTTTTTAATCCGCCCCTCAGCACGAAGAACTCCTGGATGTCTCCAGTGTTGAGAATAAGCGCAGAGTAAAGACTGAATCGGCTGCTGATTTCACAGCAACTCAGCGCCTTGAAACTGAAGAAATCCAGAGAACAATTACGTTTCTTAGACCGACTAAAGCGAAATAAGGATTATGCATGATTATCATGTACAAACAGGCCTTTTTTTGAACACTTTTATTCATTTCTCAATGATTAAAACACACAAACACATGTAAAAGGCATGTGGACTCGTCCTGTGAGGTAATGTCGACTTGTATAATTGCCATTTGATTAGCGTTAGGGAATAAACCGGCAGTTTGACTTTGTGCAGTAAGGTGCCGCTTTAATGAACACTGATGGCTCGACTAATGGCGCCACAGCAAGCAGAGCTAATTTAGCTCTAACAAAACTGTTTTCTGGTTTTATTGGATGGATACCAAACTGCGACATTCTTGTGCTAGCAGCTGTTCATCCAGTCATTTAACATTTAACGTTAATTTACACAAGGAGACAAATTAAATGTACTGTGCCTGATTTCTTGCCTGCTGCTGCAGCTGATCATTTTTCAGCTTTGGGGTTGATAAAATGCATCTTTCCATCCATCTCCAAACAGCTTTTTATTTTGGAGTCATATATCTAAAGTAATCCAGAAGTTTCCCAATGAAGAATTAGGACAACACAAGAGGAGAATGTCGTAAAAAAAGACTCTCACCGATGTGTCAGTCTGTCCAATATTTACCCAAGTCTGGCTTCTTGCTCGCTCTCTCTCTCTCTCTTTTCTCTTCTTGCCTTCATTCTTCTCGGTCTTCTTCTGTTTCTTAGCAGCAGCCGTGGTATCAAACAGCACAGAGACGAGCTAACTGGCTTCTTTTTAGCTGGAGGCTAGGGTCGATCTGTGGGACATGGGATGGACACTTTATTCTCCCTGTTGAAAGTTAGTGTACCATTAGATCGGCTTTGAAACTACGATTCTAACATAGCCCTTCGTTGCTTTAAAGCAACACTAATGTAGGAATTTGGTTTGGTGCTTTCTGGTGCCGGCTGAACGGTCTCTGAGTGCACAGACAAAGGGCATTTGTTGACAAGCAGAGGAGCTGGTGTTGTGGAGCCAAGAATCCATGTCCCACTGACAAGGTTCAGTAATATCACAGGATTATGTGCAAATATGACTCTGCCAGCATCTACGGCCCGTTGTAGAGACAGATATTGGCGACCTGAGACACAACTCGGGTTAGATGAGTTTCTGAGCTCGGTGAAACTGCTAAACATGAGACAACCATGACACAGATAAGATGAGATAATCCCTTATTGATCCCCAGTGGGGAAATTCAAGTGTTGCAGCAGTGAAAAGACAAGAAGAAGAGCATGCACATGAGTGAAAATAAAACAAGAATATTGCAGTCTGTTGTGAATAATATCTGCAGGGATGTACGCTCTGCTTCTTGCTCGGCCACTCTCTCTTTTTCTCTTCTCAGCTTCATACGCCACCAACCTCTTCTGGCTCTTAGTCTCAGCCATTGTATCAAACAGTACTGAGACAGGCTAATTGAATAGTGGCGTAAAGACGTCTGCACGCTGTGAGAACGTCCTGCTGTCAAACTTACATGATGTTATAAGGAGGTGACCGGGTTGATTTGAGAGACACTTTAATCTGCCTGTTGAAAGCTGTTGTTGCTATTTGATCGACTTTGAAACGACTATTTTAAGATGGAAAAGTTACATCTTGTTGCTTCAAAGTAGAAATGCTTTGTGGAGATAGAAATGGGAAATAAATGCTTTTCATTCAGTAGTTTTTACGCACACAAATTCAATTCAGAAGTCAGGGCCACCCCACTCCAAAAAAAAAGTCTGGCTCCGCCTCTGCTGCTGCATCACAATAACTCCCCAATCAAATGAGTACATCTATCTTGTTATCTAACTTCAAAACTGCTTTTACATCAGCAGAATTGTCTTGCTCTTGCATCATTAGTAATATCTAACACCATGCAACATAAACACTTGTGAAACGGTTTCCTCCTCACCCTCTTGTTACTGAGTCAAAGCTGAGCTAGTCTGCTGACTCAGACTCGTCAGTGCAGCTTAACTCTCGGTATGTTGACGTTCTCGTTGTTTTTTGAGGGATTCTCTACAGCCTGCGCTTGTTAATATGAAATATCATAAAGTACTTCATTATTCATAATTAATGACAACATCAGCTGCTGGAATATGAATGAGGACTTTTCTGCAGTTTTCACATGGACACTGCAGAGAACTGTTAAGATGCTGAAGCTGTTTTAAACTGTGCTGCATTTATTCAGTTACTGTAAGGCATTCTGGGTAACCTCAGAATAATCGCTGCGGCTGTGTTGGCGAGATGTTAAGCTCATTAGAGATAAAGTCGGCTTTAAATATTTTACTTTTAGAATAAGTGAGATGTTAGGCTGTTATATGTGTTTAAGAAAAGCTGTGGTGTGGCACACGTTTGCCAATGTGTCTGTTTATGATTGGGGTTGTATGGTATTGTACGTTTTTTTTGAAGGGACTCAAAAGCTGTCGAGTTTATGATGTGAGCATTCAGCTCCCCAGCTGCTTAAAAAGGAGGAGGAAATCACAGGGGGGCCACAGCGGCTCAACATGCAGCTTTTCAGAGACTCTGCTTCTTATGTAACACCGGCTCCCAAAACTTCTGTTCTGCTCACTAACAACCTGCTCCTGACAGCCTAAAAGAATATATTGTTTTCTCAGTTTGACATCTTTAGTTGACTCTTTTTCTGTTTTGTTTTGTGTCCATTTAACAGCCGAGTCATCACAGTACCATTGTTTTTTTTTTTTTTGTTTTTTTTTTTAAATCAAGTACAAAACCGGAGGATGTTTTGACATGTTCAGCTCTGCATGATGTGCAAAAGTTGAATCAGCTGTTTTTTGATTAGAACATGAACTTCCAGTTTTCATAAATGTGGTCTATATCGTAGTAGACTGTATAAAACATGCATGTAGTCTCAATCACGTCATCCGTTTGTTTCTGAAGAGGCGTTCTGAAGCCCAGTGATGGCGTCGCCCTGTTGGAAATGACATCTCCACCCAACTGTTGATCAATCAAGCGATAATAAAGGAAGAATTGGAGCTGAGGTGAGCTTTAAGCCTCTGGACAAATGGCTAAAACATACCCGCCTGTCAATCAAATTAACCACACCCCTAATTATGCAAATGAATGCCTAACTCTTATAGCCTATAAACGTTATTTAAAAAAACACTCCCTGTGCAGTTTTTAAAGGAGGGTTTCTTTTAGTTGCCACTACAGGCGGGGAAAAGTTTGCCTAAAGTCGGAGTGAGTAGACTCAGCTGTATGCAGGGCATGTGTGAAAGAGGAGTTAGAAAAGGCGACTTGTATTTACTGAGGCACTGAATCAAATGAGAAGAAGGCTCGTTTCTCATCCTGTCATGACAACTTTTGCCTCTAGTGGAGTCGTCCCTGCTGGGCGTCAGAAATAATGCAGGTTTGAGGCACTCTGGGCATTGGCCACGCCCACTTCTGCTATGTCCACTACAGTCTATGCGTCTTCTCTCTACATCACCAACATTTCTCAGGTCGGACACGGTCGCACGGTGTGCTTTGAGGGGGAGAATGTTGAACCACCACCAATCAATTTTGACATCAAATGATTGTGGTCTTGAGGCTGGAAACACACTGTAATCTATCATCGGAGAGCACGTCCCAGAATCCTCCAGTGTTCCTTTAGTGTTCCCTGAATTTGTAACAGATGGCATTTTTCTGCCAACGCGCTGCTGTCTCCTTCAGCCATAACTTTGATTCACTGTCTCATCTGCAGTATTTACTGACAAATTCAGCCAACCAGCGGCCATGGGATTATAACTATCGATTCCCTCTTTGAGTCTGCTGCTGCTGATGACTTCTCAGGGAATGTCTGTTGTTCTTTTCTGAGTCGTCAGGGGGGGTAAGAAGTACATAAAAGTCCCTTTTAATGTCTGTTATTACATTACACGCTGTGACACAGAGCAGGCGTCTTCTAAAAGGGGTCCAGTGTACAAACGTCTCCCTAGAGGCTGGTTATATTTCTCCGGCTGCTGTTATGGTCACACTCAATCTTCCCCCCCGAGGGCTGCATGAACCTTGAACTTCAGATTATAGTATATCAACGGAATGAGAGCAAATGTATTGCTGTCACATGCAGAAGTACATATTCTGGTCAAAATGTACGAAAAACTAGATCACTGGATCACTTTTTAATCTTTAAAATATATTTTGATTTGGTGGCTACATTTAAATATCATCATTTCTTATTAAGGAAATGGATGTGTGGACGTCACCTACTGAGCCTTGACTCAGCATTTCTGTGGTCGCCATCTTGGTTTCCGTGGAGCCATTAGTGTCACCCATATTTGGATGACAGGGTGCTTATGGACTGTTGCCTTTCTATCCTGGAAGAATGGTCGGCACTGAAATTCCCCGAACCGCCACCCACGGACCCCGGTCCCAGAATCACTGTCTTTATAAATCACTGCTCTGATGGATTTTCTTCATAATTAACTTTACACTGTATTGAAGTAGACCTGACATTTTAAAACCAAATCTGTTGCGGGAGAATAAATCAGTATGAAGAAGGAACTGAATAAATATCTGATTTCATACAAACTTGTTTTTCACCACAATGAAGTGGCCCCCTGCTGGCCAATATAGAGAATGCACATTTGAGTCATTTTTGCATGTGCTCCCCTTTTCAGAACCAAGATGACCATCCTCCATGTTAGCACACAACAACCCTTAAAGGGATACTTCACCCGTTGAAAGATGAATCTATATTGACATTGGGTCATATATGTAGTAGAAATGTGAAATACATTTTGAAGTTGGTGCCTTCTTGACCGAGAAAAGGCAGAAAGTGTCTTTTTGGCTCATATGGATGAAAGACGCCAAATCCCAGAATGCACAGCACCGCAGGCCACTCCCACTAAGGTCCGAATCAGAATCAGAAATACTTTATTAATCCCAGAGGGAAGTTCGATCGTTACAGTTTCTCCAATATATACAATATAGCAGTAGAAATATAGTAATAAAAACAAAGCATAGCTTCCAAGCAATATGGCGGACGTTAAGTTTATATTCTTGGAGTGAGTTCCCACCCACTGATCTGTGATTGGTCTGTAGCTTCAGTGGTCGAAAATATGAGGAACTAGCGTTGTAGTTTCACCCCGCTAACCGCAACAGCTTCCAGTGACGCAAAAATCGTCATTTTTGCATCACTGGAAGCTCCTTTTCAGACTCAGAAATACAAAGATTTCCCATCTCAGGGGGAAAATGAGGGCGGGATGCACGACCATTCAAAAATACTACCAGGTTTCTAATGATACAAAGATCAATGCAAATGGGTGAAGTATCCCTTTAAAGTTGACCTATTCTGTTGATCCCCCTTTTTAAAACTTGCATGTAGTGTTATAATCCTGGATGCCCAAACTAAACGGGGGTAAAGTTTTAGATCATGAGGTGAACATGTGTTGGAGTAATCCCAGGATGAGTCTGCAGAGGGCGCTAAACAGCTTGTTCTGCGAATCACGTCATAGTCAAGCCTCTATGTTAGCCGTTGAAACCTTGTACAGTACATAGACTCTCTTCTCCCAGCTCTGGAGAGCAGTCCTCCCCTGGCAGCCCTGCAGCGTTCTACCCCCAGAGAGCTGGCCAATCAGAAGAGAGTGGGCACGTGGGATATGTGATCGAAAGCACATAATTAGAATCTTACATCATGTACTTGTTTGCATGTTTTCTTATTTGTATGTTAATGTACCATCAGGCCTGTGTGAACACCAACAGCCTGAGTATGGAAATGAGGCTGCACCTGCCAAAGTGAAGGTCACACGTAGACGCACAACATGTTAGACTTGCATCACCTGCGGTTGAAGGATCACACGGAGCAGTGGTGATAAATTCTTCGGGTGTTTTCCCTCTTTAAACCCTTTTGAAATCTCACTTCAATACTTTCATCAGTTGAATGTAATCAAAGTCGACCCTGAAGGCTGTCGGAGGAGGCGTCCTCTCCGGTCTAAATTCATTTTTATAAACAAGTGAAACAGGTCTTTCTTGCTTCTTAAGTGTGCAATGAATACACAATGACAAGGCGTCTATTTCATTAAGAGGCAAGTCGTTTTCCTCAGGTCTATTAAATCCAGCGTGTGTGCAGAAAGGCTATTAGTTTCAGTGTAATAAATGAGATTTGAATTGATGGATTGATGTTAAGTGCTCCGTTGATTCTTTGTATAAGTTCATATGAGGTCTGCTGCCGTGACTTTGCTTGCTTTGCTTGGTGGTTTTTGTTCATGAGAAATTACCCTGTTACAGAGTGTAGTACTTTCATCTTTGAGCAAAAGCCTCTGCAGAAAATGTGCACAGATAAAGCTCTAATCCTAAATTGAGGGAGTAGATCTAAGAGCTTCCTGCGGGGTTGCAGGAAAGCTGCCCGTCGTCGTCTCACACAGCCACTAGACCAGATGGTACAGTTGTGGTGTGCCTCCAAGGCTAATTTTTACAGAGCTGAAATAACAAAAATATTTCCATCACCCCTACAGCAGTTGTAGTAATTGTGACCAGCACAGGAATAGTGTCAGCACAAAAGAGCTCTGTGTGCTGTGTTGCATTTCGTCTTTGCAAAATGACTGAGGTTGCAGTTGACTCGCTCTAAATCTTGTTAAATTAACTTCTTTATTCTTTTGATTTATTTTCATCAATCACCAAATGATGAAGGTCATTTTGCAGTTAGAGACACGAAGGGAAAGTCTTACAGACGGGAGGGAATGTATCCAGAGGAGGGCTGTTACTGTGGCTCGGTAAGTAGAGTCGGTCGTCTCTCAACCAGAAAGTTGAGGGTTCGATCCCCAGTTCCTGCAGCAACATGTCCGATATGTCCTTGGGAAAGACACTTAAAGGGATACTTCACCCGTTGAAGCATGAATCTGTATTGATATTGGGTCATATATGTAGTGGAAATGTGAAATACATTTGGCCGAGAAAAGGCAGAAAGTGTATTTTTGGCTCATGTGGATGAAAGACAACAAATCCCAGAATGCACAGCACCGCAGGCCACTCCCTCCAAGGTCAGGTTTACAGACAACTGATTCCAAGATTTCTTCCAGAAGGAATTAGTATCTTGGAAATTCCTGTCAGAAAACAGACTCTATGTCTGTGTCCATAGACAAACAGTGAGAGCACCGACACTACCAGTCCGCCCCAGCTCGCGCCGGCCCGGGCTCCTCGTCCTCACCGCCGCCGACAGGCAGGCCTTATGTCTTGGCTGCTGAGCTGGCAGCGGCCGGCAACGGCCAGCAATATAGCCACGAGACGGTTGCTACAGACCGGTTTAGTTTCTCGGCTGCTGCGGTGCTTTAACCCCAAGTTGCTCCGGCTGATTCATCGGCAGTGTGTGCATGTGTATGAATGGGATTAGTTACTTCTGATGGTCACTTTACAAAGCAGCCTCTACCATCAGTGTGTGAATGTGTAGGTGTGACCTGCAAAGTCTAAAGTTGGAATGATAAAAGTTTAAAATACTCTCTCAAATATGATGTGAGGTTCACTTCTGCATGAAAACAGCAGATACAAACGTCCATCAGAGAGCTGAGTGTGTTGCAGTGCTTTACTTTTTCACTATCATTTCAGTAAGATTATGAGGAAACCTTTTTTTAAACAGAAGTTTAAATACTTCCACTTGAGTAAAGAATTTACATTTTCTGCTTTTGCTCCCTCAGGATGTGTCTGAAATAGACATTATAAATCAGGACTATGTAGCTTGTGTCTGATCATCCCCGCATTTTCAGAGGCCCTTGGGGGTGCAGGGCGGGGGGTGAAACCGATGTTTGGGCCGACACTCTTGAGTGTACACCTGCGATGTCTGCCGATCCATTACTTCAACACGGAGTCTGTGGCCAATCTTTTAAATATTGATTTGTCGCGGAATGTCCCGGGACTCCTGCCAGTCTGTTTAACTGCAGCTTCATCACGCTATATTCACTGTGAGAAGGGAGAGAGAGAGAGAGAGAGAGAGAGAGAGAGGGAGGGAGGGAAGCTTCTAGACCGAGGGATGCACTGTTCTGCTAAATATGAGTAATGCTAAAGCTCTGCTGTAACACACAGCGCACTGACACGCACAAACAAACTCTGGCCTTCTTTCAACACTGTTTTGTATTGTCAGCAACCAATGAGGCGTCAAAGGGCCGCGGCACTGACCTGTACTGTGAGCATCTGTTGAACCGGCTGGGCAGGTCAAGCCCCCAACAGAGCGGAAAACAAAATTCATCGCTCTGACTTTGTTTTGTGTCAAGGTGCTCCTTATTTACTCTCACCTGCCAGCAAAAAAAAAAAGTCTAAATAGTGCTGTGTGGAGGGATGCAGTAACAAGAAGGTCATGAATCCAGAACTAAGTTTTTAAAAGCTTAAAAAAAAGAAAAAGAAAAATGAACCTGAAGGAAGAAAGAAATCAAAGAGACATGAGGCAATGTGAGGAAATGTATAAAAACTGTGTGATCCCGACAATCAGTCGTTTAAAACAGACAAATTGTAGAGGATGAAAGTACGCTGTGAAAGGGATCTGAACTTAGATAATGATCACGTTACATGGAGATTAAATTAAAAGAGATGAATTATTTAAAAAAACAAGGTGAAGAGAAGCAACACAAAGATCAAGTTTAGTTCATTTTGTTTCACTCAAAAGTATAAAAAAAAAAAATAAAAGCACATAACTCAAACTTTAAAGCATGATTGTGGATGTGGCAGAAACCTCCAAACAGCTTAAACCCAGCAGACGTGGACAGAAATTCAAAATCAGCAAAACAACACTGCTAGGATTACACGGACCACCGCGGCCTGGCTGAAGTCACATTTCAGAAAGAAGTCAGGATGAGCCGATGTGTGATCACAAGAGATAGGGCGTAGTGATGACGTTAGAATCGGACAAGAAACTGATTTGATTGAAGTGAAATGGAACTGCTTCATACTCCTTTCTGTTTTACTGTGTTTCTACATGTTCTTTTCCACTCTTTGGTTTATGCAGTGAAGATGTCTCATTACTTTGAGCAGTGACATGAAGGTAAAAACTAGGGATGTACCAATGCATCCGCTCAACATCGATGTTGTCCCTGTATATAGACATCGGCACATAATGTGGCATCAACCGATGTCTGTAGCCGGTGTTTATTGTTGTGCCGAATCAATGCAATGCTGGCTTCTCGTGCACCAAACAGCTGTTTCAGAGAAAAGTGTTTTATTGGACAGATGGAGTCACCCGTTGAACACACTCTTGTTGTTGTTGTTGTTGTTGTTGTCAAACATGAGCGACAGTTTTGAGATTGTGGGAGTTTACAACAAAAGGAATTCATGAAACAAACATCGATATCAAAATGAGCAAACGGCTACATTTTTATTTCTAACATCTGTATTGGCATCGGCCCTGATTTGTTTTTTGGGCTTTTCATGCCTTTTATTGTAGAGATGGGACAGTGGATGGAGTCGGACATCAGGGAAAGAGAGCGGGGAATGACCCTAAACCCACCCTAACCCCGGCGGGGAAAGGAGCCACCGGTTGAATCCTGATTTTCCTAATTGATGCATCTCTAGTAAAAACTCACTGTAGAGTCGGACTCCATCGCTTCATCCACCATCGCATCTCGGATGTGGTATAAAAACTACCTTGTGATTTCCAAGGCGTCCTCTTTAGATCATGTTTTGCACCCTGAGACCCCGCCGCCGCCCCCCTTTCGTCAGGGAAAATCTCCAACTTTGAAGGACTTGTGTAAAAGAGTAACTCACAAAGTTTTCCTGGCGCACACCGTCCTGAAGTTTTCCGGAAGTGTTCAGGCATGGAGGTGTGAAAAAAAGCTTCTGTCTCTACAAACAGTCTTCTGCTCCGGAGAGAGAATGTCTTTCTGTCGTCCTTTGAGGTTGAAGGAAGTTCAGGATAGAGGGATCAGTAACATCCGTCCCGCCCTTGTCTGCCCTCCTGGGGCCTCGCTCCCCCCGTTGTCCATGTGGTCCCACCTATCAGCCGGGTTGAAACAGCAGCAGGGTGTGTTCTCCTCCTGTCTTTCTGTAGCCTTATTGAGCGAGACAGCGTTGTCAGATGAGCCTGCTCTGGTGTGTTGAAAGGCTTCTGACTGACAGCACAGTCAGGCCAAGCTGTCACAGCCAAGTATCCCAGACTCCCACAGTCTGTCAGACACACACACTGCTGCCTGTCTGTCTGTCTGCGAGCTGCCCGACTGTCTCTCTGCCATGGTACAACTATCCTCTAACTATAACTGGAAACGGCTCATAATTATTCCCAAGTAATTCTTATGTTTTAGGCAAATTCAGACTGTAAGACTCAATTGTCAGAAATGACAAACTGCATAAATCAACATGGGACTGATGGGTTTATTTTTATTACGACTTCTGATGCAGTGATTGATGTTTTGTGACAGCCGAAAGATGAGTTTAAAGATGGAAAGAAGCCCCTTTAATATAAGGTATTTAAGATGTTTTGGGCTGTGTGCATATTTTAGCTAAATAAGGATGTCACACTTTGATGTTTCATTATGAGCGTGACAAAAACGAAGAAGTTGCACCAGTCAATTCATATTCATCGCTCAGTGAGAGAGCCCGCAGACAGCGAGACAAGGAAAGGAGTTGCTCTGAAGTGTGTATCAGTGATTGATCTGTTTACCCTCTTGAATCAGTGAGGCAGAGCGCTGCAGTGCACTCTCACTCCCACAGAGGTGTCACCAAACAGCCAACAGACAAACCCCCCTCTTACTTCTCCCGTCTCTTAACTCAGTCGAGGCTCCATTGTGAGGACAGCCCGGCCACCCCTGCCTGATGCTATCGCGGCTGCTGCCTGTTGGGATCTGTGTTCTTGCTCTGGGAGGAGAGAGAGTGGTGGTTTTGTGTGGGCGGTGGCCTGTTTAGGGAGCTACACAGGGTTGTATAGTGTGGCTTTCTCGGCCTGTCATGGCCAGGTTCTGTGAAGTGTGAGAGCAAGGCAGTCAAGCGGGGCTCTGCTGGCACGTTTGGGATTTTGCAGCTATCAGCAGGAGAGATCTGCACTGCAGAGTCTGCAGGGAGGAGGAGGGAGAGCCGGAGTGGGAACGAGGCCGGTTGGGAAGCAGGGAAGCATGGACGCAGACTGGGGGGAAAAAACTGGAAAACTGACCAGATAATGGCCAGATAAATCTCCACACCAATCGGCGTGCTTCAAGCCTGCTGGCAGTGGGGCATGTACTCAATACCCGCCTATGAGGAGCTCAGTGTAAAACACTGAAGGCAGACAAATGAGCATTTAAGATAAAGATTGATTTACTCTGCCTTCGGTGATAAAGAGACTTATTTATCAAGAGTGCTCACACAGGCGGAGGGGTGTCGCCCTGGACAAGTGGATTTTTCCTGAACTAGTAATTTAGATAAATAATGTTTAAAGGTACAATATGTAAGATATCTACTGAGTTAAATGTTGAATTCCAATGTATTTCTATGGCTTGATTCAGCTGCGTGGTTAAGATGAATGCATGCGAGAATCCATAACCGGCTGTCAGAGAGGATCCAAAGCTGCTCCCACAAGGATGCCAAACACTCTCTTCATGTCTGCAGTGATTTCACAGACGCCTGTTAGGTGTGTTTAAGTAAATGTGGACACAGATGTGTGTTATATGAGTGCAGATATTTTTATCTAGTGTTGAATTAAGGATCGTTGCTCATGCAGAAGTCTGAGACTGCACCAAATAAAAGTCAGTTTTAGCGTGTTAAAGCTGATATCATAAAACATAATTTAACAAAATAGAGATTGTGTAGCAGGCTTTTTCTTGACCTTTAGTGACCTTTAATGCAGTTATGTTCGCAAACAGTCTGATTTTTCTTTCAGCTTCTCTTTTGGTTAAACAAGCAAACCGAGTCCTACTTTCGAGCTTTTCTGTTTGTCATTGTTCCCTAATTATACTGCCTGCCCCAAACCAACACCCTTTTTGCCTCTCTCGACTAGTTTGGGGAAATAATGCACCACCAAGATGGCTTGCCAACCTTCAATAAACACCATTTTGTTCACATTCAAAATGAAGACGTAGCTTCTTGTTTTCAGTGGTGTACACGTAGGAGTTGCAGTGCCTTGAGAATGCATTCCTTCCAACACATGTTCTTACGTCACACAAGTGTTGGATATCGCGTCGCATCCCGCACGATCCCTGTCCACACCGCTTTCTTTTAATATTTCACTCTTTGCTCTGTGAACTTCAGTTTCCCCTTACGAACACAGCACCGCATCTAGTGCTTTTGTATTGAAGGTGGACAAACAGAAGAGTGGTGCTTTGCAGCGAGGGAGCTGTCGACTCAGATCACAGCCCTCAGAGGCTCGACGATGAACAGCACACGGTGAGCTTGATGAAGTTGTTCTCCGGTGTTGACTCAAGGCAACGCTCGACATATCAATCACGGCTGTGGATATTATTAAAGCACCATTATCTTCACCTTGTACAACATGCTAACAAGATCTGATGAGTGAGAAAAACGAGCGCCCCAGTGCCTTGCCTTGTAGAGACTCCTCCTCTGACTACGCAGCGGCAGAGAGGAAAATAGATGAGCTGCACTGCGACGCTCATGGGGAGCTAGGAACCTCAAATAGGAAACGATAGAATCAAGCTGATTTTATTACCGACTCATACTCGGACAGGACAGGCTGTACTGGCCAGCAGCTTTATAACCTAAACATTAGTAAGTAGAGGAGGGTCCAAATGCTTTGGCTTCACTTTTTTTTTGCGAGTTGTCATACATCATATAAGATCTGCATCATAACCTGAGATGAGCTGTCGTCATCAGCCGCTCTCAGAGTGATGAGATCTAACTTCCTTCTCTCTAAGAGCCGTAACCACCTCAGTCCTTGACCTTGACGTCTGATGTCTGATTACCAAGTGATAATCTAAAGAGCTTCTTAGTTAATCATTTAGCGGTTACAGTAAAGGGCTCTTCTTCGGTGTGTGACTCATGGTTATAATGGCCTCAAGTGCCATTGATGGAGGAACCTTTCTGCCTCGCTCAGCCAATCTCTTGAGTCGGCTCTCTCTCTCTCTCTCTTACTGATGAGTTCTGCTGCGTATTGTTCATCCCTGACAGTCAAGGTTGACTTGATTCAGAGTCGTTATTCAGCGTCAGGATAAGTGTGAAACAAGTACCTTTTAATTATTAAGTCACAGCTTGAGCGGCTAACCAACACATTAATGTCGCTAGGTGTCGACTCTTAATTAATAATGTATATGTTTCATATAATACAAGAGGATTATATGTTGAGTGTGATGTTAAGAGCTTAACTGAAGAGTGTGTGACAGGAATGTGACTAAACTTTACGTTGTCATGGCAATACTCAGACTTCTCACATGTGTGCCAGAACTGGAAAAGATTAGCTGGACGGACCCCAGTCCCACTCTGGGGGCGGCTGATTGGCTCGGCCCATCGCTGCATTTGGAAGATTAAACTGTGCTGCAGTACGGAGGGGCCACGGGGATGTGGGATGGCAGCCCAGGAAGGACAAAAAAAAAAAACTGTGCAGTGTAAACAAAGAGATGACCTTCAGGACAAGACAAAGAGGCACAGAGCTCAGAATAGAGAAACTTAACGCTCGCACCTCGTGACACAGACTTTGACATTTGTGCCCGTCTCTCCGTCTTTTTTTTTTTTTTTTTTTCTTGGTCGTTGCTGATTCATCACTTTATCGCAACAAGAGAGAGGCAATCTCGATTCATCATTTATTGCTGCAAAATCACAGTGGGGGCCGTCAGAGCTGTCAAGTGTTACTGCATTGTTTAGGATGTCCAAATAATGCAACATCATCTCATCTTAAATGCATCATGTTTTTGTTTTTTTTAGGGATGGGATGGGGGGGAGGGGTGGGGGATTGTCGTCAATGGAGTTGCAGTGAGGCTGCAAGAGCATTTATGCAGCATAAAGCAAGGATGCATTGTATAGGATGTCCAAACTGCACAACATCTATCCTAAATGCATTTTTCTATTTAATTTTTTTGGGGCTGATTGATTCAGTATTTTGTTGCAGCAATGGTTTTGAGTCATCTTTCATCACTGTTAAAGTTCCCCATGGGGCTGCTTGTACTGTTAAGTGAAAATGCGGCATGCGGAAAGGACCACTGTTCATGATGTTCAAATATTTCCAAAATCTTTTCATACTTGTGCATTATTTTCCTTTTTTTTTTCTTCGAGTGAGGGCGGGCAGATGCTGATTGTTGTAACCCATGTTTTGTAATGTATCTGTCATGATGTCATTGCAAAACCAGAAAAAATCTTAATTCATCCGTAATTGCAGGAAATGTGCCTCCATGCTGTCAGGGCTGTCACATTTTTACGTAGCATGCAGGAGCTTGTATGGTTCAGGATGTCAAAATTGCCGACCATGTATATCTAAGTGGCATAACATGGGTGGGTGGGAGGGTTACTGCTTGCTCCTTTTTTTCTTTTCTTTGGTCATTGCTGATGCTGTCTTTCTTAAAGCATCTTTCTTGGCTGCAGATCTTGCATCATGGGGTTGCTATTGCTGCTAAGTGAGTATGCAGCATTCTGTGTGGTATGTCAAAGTCTTGCAGGACGACAGCCTCCATACATGGGGTGCTACCTAACAGCTTGGCCATCGACGCCCTTTTAATGCATCATTATATCAGTTTTTTTTTTTACTGGGAGGCTGACAGCTTTTCCAACTTTTTTGAGGTCATCGCTGATTCATTATTTTCTTGCTATAAAAGAAAGATTCTTGAGTCATCTTTCATTACTGTAAAATTCACCTTGGGGATGTCAGAGCTGTCAGAGTGTTTATGCATATACAGCAGGGAGCATTGTACAGGATGTCCCAAAAAAATGCAACGTCTTTTCATCTTAAATGAATTGTTTTTTGCCGATTCATTATTTTAATGCTACTATGGAGACAATCTTCATTGCTGCAAAATTTTGCAATGAGGCTGCTTGATCCATGTGCTCCTGCAGAATGCAGCAAGGAGCATGATAAGGATGTCTGTAGTCCACCACATCTACGTCTTAATTGCATCATTTTTAAGGGGCTGACGGCTTGTCCAGTTTTGTTGTTATTACTGATTTATAAATTCATTGCAAAAACAAAAATGAGATGTGTAATGTATATTCAGCTTGCAGTAAGAATCATTGTTCAGGATGTACGAATTGTGCGACATCAAAATGATCTTAAATGCATTCTTTTAGCGGGGAGGGGTGCTTGGCCCACTTTTACTATTTATTTTATTAAAAAAAACATGCTGTGTTGCCTCTTAGGCTGTTAACTGCAGAGATGCATATTCATGATGTCTAAGTAATGCAACATCGCTCAACTGGAATGAGTCTTTTTTTTTTTTTTTAATGATTTTCTTCTTTTGTTTGGAGGCTGACAGCTTGTCCGATGTTTTTATTCTAACTATAAAAGGGAAAATCTTGTATCTTGTTTTAGAGCTTCACAGTTTGCCTTTGGGTGTCAGAGCTGTTTAGTGTTTCTGCAGCAGGGATCATTATTCAGGATGCCCCAAACATCTTTTTTATCTTAAATTCATGTTTTCATTCTTGGAGTGTCTGATTGGCTCCTCCCATCTTTTTTTTTTTCATCATTGCTGGTTCATTATGTCTACTATTACAGAAAGGATCTTGAGTCATGTTCCTTTGCTGTAAAGTTTACCTCAGGGCTGTCAGAGTGTTTATGCAGCATACAGCAGGGAGCATTGTACAGGATGTCCAAACAGTGCGGCATCTTTTCATCTTACATAGATTACCTGTTCATTGCTTTTCACTCACCGTGGGTAAACAAAAAAGAAAGAATCTCTTGCGCGTTCAGCGGAGAGAGTCTGGGGGGGGGGGGAAGCCGAGGCATTAGCATGTGAGGCGACAGACATCAGGAGAGTTAATCTGCGATATGATGAGGCCACCTGGCAAGGTCAGAGGCAGCTCTCCCAGGACGAACGAGCCGCCTCATCAGGTATGATGGATTCCCTCCTTTTGTGAAAAATGTGGCAAAGGTGTCCTTTTGATTACATCCATCACATGAACATAAAGACAAACAGCGTCATCAGTCCCGGGGATTGTTGCAATAAAGGGCAACTCAAATAACAATATGAGGGCGTTCAGTGTTCTGTTTGATGCTCCGTGATGATAATTTTCACAGTGTATAACTCCTACTTAATGTGATAGATTTAATCTCGTCTCGCAGAGGTCTGTTTGAAGTGCGCTCTGTATTCCAGTCAGCAGAGTACAGTGCAGATGAATCTGCAAAAAGCCTCCCTGCGGCACATCATTACCTCTGGAAGCACCATCAGGGAGATCCCTCAAACTTAACTTGTTGGAAGGCTGCAGGAGATTCATGGGGCGGCTTATACAACCAGTGTGAGGTATTAGAGGTGGCTATTGCGGTCGTTCAGTTAGGTTGTTCTGGCTGGAAAAGGGGGAGGAGTTTATTGACGAATGTGTTATTAATCTTAATAACTGTTTTTCATAGCCAGGGTTTTTTTTTTTTGATGGTATCATCGATACCCAATCTCTCTTGAGAGATGGAAGGAGGCAGATAACTGCTCCGAATGAAGATGTGCTGTATAAATAATGCATCTATTGTTATCTGCAAAATATATCAGAATCTGACTCTATGAATACATTAACACAGCAGATTATCTTCAGTTCACATTTTCCTGTGTTTTGAACTGTGAGCTTTTGCAAACATAAAGGGCAACATTTGTGGCAGCTCTTTCATTCCCCGTTAAAGGCTTTATATGTGATTTTTTTGATCCAGCAGATGTCGCCCTTGAGCACCAGCATGAAACCAAAACAACTCGCACTGCATTGTTGTGTTAGCATGCTAAACGCTATCTTTATTATGCTCGTATCTTCACACTGCATGTAAATTGACCTGAAATGAGCGTGATCTAGAAACACAGTTAAGCAGTGAGTACAGTATGTTATTCTTCTTTTCTCTAGTCCCTCAATTAAACAACTTTTATACGTGAGGGGAGGAGTCAGCCGGCTGTCCGGGCGATGTAAACAAAGTGAAGATAGGACTCTGAAAACATCACAGACAGTGGGACTCGGGTGTTACACCCATTGTAGACAGTCATGACTCACAGAGTTATTTTCAGAGGATATACTTGATTTCTATTATATTTAAGTGTGAAAAATCACATATAAAGACTTTAAAAAAAGGCAAACTTTAGGTATTCTTCTATATTTTTTCTGTGTATTATTTTATTGATTAAAGTGTCTTGACAGGAGGAAAACTCTTATTTTGTAGCTTTTGTTTTCTATACATATTCCTTGAAAGTTGAAGCCTTCTTGCCTTCAAACACTGGTTCAGATTACGACACGTCCGTGAAGGACATCTTGAAAATGACTCCACTGGTGCATTTTGATTTGTTCATTATTTTACTTTCTGCACAGATGTCGGTGAATTGCCTCAAGGAGACGATATTCAGTTTATTTGTGACAAAAGTTTAAAGTCTGAAGGAATCAAAATGACCTTGGTGAGTGAATTGGTTTCGAAGCAAAGAGTGGGTGTGAGTGGGACAACAAACACTTTGCTTCAATTCACAGGTTATTGAACAAGTATGGAGGCTATCAGGTTTTGACAGGAGCAATAGAAAAGTAAAGTGTTGCTGTGTCTGCATTTGTGCACTCCAGTAAACACACACACACACACACACACACACACAAAAGCGTCATGGTAGCCGGTGAGGTGGAGAGGAGGTTGTGTTGTATTGGATATCAGATCTGCCCTCTTTTGTCCTCTGTTTGGCTTCAGCCTGACACACTTGATCACCACATTTTCAGACACTCGGATGTCTGATTGATTACCTTCAAGTTCAATTAAACTGTGAAAGCAGCTATTTTTAATCTGGAAAACAGACAGAACGACATGGGTGACCTGAAGGCCCCCTCGCTCAGATAAGAGTCTGAAGGCTTTTAGTTCAGATCCACTGCGAGAATAATCTGATAATCTATATATGTGCAGAATAAGAGTCTTTCTTTAGGCTATCGTTTCTTTGGTTCTTCCTGTCCATCAGTGATTTTCCACTTTTAAGTGTCCACTGACGATGCTTTTTGTGCCGTCAGCGCCCACATGCTCAGATTCAGAGCGCTTCCCAGCGGCACTAATTGTTGCTTGGTTACAAAATTCAACTTCCGCTTCCCTTGGTAGTGACCGTTAGCTCTGTTTTTAATAGCTCTTTGTGCTTCATGTTTTCCTTCATCAAGTAAATATCTACAAGAAGACATGGAAATAATGGAAATGAGTCATGCCCTCCACCATTCTTGTTGGCAAAGCTGATATCAGAAGTCCCGCCCTTTCTGGTGAGGTGACATCGACAAACGAGGCCTTGTTCTAAAAGTTTAACTATTTTCAGCTAAGAGTTCTGTGTGCGACCAAAATGTACAGGGGTCCCTCGTCACCATTATGTTATAAATTATCTGCTCAAATTATTTTTATTTCAAAACATAAATACAAAGAACAATAAAAACACTCTGATGTAATGTTATGTTAGTTATGTTATTCTAGTGTCTTTTCTTCATATTTAGGGCTAGAATTGCATCATTTAGTCGTTTACTATTTGTTGAGTGAGTGCTGTCAGATGGGGCCCATTTAGGGGGCTTTCCAACTGTAATTGCAAACTTGTCACATTTTGAGCCACTGCCCCTTTGGGCCTTTTTGTGCTCAGGACGCTGAACCTAGAAAATGTCAACAAAAGAGCCCATGCAGAACGTTTTATCTAGATATCCCAAATGGGTATGGGCTTATGTATTTGGTTGGGACCTACTGAAAAAACTCTCTCCCATACCAATAACCCAAGAAGAAGAAAGAAGAAATCAACCAATGTTATAGGCTGCATCCAATCCATCTCAATTGAGGTCAGCATATCCAAAAGATGTAAAAGTTGTTAAAATCGTAACTTTTTCACCAAGGGTGGGGCCAGTGTGGTTTGCCAAATCTCGACAGGAAATACTCCATTTGGTTAACATCCAGTGTTATCTACACTTGCTCTACAGAAAGTAGTGTTAAAAAAGTGTTAAAAGAGAATTTTCATTAGTAACATAGTGCTACTAAATACTGATCCTAGAATCAAAAACATGTGAAAATTCAAAACAGGAAGTGTTAAAAGTTTGTTGTCCTGTATTAGCTTTGCAGCTGAGTCACTCAGACGTGTTGAAAGGTTCGAGGTCCTTCACTGCTTCTTGAAGCTTTGATTTTCTGTTACCATGACCCTGTTTCACTCCTATTAGACGTTGCATATGTGTCATTGTTAACCTGAGTTCTTATTTTGACCGTCTTCCCACAAAATGCAGATTTAGGGCTAGAATTGCAACATTTAGTCATTCACTATTTGTTGAGTGAGTGGCTTTTGAGTCACTGCAGTGGTTTGTTAGCCCTCGGAGGTCCCCTACAGGCCCGGGGCCCCAAGCAGTTGCCTGCCTTGCCTGACGACCAGCCTCTGAACGCAGGGACAAAAAACATTGTGCTCTTTTGTGCTCAGGACGCTGAACCTAGAAAATGTCAACAAAAGAGCCCATGCAGAACGTGTCATCTAGATATCCCAAATTGGTATGGGCATATGTATTTGGTCTACCCACAAAATGCAGATTTAACTCAATAATTAGACTGCATAGCTCTTTAGTGGGCAAAACTGTGGCTATAGGGGTACCTACAGCAGCAAAAGGTGCAGTGTAGAGCCGCTTTTGAGAAGTTAGATACTTGGAAAATGTGATCGATAAGCTGTTTTCCCAAAAATTTGTCTGAATAAACATTGCAAAAAAGTTTAATATCATAAAACACATGTGCAGTTTGATATTTTGAGCTGTCAGTGTTACATGTTTGTGTCCATCCACAGGAGAAGACCGCGTCAGGGAGAATGTGGTGGGCACAACCGACACACAAGCAGCGAGCGGCGCAGCTGGAGCAGAGTCCGGCTCCAGCAGACGGAAGCTCCACTGCTGCATCCGAGTGACGACCGTGCAGGTACAGAAGGCCCTGTGGGGGGTCGCCATGGTGATGTGCGTGTGCTCGTCCTGGGCAGGCTCCACCCAGCTGGCCAAGCTGACCTTTAAGCAGTTCGACGCCCCCTTCACCCTCACCTGGTTCGCCACCTCCTGGAACAGCCTCTTCTTCCCCCTCTATTACATCGGCCACCTGTGCAAGAGTCCGGAGAGGCAGACGCCCAGGCAGAGATTCAGGTGAGGAGGCTTTACCTGCAGCAGCAAGCAAACATTGTTAATGGATTTTTTAAAAACAGATGTTTGAAAGGAGGGGGGGAAACGGATGAATAGAGAAGATATTAAAGCAAACACGGAAAAGGAAGTTTAAAGATTCAAGGTGAAGCCTAATGAAGAAAGCTGGTTTTAGCTTTTAGCTTTTAGAATCAGCAACGTGAATGTCACCCTCCTTGACCTTGAAATAAGACCCTGAGAGTCTGCTCTGAAGGTCAGAGTCAGACAGCTTTCATGTAATCTCTTGTATTTCTTGGTGAACTTCAAAATCCATCCTTAACAGACACAATGGAGTTAGTTAGTGAGAGTCCAATCAGAGCTGTGAGGAACAAGGAGAGAAAGATGTAACAGTCGAGGTCTGGATAAGATTTCTGAATTTTGAAATAGTTTCCAGTTTTCAAAATGTTCCTGAAATCAGAGAAACCAAGAGTTAACAAATTCAAGTGTTGGTTGTGATTAAAAAAAACTCACTTCGCTCTGACTTTAACCGGAGTTTCTCTGGCCAGCCCCCTCGTATATGTTCCTCAGAAAGTTCACCTCAAGCCAGTGGGAGGGTGTGGTGACATTTATACCCTTCAATCAGTGTGCAACCATAGTTTGTGATCTCCGTACATACACACTACGTAATACTTACTTCACTATATTTTCTGTTATTTTTCTATATAGTACGTTCTGCTCCGCTCTTTTTTTGATATTGTGATTCTGTCAAACGACACATATCATTGATATAAAGCCAAATATTCTCATTGTGGCGTGCTGCAGTGGACTCTTTTGCTTTGTCCGTAACTCCCGCGTCGTTCTTTTTATGTCATGTCTTGCCTCAGGTCCCCCCTTCACCCTTCCAGTCCGACAGGGATATTCTCCCGCTGTGAGGTGTGAGGTGCATGTGTGAACAACAACATCAGAAGGATTTCAGGGGAAGTCCTCCTGACATTATCTAGACATTTCCAGCAGTGCATCTTAGAGCTCTGAACGTTTAAAACTGTGGACAGAGAAGTTCCTATAACGCCTCTCATGTTGTTCTGTATAAGAAGGAGTGTAGCATAGCTTTCAGGGCAAAAAAGATCTACCTTCAGTGTTGTTGCATTTTTGTTTTCTTCAGTGCTCAGGTTTTTTTTTTCTTCTTATTGTCATTGTAAACAAGCCGAAGACACAAAAGTTGATGTGTAGTCAGATAATTTTTTCTGCAGGTTCAAATAGAGACGACTTGGAGGAAAAATAGAAACCACATCTGTCTCGTCAACTACAAATAGATTTGTTTTCTTTCGACAGTCACCAATGATGCACAGACGTCAACAATCACACAATCGGGAAAGAAAGCACTTTTCCATCAGCAGCAGCTTCAGTGGACAAGAATACAATTAGAAATCATTCTGCAGAAAGTTGTTTTCTTCACTGATAACAAATCTCACCATTCTTCTTGATGCAGATAAAACGTGCAGCTGAAATGCTCCGGCACGTCCTGTAGAGATTGAAAAAAAGCTCTGTGAGAAATATCTGTATGCAGTTGTGGCCAAGCTGAGAAAGGTGTTCGCCTGAGGGGTCAACACAACATAGATCAGACAGGAAAAAACAACATTTCAAATGTTTATTTTTAACCCCATGACTTTCCCTCTCCCATCTTTACCTCTGCCGAACAAATTGGGCCTTTAAGAAAGGAGTAAAATGTAGAAACCTTACTCTTTGGTTGAAGTAGTTGGAAAATGTAAACAATAAGATGAAAAAGCAAGAAAAATAAAATCATTACAGTACAAATAATTTATGATTATTATGATTATAAGGGAATTAAAGGTCACATATTATCCTCCTTTTCAACCAGTTTAAATAATTCTCAGCGCTCCCTGAAACGTGTGTGTGAAGTTTCTTGTTCTAAATGCACTCTGATCCTGTATTTGATCATGTCTATAAACCCCTCTATTTCAGCCCTGCTCAGAACAGGCTGTTTCTGTGTCTGTACCTTTAAATATGTAAAGGAGCTGTGTTTGACCACGCCCCCCTCTCTGGAAGGGCTTGGGTGTCTCGGTCTTTCTCGCTCCATGTCCTATTGTTTACAGTGAGAAGGCAGACTCAGAGGGCAGAACAAACACCTAGCTGTGGGAGAGTCACCCACCTGGGGGAGGGGCTACTGCCCTTTGTGATGTCATGAAGGGAAAATCTCCAAACGGCCTGTTACCCTTTATATATACCCATATATATAAAACCTGGTAGCGAAACTGCCCAGATCTTTTAAACAAAAGCATGAATAAATACGTGGTTAGTGCGCGCTCCCCATTTACGGAGGCTGTAGTCCTCCAAGCGGCCAGCCCTGGTTCAAATCCGACCTGTAGCTCCTCCCCCGCATGTCGTTCCCCTCTCTCTCTCTCTCCCTGATTTGTGACTCTAATCAGTCTGTCCTGTCTATAAAATAAAGGAATACAAATCTACCAAAAATATATCTTTGTACAAAAATATGAGTTGCTCCAACATCAGTGTTTCCCCTAGGCCACCCCCCCTAATATAATGGCAGGGGAAACACTGAACATGACCCCTTTGATAACAAGGGTCAAACTTCAAAGCCCGGGTCTGAAATGTTTCTGACAAGGACTTTCAAAACCCCAAAACCTTCTGTGTGAGAAAGTACATGTGTTGTGTTTATTGTTTGAACAGAAGCATCCTCATATTTAAGTCCTCGTTGATCAACTCAGAGAGAAAGTTGGAGTTGTTTGCTTGTCATATTTGCTGGTTATACTGTATATGCACAGTCACTCCCCCGTTCATATCTGACTTCCAACTAAGCACTCCACTTATTTAATTTGGACTCTCAGCTTCCTGGTCGTGTTTAGTTATTCTGCTGCAGCAGCGAGCAGAAAGAAAGTCATCTTAGGTGTGTCAGAAGAGCTCCCACAATTCAAACAGTCCATTAATCACCGTCTTTAAACAGAAGTCTTATCTCTCCTACTTGCTGTGCTGCTTTAGCTCAGAGAGAGAGAGACAAGGACGGTGGTGGAAGGTCCCGGCTCTGTATCTCTGCAGCAACCTCTGTGATGTAATCCTTTACTTTTCTGAGGGCTTACACCAGGAATCTGGGGCTCCTCGACCAAAGGCTGATGTGTTCAGAATATGAATCCCTCTGTTTCCCTTTTAGTTAGAAAAGCTCCCGGTGAGTTTCAGAAAATGCAGAGGAACAGAGATAAGAGTTGACGTTTGTATCAGCTTGCCCGCCCGTCTCTGCAAAACAGCAGCGAGAGTAACAGAAGACCTGACGTTGGTGATATGTTTTCACTGTAACTGGATGTTTTCTTTGCAAGCTTTCTGCTCTATTGACTTTCAATGCAAGAATTATAATTCTCCTTCTGTTCATGTTTTGCTTCTTCTCTTCTACTGCAGTTTGAGAAGCTCTTCTAGTCAGAGCCGTAAGACTGTAAATATTAATAGAAAAGTCACCCATCTGTTACAGCAGGGGGCTCCAGACCCTCCCCTGATTGGCCACTCACAAACTGTCAGTATTTTGATTTCAGCTGTTTCCTTAAGTGTTTGTAAAGAAACGATGAAAGACGTAAATGCAGCTGTCACTGAATGCAGCTTTGTGTTTATGAAAGCAGGTTGTGAAAAGTGTGTTTTTTTAGTGCAGACTCAGCACGTTTATAACAAAGCTTGTTCCTCTTCATTCGGCCGTCACTCCGATAACTGTGCTACCTGCCAATCCTCGTTTTCTGCTGCTGCTTCATTGCTTTCCACAGGGGCCGGATGGTTTCAGTGTAAAACTCCAGAGCAACGTAAACAGAGGCTGTTGAAGTGCAATGATGTTGTATTTCGACCCCTGAACATATCAAAACACTGTAACGTGAGGGGACAGGATCTATAAGTCTGGAGTGTTTTGATACTGATACATGATGTCACCGTTTGGTTCCTTTCTCACATTACAAAGAGTGTGAAACATCGACTGTCAGGCCAATAAGTCTCGAGTTTCTGCAGCTTTTTTTTTTCCATTTCAAATATTCAAAACCCCACAGCTTCTTCTTTGTGTACTTAAAAACTCCTCCTGACAGTCACAAGGACCAGACTTCAAATAAAAATCACATATGCTTTATGCCTCAGCTTCAATGATGGTGGGGAATGCTAGCATTGCAGTTTCATCCCTTATGATATTATATAATAAAATGTCCCAATTTTGACTCCAGGTATCCAGTAAGACCGAGCTGACACATTGTTAAATATTTATCCAACCTTTATTCTACTTAATACATTTCTATGATCTGATTTCACACGTGCACTCTTGAAATTTTCAGGCAGGCTGCCAATGAAAATTTCCCATCATGGCGTAAAAAGACGACACAGATTGGGACGCATAAAGCAACAGAGTCGGTCTGTGATGAGAATTTTTTGACTTTATATCCTGCATTAAAAAAAGAGCGGAGAATATAAGATGATGCAGTTTTATTACGTGCACAGAGATCCAACCAGAGCGTGCGGTCGTGCGGTGGTCGCAGGATATAAACATGATCACCCCTTCCCCGTCGCTCGTGGTGATTACACACTCTATTAATCCCTGAGGGAATTTCTGGTTTACACTCTGTCATGCTTCTCACACACATAGGCCTGAAATACACACATGCACCATCAGGACCTGTGGACATGCACAAGATGGAGGGATGTCAGAGTGGAGCTGCTACACTCTACTACACAGGGAGCTGATAGGGGTTGGGTACACAGGAAGTGACCTGGCACCTCTGCAGCTACCAGACCAACTTCATTTTTTTTTTTTGTTTTGATGATTGATTGAATGTTTTATCATGATTTGTTCTGCAACAAGGCATGTGCATTCACTGGTCAGATAATCCTTAATCCTCTGCGTCCTTAACTTCTTGGGTAAAAAAAAAAAAGTCTAGTTTAAGGTGACACTGTGGCCAATACGGAGATAAGGGAGAAACATCTTTAAAGGCATTTTAAGGAAAAAAATGTAACATCCACATGACTAAACGTTGGAGCTACTTGAAGTTTCAGGAATCAGTAAGCAACATAAATAAGAAGGCAGTTCATGTACCCTGTGACTGATTATATGCTGAGTCATCATGACATTTAACACAGGCATACGTACTGGAAACAGTTATTTGTGTGTGTCCCAACTGTATTCATAAATCATTCAAATGTTTCGGCCTCCAGCATGTAGGACATATGGACCTTCATATCCAGGAAAAAGAACACTCAGTTTTGTCAAGTAACGCTGAGAAGCTTTAAAAAAAAGGGATAAAAAAAGCTCCATATTTTTTATGTCTTTTGATTGGTGGGATGTTTTTATAAACATATTGTATCTGCCCTCATTTAAGCTCACACTGTCGAGCAGGAATTGGCAAAGACAGATCATGAAAAAAACGCCCGAGGAAGAGATCAATAGTTTAGTGTCATGGCTGCAAACAGCTCAGATTCATCTCACTCTATCTCCAACTTTTAGTACCTCGTGACAGATCTGATTTTTATCTGTAAACATTTACTTATTCTCCAGCAGAGTGGAGTCGGTCCCACTCGCACTGCAATGCAATAATCATTTAGATGTGACTGTTACAATGGGAATTACTTTACACACTCATTACTGATCACTGATTAAAACCTCTGGTCTCTGTGGTATTATTATTTCAGCAGAAGCTATTTATATTCATAAACATTGATTTAAAAAACTCCCACACCATAATGATACCCATCAGTTTTTAATTTACTTGTCCAACATGTTTTTAATATTCTAACGCCGTGCTCTGCATTTTGTCTCTGCTCAGGGAGTGCTGTAGGTTTTTCGGGGACGACGGGCTGACGCCCAAGGTGTTTTTCACCAAGGTGGCGCCCTTTGGCCTCCTGTGGATCCTCACCAACTACCTGTACCTGCAGGCCCTCAGGAAGATCAACACAACAGACGTGTCGGCGCTCTTCTGTTGTAACAAGGCCTTCGTCTTCCTGCTGTCCTGGATTGTACTCAGAGACCGCTTCATGGGGGTCAGGGTGAGTTCAGCTGCCCGTGTGTGCGTGTGTTTTTTTGTCTAGTCTTTTTTTTTTTTTTCTTCTTTTTCCTGAGAGAAAAATGTTGCTGCTGCAGTTTTTAGTCACAGAAAAGCTGGGTCAAATGAAAGATTTGTGCTCCAGGCTACACATCTGTGGCAACCGTTACCTTTAATATCCAACAAAATAACCGACACACTGCACAGTGGTGCATCGGTTAGAGCTGTTACCTCACAGCAAGGAGGGTCTGGTTCAAATCCCTGTAGGTCAGGAACCTCTCTGTGTGGGTTTTGCATGTTCTCCCCGTGCATGCGGGTACTTCAGCTTCCTCCCACAGTCCAAAGACATGCTGTTAGGTTAATTGGTGACTCTAAATTGCCTGTGAGTGTGATTGGTTGTTGCTTGTTGTCTGTCTCTACATGTCAGCCCTGTGATTGGCTAGCGAACAGTCCAGGGTGTAACCCCGCCTCTCACCCAATGACAGCTGGGATCGGTCCCAGCACCCGTCGACCCCGAAAGAGAAAACGCAGTATGGATAATGGATGGATAGATAGTTTTTAATGCTTTGGCTTTATAGAAAAAAAATACCATATTTCAATGAATGACAGTTTGCAACACTTTGTGTCCATTAAGAACAGACGGTTCAGGTTTCTGAAGACTACATTGAGAATTTAATTTTCATTCGATCATCCTCTTTACCTTAAAAACATGAAGTCTCTTGGTGTTTTCACACTTATGTACACAAAACTGTTGTGACCTGAAAGTGAGCTGCATGTGTGAACTGTTCTGTGTTGACACTGGTGCTACATCGCTGGAAAGATTCTGTTGGTGTGATAATAATAATAATAATAATACTTTATTTGTATAGCACTTTTCTATACATGTAACAAAGTGCTTGACAACAGAAAATAAAAGCAGAGAGACAATTAAGGCAACAGGCAGAGAGTAAACAAGCAGACAACAAAATCAGACTAATAAAATAAAAATAAGGACAATTACCGAAATCACAGAGTAAAAGCATTTTTATAAAAGAATGTCTTGAGTACAACAAGGGACTGAATCTGCAAGTCTGATCTCCTCTGGCAGGCTGTTTTCCAAACTCTGGGGGTTCTGACAGCAGAAGGCCCCGTCCCCTTTAGTTTTTAGCCTGGACTTCGGAACAGCCAGTAGGTCTCTGCCAGAGGATCTCAGACTGCGTATTGGTTCATAAGGGGTTAAAAGCTCAGAAATATAAGAAGGGCCCAGCCCATGTTGTGCCTTAAAGGTAATTTAAAGAATATGATGTCAACCAGCCCTGCTTTTTACTGCCAGAACGTTTTTTTTAATTTTATATCTTAGTGTTAGTAGTCGAAATAAGAAATAAGTCTCGGAATCGAAAGCATTTTCACCCAGTCGTGTCCGGATTTTAAATCAAGACCACCACTGATAGGCTAAAATTCCACGTCCTTACTGTGTCCTTACAGGGAACCCGCCTCTTTCTAAAAGAACAAATCATTTCAGTGTATTCATAATTAGATTTTTATCCCCCGGTGACATAGGTGCTGCACACAAGATGATGTTTTTCCAGTGATCTTTATGGTCTTGGTCTTGTCTCGGTCTCGGAGCACTCTGGTCTCGGTTAGTGTGGTCTTGACTACAGCTCTCCTCATTCGTCGATACCGTTGGGAGGGATTTAATTAGCTAGCATTAGAGCTCTAAAAGTGTCACATTGTCAAAAGGACCAAGCCAAAGTTAAAGAACGGGGTAATAAAGTCTAGAATATCTCAAAGAAGAGGTCTGTTCCTCCTGCTTCTTTCTCCTATTGATCAACGTATCACTTTGGATATTTTTGCTTCACTTTCAACTGACCCACCAGTATGTCACGACCCCTTAAAGGCAGTGCAGCTTGAGATGACAAGATAACCTTCACTTGACCTGAAGCTTTTAATAAAGACTCTCTTTGCTTTGGTGGAAAGAACCAATTGAGGCTGTGTGCAACCCCACCCGGGGTCTTCTCTTTATCCGTCAAAGCCCCCCTTTCCTAACCTGCATATAGGTTTTAGAGATTCTAGGGATATTAGACATTTCAAGATACTCCAAGAAGTAACAACACCATCAGCAAAAATAGCAATATAGGCACGACCGGCTCAATTGTATTGCAGCATGTATTGCAAAGGGGTAGGGAGAAGGGTTGTTGGTGGTACTAGTATAAATCATATAATATGAATATCTGGTAAGATACCAGGAAAACACCTGCACACTGTTTAAATTGCACTAAAACAAACTTAAACATTGCATTGCATATAGTTGCAATTTTGCTTTCTCTTGAAAAAAAGTACTCTTGGTAAAAAAGTACGAGTGAAGATCTGCATTTTGTTTTTAAATCTTTGTTTTAATGAGTGATAGCATCGCAAAGAAGTCAAACATTTTGACAACCTTACTGTGGAGAGTCCCTTTTATTGTGTCATGTTCACACATGAAGGTGAAGGATTAAGAGTATAAACCACCCAAAGGAGTGCAGATAATATGTGTTTTGTTGCTCTGACTGACTTTCCATTTGAAGGTGTGAGCTGCACACAGCGCGTTGGAGTGGGTTTACCTGTGTGACAGCGTGATTTCCCACCAGTGATCACTGTGTCATTCAAATGTACCTCCTGGTGTGTGTCTGCACCCTGGTGTGTGTGTGTGTGTGTGTGTGTTGCCATGTTTGTAACTGATTCTTTCTGCACGAGGATAAAAAAAAGCAGCAGAGGGAGTGAGGGGATTTAGCGGGGTGTGTATCTCCTGCTCTCCTCCCGCTGCTCTCTTCAGAAGCCTTCATATCTGCAGCCCGTCCTGCACTCCTGCAGAATGAATTTCCCCCCTTTTTTTTTTTGTTTCCGTCACACACTCCCAACCATCTCATCTACTCCCTCGTGCATGCCCCGACTCCCCAACCCCCATTATCTGCTGTGAAAGGCCTCAGAAAGAGACAAATACTGTAAAATGTCTTCTCTCTCTATTACTCTCTCTCTCTCTCTCTCTCTCTCTCTCTCTCTCTCTCTCTGTCTTTCCACCCCCATCTTCTCTCTTTCTCTTTCGGTGGGAAGGATTGCAGTGTTTGTATGTCTGCAGCAATGCAGGGGATCTCTGCATGAGTTTATCATGAAAGTAAAGGAGCAGAGAGAGAGAGAGATGGGGATGGGAATGCTAAATCATTCTGGTTAAAAAGCAATGTTTTGGGGACATTGTGTGCATGAAAATACGGCCATTTAGAGGCTTAGTTTGGTGGCAACAGCAGCACCGGAAACCACCAGGTTGGATGCTTATAAATAAACAGACAAGTGTTGGTTTATGTGGGATTTGTGGATGGATTTATCAGTCATAAAGGGAGTTAGATACGGCCTAATCCACATCGACATACTGCAGTAATAACACTGTAATCACATAAGCCACTCTGTTTGCAGGTGGCATGATCCTTTTCCGTCGTCGTGCAAGAACCCATCTCGAGAAAACAAAAACACGGGACACATGCCGGGTCGCTGACCTTGTAAGCAAACAGCCCTTCGCACAAATGGAAGGTGTGTGTGTGTGACTGACGGGGCTGCCTGCAGTGCAGAAAGAGTCGTTTTTGCTAAAGGCGCCCGGGGGAGGGCTTTGTCCGAGCAAAAACACGCAGCTCATTTATCTTCCTGACACCTCCTTTAATGCAGCACTAATCCACTCGGCTGGACTGTGCCCTGTCGCTAGTTATCAGCCCAGCACACAACAATGTTCACATGCACTTTAAGATCAAACTAAGACATGTGCTGCAGAAGTGTTAAAGGGATAGTTTGGAGGTTGTAAAGTGGGGTTGCATGAGGTGTCGGTTATTACAAGCTGCAACCTGCAGGTTTTTAAAAATGAAGCAAATCTGGAAGAGATAAATTCTACAGTTTCTCTAGTGTCCACCTGAGGCTGGCTCCACTGTCTGTGGTTTATTGCCGACAGTAGAGTTCGGGTCAGCACAGGCTCTGCTTGGAGGAGCTGGCTGAAGTACACACGAGGTAGCTGAGTTTTGTAATGCTCTGGATGTGGTTTGTACCAATATGTACGTTAGCCTTTTTTTTTTTAAAAACATTGGACCACTTGGCGTCGGTTAGGTCGCATGTCACTCGTGTACAAAGGTCAGATTCCTCGTTGCAGCAGCCGTGGGTTTGAATCCGATCTCTGCCCTTTTGCTGCATGTCATCCCCCGCACTCTCACCTCCCAACTCTCTTCAGCTGTCTTATGTAATAAAGGCAAACTGGCCACAAAAAATAACTTCAAGAAAATATAATTGGACCGAAACAAAAAAAAAAAAAAATTGGGCGTTGAGTTGGTAGAGCAGATGCCCCACGTACAGAGGCCACAGTCCTTGACCCAGTGGTTGCAGGTTACGGTCTGGATTCTGACAACGTTTGGTGCAAGTCATCCCCACCTCCCTCTCTCTCTCTCCTTTACCTTACCTGTTCTTCTATAGCAGTCTTATCCAGATCAAGGTAAAAGCCCTCTGCGTCTCTTCTTTCCTTTCTCATCTGAAAAAGTTATCCGTGTGTACTCAGGTTCATAAAAAGTATCTTTTTTTTTTGCATTGCATTTCAATTGTTATTTCATATTTTATTATATTTCTAGTGTCTACTATAAAAGTCTGACCAAACAGCTGGTCTGATACTGTGCACTGCTTGCGACAGGAATGATAAAAAGTGTCAAAGGTCAGGGCTGTCTGACGTCAAGTTGAAGCTGTGGAAATATACAGAAATGTAACTTGTACTCAACGTTTTTGGTCGGTCCTTAAATTAAGTTTTTCTCTTAAGCCTCTCCACTGTAGTACATACTTTAGATTCCATGTATGTTTTACTCTGGCTGGCTTCACCAAACAGGACAAGTGCTGAATACAAATACTCTGAAAATATCCCCATTGAAAATATCTGAACTGTCCCACAGATGAAAGACGCTGGCTCTGATTCTCCATGGCTGGTGGGATGATGAAAGAGATGGCTTGGTGCTGTTTTGAAGCTGTGTAAAAGACAGGGAGTGGGAGTACGGGATGGGGGTTGGTGGACTAAAGGAAGGGAGGGGGGTTTAGTTTGTAAACATGACGGCGTAGCGACAATAATCAATGTCAGACAAAGACACCAACGCTGCAGAAGGCTGCCTGTCCTGTGTTGGAAGCACATGAATGTTTGATGTCTACATGATAGTGTTTGCCTTAAAATACCTGCTGCTGCCTGTAAAACAAAAAACCTACAGATTAATTATATCGTTACAAGCCGCGTCCTGTTAGGCTTGTGATTTCTGCAAGTGTAGGCCATGTGGGCCTGCTGTGTCCCCCCACAGCGGTGAAGGCTCGAGCGTCTTTATCACCTCACTGCGAGCAGCATGTCGTCCATCCGTCATCCGCTGATCGCTCTCTCTCTCTCTCTCTCTCTGCAGATCGTAGCTGCTATCTTGGCCATAGCAGGCATTGTAATGATGACCTACGCTGATGGATTCCACAGCCACTCCGTCATCGGCATTACGTTGGTCGTGGCCTCGGCTTCAATGTCAGCACTTTACAAGGTATTATTTTGCAATTTGAAACACTTTAAGAACTTTATTACTTTTATCCACTCCTCTCTTGAGTTGAAGTTGGACAACACATGAGAGTAGTCTTATCATTTAAAGAATGAATACCCTCTGATTGAAGAACCTCTGACCCCCTGTACTCATCACACATACATGAAAATGTCAAAATAACATCCCAACGTTGATCATGTGTGAAGCTTCCTAAAGACGCCAGCACAAAGAAGAACATATCACATCACACACTCGTTATCAGTTAGAGTAATGTACACAGAAATATTTCACATTTATATGTAACGTATCAAAAACTCTGAAGTGCATGAATAATGATTTCCAGATTTGCTTCCCATGTGGCTTAGCTACAGGTTTTCCTATGCTGCAGAGCAGGGGCTCAGCTCACACATACGCATATGCTTTAAACTAAACTTTAAAATGTTACTGAGTCAGTCTCCAGACACTTTTAGCATGTAAGCGATTCATGACTGTGAAAAGTTTCTCTGTTGAAAATGACAATATTCTGCAGTCGAAGGTGTAAACCAGGGGTGTGCAACTGGGGGCCCGGGGGCCACCATGCGGCCCCCCTTCTCACTTAATGCGGCCTGCAAGTCAATTTCATGCATCAATAACTTGAAAACATGAAATAATCTGTTTATCAATAGAACATGTACAAAGACCAAATCTATGAGAATATGAAAAATAGAAATGTTTCTTTAATCTTGAATAACTGGTACATGTTTTGTTTTTTGCAAAAATGTAGTAGATGCCATTGTTGCAGTAAGTGTTTCTGTTAATCTCTGTTATGAAGCAATACATTCAAAAACAGTGAATGTAAGAAATATGGACTTAAATAACCAGGAAAGATTCTGTTCACTGTACTGAAAAAGAGGCTTTAATTGGCTTTAATTCTGTGTTTTGGCCATTCATTATTCATTTATTATTAATATTTGGGTATAAAAATATAAATGTTGGGATAATAAATCTGATGAAAGCTATATATTTGTTCCTTTTGTTAAATTTTAAGTAGTTCTAATTGTCTAATTGAGAGTATCCTACAATCTGTAACAACTCGGCCCTCCGGCAGTGAGAATAAAATTATTGTGGCGACCAAAGTTTCCCAACTCGCACTATTTCTTAGAGTATGTGTGCAGAGACAGAAGCAGTGGCTCTCAGGCTTTCAGATTAAGACCAACTCTGAAAATAAACGATGTAGGAATAATTGAACAGCAGAAGATATTCACCTTTCTTTTTTTTAACCATTTTGGAGTTGTTTGATCAGGGTTTAAATCATGCTTCATATCAGTCTTTATGAAGGTGTGACCTTTTTACCCTCACAGATTTCTAAACACTATTGCAGGTAATGAATTTAGATTGCTTTTTAAATTGTGACTCTGTGTGTTTTCCCTTTAAACTCGTCTCTAGCTCCTGTCTAATTATATAACCTGGTAGCGTTAGACAGGAGCAGATTATGACATGGTAGCTGACAGAACGTGTGATACGAGAGCATTCGGTTGCCGCCCTCAGGCTGTGATGTCCTGATCAAGGAGGTCACGGGACGGGTGGCCTCATTTTGACGGGGGTTCTGGCCTGCTGTCTGTACTGCCTAATGTGATAAACCGACAGCAGCGACCCTGTGCCAAAGACATGACAGGTGCTTGGCATGGTGCAGCCTCTGCATTATCCCTCTCTGCTCCATGAGGGGGCAGATTCCTTTTCTGGTGCATTCACCGCCCTCCTCCCTGTTTGTCCTCAGGTGCTCTTCAAGATGGTCCTGGGCAGTGCCAAGTTCGGAGAGGCCGCACTCTTTCTCAGCATCGTCGGAAGCGCAAACTTTGTTTTTGTCAGCTTTGTGCCGGTCATCCTGTACTTCACACGCGTCGAGTACATCGGCTCGCCTGCAGACATCCCGTGGGCCTACCTCTGTGGCGTTGCTGGCCTGCTTTTTGGTATGTGAAAGACAAAATGTGATTCAATATGTTGCATAAACATGACACAGTACTGATCATGTAACCCATGAATATCTTGCTTCTTTATGCATCTTTCCACAGCTTTCAACGTCTTGGTGAACTTTGGCATCGCCATAACATACCCAACATTAATCTCCCTTGGCATCGTCTTAAGTGTCCCAGTGAATGCCAGTAAGTCTCTCGGCTTTCTTCCGGACATAAATTAATTGAATTGAAGGACTTTTAGATCCAGTCAGCATTTAAGATTTTATGGCTTCATGTTTAATGAAGCAAAGTGGAAAAACAAGTATTGATCATGTTGATTTACTTTTTTATTTATTGTTCAAATGAATCCTGATTTCTATGGATATTAATACAATATTGACAAATACTATGAGGGAAAGTTTTGCAGACAAGAATGCAGATGTTTACAGGCAGGCTGGTGCACTTAACAGCTTATAGGCAAGAAGTGGTATCCAGGCAGGTAGGAAGAACCAGGCTTCCAGTACAAAAACTCAAAAGGACAAAAGAGTAAAAAAAAAAAACTTCAATGGAAGAAGGAAATAAGGATAAAAACTGCAATAAAATGCTGTAAAAGGTCAGGTATGAAGTAGGGTTTGATGAGTCAGGACATCAAGTTCTGCAGTTCCTCGAGTGTCCACTTGAATCTGGCTGCAAAGCCAAGGAATCCTCATTAGGTCCCATATAATTATGTCCACTTTTAGAGGAGAAATAAACATGTTTACAGCCTGGTTCCAAAAATGGATTTGATGCCAATAGCACATTTGTCCTATTGAAACTCTACGGTTTAATTTTTTTTTTCAATTTTAGAGATATGGAGATAAGAGTTTTGCATACATTTGCATTATTGGGGGGCGTGGCTGAGTTTACTGACAGGTTGGCATGTTGCCAGGAGACTTCAGGCCCACCCCAAATCCACCTCTTTGTCTGTCTATGATCCTAAGTTAGTGAGAGATAGCATTTTCCAAAATGGTGACCATCATCAATGAGCTTCTAAATGCTTCATCAGAGATAAATTGGTGATCTCACTGAGACTACTCCCGTGGAGGTAGATGATCTGGAGGATTGGAATAGAACAGGTGTATAGATGAAGAAGTGAGGGAGAGTTTGAGAACATCTGGTGGAGAGATGAATTTGAAGCAATGCTTAATGTTTTCACTCTGATAGTAACTGTCATCATCTTGCAGTGGTGGACCTCTACACATGTGAAATTAACTTCAACACGGTGCGCCTCATCGCCGTGTGCATCATCTGCCTGGGTTTCCTCATGCTGCTGCTACCGGAGGACTGGGACCAGTGCATCATCCAGCTCAGCACAAAGCTGCGCAAACGGGACGAGCCGGCAGAGAGCAGCGCCGAGGCGGGGGCCACCACAGGGCTCAACTGGAGGGGCAGAACCCGGACCTCCATGTCAACATTTGCACACTGACTGCGTGTAAAAGTAATAAACAGACAAACAGACGGACGCAGGGGAAGGGAGACACGTTGACCTCTCACGGGGTTGGTGTCGGGACTTTTTTGACCTGCAGCTCCCCGAGGAGAAAACAGTATTACAGACTGTCCTCTGGGTTTGTCACTCGTCAAGCCAAAAGGAAGAAGAAGAAGCAAGAGGAACAGGACTGTATTATTCATTTTGGCGTCCATTCCGCTCAGAAGTTATCCGAGTGGCTGCATGGACTCGTATCATTTCAAATCCTTCTTCACCAAAAAAAAAAAAAAAAAAAAAAAAAAGATCAGACAAAACTGATCGAATCGTGATTTAATTTTGCTTTCATCATTCCATTCACGACATCCTCACGCCTGGGAAGACTTGCCAACTTGCCTGATATTCTTCAACTCTTGAGAAATAAAAAAACAAAAGACAGACACCACGTGGACTTGCTGTTGTACACATTTACACACCTTTTAAGATCCAAAGAAGAATGCCTAAAATGCTGAACGCCTGTAAACAAAAACAAAAAGAAGGGAGGCCAAACAGAGGCTGCCTTCAGGTTTGACTTTGACTACCTGCCTTTCATGCACTGTACATAGCTGATTTTCACACCTCTGATGTCCTGGGAGTTGTTGACCCTGATGGTCTCATCTGGTGTGTGGTGGTGGTGGGGGGGGACCTGTCTGGACATCTGAGCATCAAATCCGAGCTGAAGGAACTTTCACAACGCCTCACTTCTGCTCCTCCCCGAGAGAAGAGGTCAGGTCTCTGTTGATCACACTGATTGGCTCCCCCCCCCCCCACGCCCCCCCCGTGGTTATTTGTATCTCCTGTGGCTAAACTCCCACTCTGTCAACGCTGACACCCATTGCTCAGGCCCCACAGATGAGTCACGCTAGATTAAACACCAGTATCTCCATTGCATAAGTCATCAATGCATGATACAGTTGAGTTTTCAGTCCGTCCATGATGCCTCACGTATTCTCTTGCCTGACGTTGGCAGCAAACAGTATTACAATTCTCTCTTAACCAAGCAATACAGGTAAAAACATCTATTAACATGCGACTGTGATTTTTATCCACTATCTCAATCTAAGCCCTCTTGCATGGTTTCAGGTGTCCCAGTCTTTTGGACTCAACAGCTCCATGGAATCGCCCTTTAATAACTTCAAAGCTATCACTGAGCCTCCCTGTGAACTCTAATCTCGTTATTGTTTTTCGGCTGGAACGTAAAAACTTATTTGCAGCATTGTTCGGTACGATTGTTTTTCTCTCTCTCTCTCTCTCTCTCTCTCTCTCCTGGATTAGTTACAGAGAAAAGATGAAAACTGTCTTCGCTGGGGGCTTGAGGAGAGTTTAACCCACTCATGAGAATTCACCATATTCACATGGCCGACATTTTTCTCTGACGTCACGCTCAGGGGAGGGAAGCGGAAATGCTGTCATGATGTCGTGCTGATTTTCTTCCAGGTTTGCAAATCCTATAAAAACAGGATATTTAGATATCCTCATAAAAGTCATTTAAGGATCAAACATTTGAATGTTTCAGCCACAAATCTGCCCGACGCTGTCAGGAAAACCAATCAGCGTTTAGATTCCCCTGACCACCTGACATGCAGAAACATTTAAATTGACACTGTTTGTGACATGCAATGACCAAAATATGTTATTTCAACCAACATTTTTAACCACTAATATAACATACAGTCTTTAAATAATAAGTGTAATCATTCCTAGCCATCATTACTATATTAAATCAATCAATGGTCGTTCAGGCAGGACGTCCACCAACGACCCCGAGGAGCCTAAGAGAGCTCAGGAGGTCACAGGAAAAGATGTGGTTAGAAGACGTAAGCGCTCAGAATTGAACACTTCAACATTGTTTTATGTGGTGATGCCTTGAGTGGTTAAATGCTAACATTAGCTACTTGAACTAACAGGTACGGTTCTTCTCACCTCACTTTGATTTAATTAATTTAAGGTGGAGTCAGTAGCATTTTTCATTCAAACTGGGCCCCTCCTCCTGGGTTCATCGCCCCTTGAAGTGACTTAGTGTGTATGTTTACTGCTTGTACCTACACTGCAAGCTACCACATGCTATCATCGCTCCTAAACTCACCTGTGGGCGGTCGTTAGCTGGGGGGAAACATCCAGTCAACCAAAACAAACCAAAACATCAAAACCCAGTCAGAGGACGGGGTCTCTGCAGACACAATCACCACCACACATGTACGGAGGCCCAGGAGGGATGATTGAGCGACATTTCTTTTGTCTTAAGTCTGATGCCCCGAGTCCACCTAGCGTTTTTTAACCGTGCAGAAAAGTGCTGGCTGTGCGCTCAGAAGTGTTTTCATGAAGCGTTCGTGTGCACATCCGTCCTGTCTCTATGACAACAGTCTGTTCACAACAATGGCTGCCGTATGACCGTGAGCGCTCAAGACAAAGACGCTCGGCGCTGCCCTGTTTCTCCAAGCAGCCGCTTTCTGCTGCGAACGCTCTCTCCTCATTGAAAAAGACGATGGCGCTCAGAAAAAAAAAACGCTAGGTGGCTAGGTAAATTCTAATTTTTTGGGGGGGGGGAAAGCTGCTGACTGCCTTTTAAATTATACATTTTCAGTTTTCCCAGCTGATAAATCAAGAAGCTGTGAGAAGCTAGAAAAGCTGCTTTTATAGGATTTGCACTCTTGGGACACACGAGTACGACATGCTAACAACATTTGAGCTTCCCCCTCTGAGCGTGACATCAGGTGATGTTTAAATATGCTGACACATTGTTCCACCTTTACACTAAACCTGTAGTTTACTGAAACACATTTCTTAAGGCAAGTAAAAAAAAAAAACCGATGGAGTTGAACCTGAGAGAGAACGAGGCCCCACGCCTTGCAAAGCGACGGATGGAAACTCTGCCTTGTTGTGAATGTATGAACATCACTCGACCACACACGCTCGCTATCTGATTTTTTACAGACTGCTGCAGAGACACTCTTTAATACTTCCCTTCTTGATGACTCAGTTGCTTTTTTTTTTTTTTTGAAAGGGGAGATCTCTCAAAGCTTCGTTCTGGACTACTTTTCTACTACTTGTTTTTTTTTTGCATTTGGTTGCTTAGTAACCTGGAGGGGACGGTGAGTAACATCTGCAGGAGGAGCATGCACACACTGTACGAGCAGATACAGCTGACCGGTCCACGTCACTGCCTTTTCTTTCTTTGCAATATAGAGTACATCAGCACTGTTTCCCATTGTCATACTCTATGACAATAAATAATAATATTGTATTCCTCTGGAATTATTGCGAGACATAAATGTAAACCTTTGTAAGGAATGATGATTTTTACACTGCAGATGCAACATATGATTATCACGTTTGAGGAAGAGATATTAGGAGCGCTAATAAAAGACGGGTTTACTCGATTTACTGCTGGGTGTCTTCAAGTGTAATCACATGTACTATATAAAAGATTTCTTTTCAATACATTTCTTTGTCTGAGTATGTTTTCTTAAGTTTCTCTACAACAATTGACTACTCTAAATGGCAACATATAGAATACAGTGCAAAATACACTCCACCATGTTTTTCTAACACTAATATGTGTCCCTAGTCTGTCTACAAACCCCCCAATTATGAGTAAAGTCTTTCAGAAAATGTGTGCTTAAACAGGCCGTTTGGAGATTTCCCCTTCATGACATCACAAAGGGCAGTAGCCCCTCCCCCAGGTGGGTGACACTCCCACAGCTAGGTGTTTGTTCTGCCCTCTGAGTCTGCCTTCTCACCGTAAACAATAGGACATGGAGCGAGAAAGCACCGAGTACACCCAAGCCCTTCCAGAGAGTGGGCGTGGTCAACACACAGCTCATTTACATATTTAAAGGTACAGACACAGAAACAGCCTGTTCTGAGCAGGGCTGAAACAGAGGGGTTTATAGGCATGATCAAATACAGGATCAGAGTGGATTTAGAACAAGAAACTTCACACACATGTTATGAGGAGCTCTGAGACTTATTTAAACTAAAGAGGAGGAGAAGATGACACCTTTAACCTGCGACTTTTGTTATCATCTGTTAATCCTTGTGATCATCTTTGAAACCATGTTTCCAAAATAGTGAAGACTTTGATTTAAATGTGGATACAAACATAAAGAAACACTGAGCACAAGGACACTGTGTCAAATATGGAAACTGACAAATCAGTCATTGTTTTATAAATTATACGCCCATTTTGAATTTGATGTCGATCACATGAGACAGGATCATGTTTACCCCCCTGTAGCTTCAGGTCGTCTTTTAACTACACTCCAAATAAATATGGGTTTCAATCTTTTGCAAATCTTCCCTTTTGTCATTTTATATTTGACACTGTCAACTTTTTTTCTGGAAACAGGGTTCAAGAGATTTTTTTATGCTTAACTTTGTCTGATATCATAGTAAAGTTTTTATAGTTTAACACCAGAAAAGTATCAGATTTCAATATTAAAAGTTTGTAACCTTTAGGTCAGACATAATAAGGTCAATGATGCCAGTATAGGCTTTAACAAATTGTATTTTGTTTCTTTAAATGTCTAACAGATAAATTGAGAAAACAGTTGAGAGGGTTCTTAATTATAAAAGATTTTGATTTTTAGTCCTAATCAAATCCAACAGCATCTTCAATTGTCAGTCTTAACAAACATCATGCTCCACTCTCACTGCGATCTGGCCGAAGAAGAAAGTGGCCTGACGCTCTTTGGTCAGAGCAGAGAAAGGTAGTCTGCTGCCCTCTTGTGGTCGAGAGGGGACCTGCAGGCAGTCCACCTTACATCCACCAGCAGCAGCATCATCATCATGCTCACTCAAACAGGAGGGAGAGATGTCTTTGTGGTGACACAGTTTGCATTGATGCTCCTTGGAGTAATGTTTGAAGTCGGTGCTCACGGTAAAAACGGAGGAATAATCAGTCAGAGTCTCAGAACAGGAAGGCGGACCAGGGTGGGTGGTGACGAGGGTACTGGGGTCACCTGCTCTGACCTCCTCTCCCCTGCAGACAAAAATCCCAACACCTGCTCGGCTCTTTTGCCCCAGTCCCCGCAGAGCGCACTGGAAACGCTTGCTGAGCAGAGCATACAAAAGAGGATTGATGTCAGAGTTCAGCAACACCAGCAGGTGTGAAAAGGTGACGGCAGGGGGCGGGACCAGGCTGGTCCGGCCTGAAATTGCCGTTTCTGCGGCCTGAACCAGGGCCACACATATGAAAGGCGTCCAGCAGAGTAAGAAGGCTGCGATAACCAGAAATAAACGCAGAAGTCCTTGGTGGTTTTGGTGATGCTGCAACAGGGAGGTGAAGAAATGCCTGGATGTTGAGTTATTCTTCTCTGGAGCAGAATCAGGGAAAGCAGAGCTCATATAATGCCCCTGTTCCTTTCTTATCTCAGACACAAACTCTCCGCTTATATGATAAATCAGTCTGGAGGGGCAGCACTGGTGAGATGAACCACGTGGAGAAGAGGCAGAGTCTTGATTCCTGCCGCGCTGCACCGATTCCTCCAATGTGTGAATCCTCCTGGCATGGCTCCGTGCAACCTTAACAATGTTGCCGTAGCAGAAGAGGATGACCCCCGCGGGCACGAGGAAGGAGAGGGCGGCCGTGAAAGCCGCGTAGCTGGAACTGCTGGACCAGTTGACTGCACAGCTGTACACGGGAGCCACGTAGCCGATGGAGCCCCAGCCGAGCAGGGGGGGGCAACTGGTGAGCAGAGCCTGCAGCCAGATCCACATCACCACAGCGCCGGTCCTCCACGGGGTGCAGCGAGAGCTGTAGCGCAGGCAGTCCATGATGGAGTGGTAGCGGTCGAGGGCGATGGCGGCTAAAGTTAGAACAGAGGCTGTGCAGTAAACGGAGGAGGTGTAGCCCACGTACAGACAGAGACCCTGCAGGAGAGGAGAGACACAGAATCTCACCAGTTAGCTGAAATCTCCTGTGAGCTGGTAATGAAACAGACTGTTTTTAAAATGACATAAAGAGGCGTCAACATTAATGTCAGACAGGACCATGCAAAGATACGATTTCCCCCTACTGTTCAAGGTCTAAAAAGCTGGTGTAGGAACATTTTAAATACGTTGAGATTAAACCCTGAACAGGTAACGTGTCCTGGAAGATAAAGAGTATAAATTGCTGTCACTGTGTTGACTTTAAATCACTTCAGACACTGATGCTGTGACGTAACAAAAACTGAAAAGCTCATCCTAACACATGGACGGAGGTGACTCACAGCACAATCCACCCATCCACGGTTCATGATGGACAAGGCCACAAACGGCATCACTCCGACGCCCACCAGGAGGTCACTGACGGCCAGGTTCATGACGAGCACTGACGTCACCGTGTGGAAAGTCTTGTTTGCAGCCACGATAACAATGACGAGTATATTACCTACACAGGAATACACACAAAGAGACACAATCTGTGAGACTAAAATGGATTCTAAAGCTGCAATCTCATCAACTCTCAATAAGCAAAAGAGAAAAATCTACACAGAAGTCCAAGTGTGAATTACAAACTGAATTCAGGGAGTTGTGGACACTCTAAATGTGCTGTCTCAATTAGAGCTAATATCAGTTAATTCAAATAAATTGAGTACAAAACTTTTCCAAGCATCGTTATGGTGCTAGAACAAGAATGTTTTATGTTCCATTTAACTTTCAAACTGCATTTTTACGACCTTATCTGAGAAAAATAATAGGATCATCGAGTTAAAATCAATAGAAAAAGCTGTGAGCTTAAAATAGAAAATGTTGTGTTCTGTACATGCTATGTTTAAAATCAATCAAATCAAATCAAAATCAAAATCAAAACCTCCGTACCTGTCACAGCTCCCAAACACATCAGCACCATCAGGACCTCCAGGACCAGCTGGGCCCGCCCAGACACACCGAGCCCTGCGGCCCCTGTCCAGCTCACGTTGCCCGCCTGCGATGCGGCCTGCAGAGAGGACCCGGACTCGGACTCGGACTCGGGCCCGGGCTCCATGTCCCATTCAGAACAGCTGCTGTCCTCACATGATGAGACTCAGTACACAAGTGACCTGATGGAAAAAGAAATGAGTGCGATCAGATGTTCTCCCGTCTGCCCTCCCTACCCCCCTCCTCCGGTCGCACGGTCTCCAGGTGAACGCTTTACTCTTTGAAAAGAGGAGGGAGGGAGGGAGGGGGTGCATGAACACCTGTTTTAACCCCTTCAGCTCAAATCTCAAACAATAATAATAAAGGAGAAAAGACATAAAATATGTCATAGCATTTATTTATTCAAGCATGTAAGAAAGTTTATAAAACCACAAGTTGCAACAAAATAAAACCTTAAGAAACTAAGATGATGCCTATCGATAAAGCAGCATTAAATATATATATATGTTATGAATGATATTCTCCTGGGTGTGGAGATTATAGTCCAGTCCTGCTGCTCTGAGGCAAAAACTAATTGCTCACATAAACAAGACACTTTTCCTCCTCAAAGGGGAACGTTCCCGTTAATGCTGCAGCTCCACTGATACTCAGATTGCCTCCATTAATATCCCAGGATGCCCGCTGGAATATTAAAATGGCAATAACCAAAGCCGATCACTATTCATGACTCTCATTAAAGCGCATGAAAAGTGTCCTCTTGAGGCCCGCTGACCACGCTAATAAAGAAAGAACACTGTGTGGAGCATCTTCATGTTTCTCATGCAGGAGGACTGGAGGTCGTGTCCTTCAGGCCGAGCTGCTGCTGCATGATGTCTTTTTCTTTTTTTTTTCAGTCGTCTGGAGTTGAACTTGAGGTGAGGTGTTGCCGTGTATATTCCCAGATCAGCAGCGCGGCGCTCACGTGCACGTTGAGCGAGCGGATGATACCTTGTTGAGGGATCTCCACGCACACGTCCAACAACTGGAGCAAGTTGGCGGGAATTCCTTCTCGTTCGTTACTGCGAGAATGGAGAGAGTAGAAAAGAGAGAAACAATGCAAACAGTTACAATGAGGTTTTGAATATTGACAGTTTCCCCCATGTTTATCGCTCTTTGTTTTTTTTTTTCTGAAAAATGAGGCACTTGGTTCAGAGAATCACAGAAACCTTGCAGAAGTGAAGTTCTATATACAGAGCTCGAGCCTCTACATGTTTAGCTGAGTTTTGCCTAACAGAAGCATCACCTTCAAAATTCTGCTCCTCACATTCGAGGCCGTCCACAACCTCGCTCCGCTTTACCCCTCTGAACTCCTGCACATCAACACACCTACCCGCACTCTCAGGTCTTCTTCACTGCAACACCCGCCCGCCTGTCCACCATGGGGGTCCAGGGCCTTCAGCCGCTCTGCCCCCCCCACCTCTGGAACTCCCTCCCACCACAAATCCGTGATATCGACTCTCTCTCCATTTTCAAATCTCATCTCAAAACACATCTTTTTAAACTTTCATATTCAGTCTGATCATACTCCACCCGGTCTCATAACTCCTTTACATCCTGTACATTTTAATGTTAATTCTATCGTTGTGTTGTTACTTTGTTGTTTTTATCTCTGCTCTGTAAGGTGACCTTGAGAGATTTGAAAGACGCCGTTAAATAAAAACAAGAGTAAGACAGACAGGGGACAGGGGAAATTCAATTTTTACACTCTGCTATTGGAGCATGCTGCAAACCCATAGATTAGTATACACTCAAATGCATCTAATTAAAGTTATAATATGCATCCAGTCAGCAATTTGCAAACATCAACTCTCAGACATCTGATACATAACATCACACCATCTGTTTTCAGTCACATACTGCTATGTGTCATCTTCAACCAAACAATATTTTAGGCTCAGTTTAATGATGCTATCTCGTTATTTTAACTCAACCCGTAGCATGATCAGTCACCGTATTGCTCGTCAGCTTTCACCATCATGAGACATGAGCTTCATGCACAGATGTCTCCAGAGCTGCAGACCGAAGAGTAATCAACACAGCATACATCCAGATGCAGCAGTATGGGCGATGCAAAGCTCACATAAAGAGGTAATGAGCCTGGCGTTCAGCGAGCCTACAGGAGGAGGCCACACATTAGGAAAAGGGTGATTTGATGAGCTACACTTCTCTCAAGTGCCACCGAGTGAGATAATAGCGACCTGATGAGAGATTAAAGGCGGGCGTGCTGCGCTGAGGAGAGCGCAGCTGTGAAGGCACTCGACATTCAGCTCACATGAAGAATGTTTAAGTTCACAGCTCGGTCTGCATCAGACTGAGTTAGAGCTGCGACGACTGGTCGATAGTGAGAACATTAAAGAGCTTCTATTATGATCATTTATTCATTGTTTTAGTCATTGTTCAAGCAGAAATGTCACAAATCTGCAGGTTTGAACATCTTTACTTTGGCGTTAATGATTTTGATTTTGAAATTTCAGAAAATTCATGACAAATTTTATTGAAACATATGAAGAAATCACTTAAATTTTCCAAAAAATGTCCATAGTTTCTGAAAGTTTACATTGAAAATTCACAACAATTTTGATTGAAAATTCAAAAAGAAATCACAAAGTTCCCAAACATTTCTATTGAAATACCAAAAAACAGTTTCATAACATTTCCTTTTTGACATGTTTGAAAGTGTCCCATGAATATTCCTGCAAATCCCAGGACTTTTTTTGAATATTATATCCAAAGTTTTGATTTTATCCAAAGACACCTGCATGCAGTGCTGCTTAAAAGTAGTTGGCAGTTTGTTGGAAACTGCTGAACTCTCTTTTTATTCATCAGCTGATTCACTCTTTGACAGAGGTTTAATCTACAGAGCTCTCTGTGAACTAGTTTGAACCCGTCAGTGTTTGTATAGTGGAATAAGAAGTGAGAGAGGGAGGGGGTGGGGTTAAGAGGAGTGTACATTTGCAGGTGAAAACTGTATGTTGGTTTTCTGTATTCTTGGATGTATGTTGTTACTGACTGATGTTCACCTGAAAAACTTGTTGAAAATAATTACTAAATCAGGACACACGTCTGACTCCTGTTGACCTGACTGATGAAAGCAGCAGGGAACAATCACAAACAAACACCTCACTACTGTCTGACAAAATTGTGCCCGTTGATTTCATCACACTGCTTGTATTGCATTTTGTAATTTATTTCCTGTGCTCTCCTCCACGGGGGAGAACCAATTATAGCCCAGCATGCTCAGACATGTTCACTCCATGGAGAGGAGAAGCGCATGGCCCCGCGGGGGGAAACAGAGAAACCTGAGAGATAACGTTAAACAGCCTCGTCAGCTCGCACCTTAATCTATTTGAGAACCACGAGGGCAACGGGAAAGGCAGAGACCCTGCATACATTAAGTAACCGCACTGATGGAAAAAAAAAATGTGACTCTAAAATCTGTCCTACCCGAGGAGTAGAAGCGTCTTCTCGGGGAACTGGTAGTCCTGGAGGCTCTGGCTGTTGGCGGTCTGCTCCACTCCGACGATGCAGTAACCTTCACTCTTCTTCATCTGCAGGAAGTCGGCGAGCTCTGCAGGCTTCACCTGATGGACAGAAACAGTTTATATAACATTTCTGTTTCAATCAATAATTCAAACAGTGACGGTGACACAAAGCAGCTGAGATACACTTTACAGTGTGGACCGTAAATTCAGTCAATCTGCTGAAGATATGTTCACTTGTTCCTGCTTCATGTGCTGGATGAAGAGATGGAGCTTTGATGAAGCTAAACTTACCCAAGCATTTACCGCGCACTCTCAGGTCTCGCGGATGTAAACCTCCTGTCCTGTCCCCCCCCCCCCCCCCCTGCAGGACAGGATTGCTGCTCCCACCCTCTGGAACTCTCTCCCAAATAACATCCGAGACTCCCCCACACTCCCCTCCTTCAAGATATCCCTCAAAACTCACCTCTTCATCACTGCCTACAACCACTAACTCCCCCCCTACATTACTTCTTCAGTCTACTGTCCTCGTCGTTTTTTGTTTTTGTTTCATTGTTTTATGTTTTTGTCAAAGCTTTTTTGAGTTTTCAGAAAAGCGCTATATAAAACTAATGTATTATTATTATTATTATTATTATTGTTTAGCAACTTCATAAGATTGATGACTCCTAAACATAGACATGATTTTGACATGTTGTTGTTGTTGTTGGTTACGGCAGCAGAAATCAGGAGAGCAAGGAGCTGGGATGTGACCACATGGTAGAGTCCGTCTTTTTTATTTTTGGAAGATTCATATTTTTTTTCCTTTATTGGAGAGACAGGACAGTGGACAGAGTCATAAATCAGGGATAGAGAGAGAGAGAGAGAGTGGGGAATGACATGGAGGAATGGAGCCAAAGCTGGACCCGAAGCTGGGCCGCCCACCCTCTGTATATGGGGCACACCCACCAACCCACTAGGCCACCAGCGCCCCCTGAGTCCGTTGTCTTTTAATCAAAAGGTTGCCAGTTTGATCCCAGTTCCAGAAGTCTACCAGTCAAAGTGTCCTTGGGCAAGACACTGAACTCTGAACTGATCCCTGTGACTTTAACATCAGTGTGTGAACGTGGTATAAACGGGTCAAAGCATTCTGAGGGGTCAAAGAGTCACATAAGTACAAAAGCTGACTGAGACAGCCAACTCAAAGACAAAGTGATCATCATCACATCTGGAGTAAAATTCACCTCTAACAGAGGAAGCCAAAGCTCAGACGAGACGCTCAGGGACTGGAAGTGTTTGTCGCTGACATGTCGGAGGTTATCCAGAACCAGAGCGCTGGCACCAAAGATCTCACAGGTCCTGCACAGACCTGGAACACAAAACAAACAAACAAACAAACAAACAAACAAACAAAGTTATCAACACCTTAAAGTGACATCTCTATGTGCTCTTCATTTATAACACCACCATGATGCAGCTGAAGAAACGTCGACTCGTTGTTATATTTTAGACATAAAACTGATGTTGTCAGACATTCATAAAGAAACCACATCTGTAACGTTATCAGTAAAGTATTCACAGAACAGCTGATGTTCTTATTTACATCATCGCAAATCAATATTGGATTTAAAGTTAGTCTTTATATGTCCTCTATAAACAAATCCTGATGACAAAGCCTCTTATTACCTGACACAACAGCGTTGGACAACACTTGTACAGAACATAAAACAGGGAATTTTATGCATTTTTCAAATCCTTATTTTAGGGTTTTTTATGGCTGTATTTAAAGTAGGACAGTGGATAGAGCCGGAAATCGGGGGAGAGAGAGAGAGTGGGGAAGGAGCCACAGGTCGGATGCAAACCTGGGCGTCCGCTTGGAGGACCACAGCCTCCGTGCATGGGGCCAATGTGCTAATCACAAGGTTAACAGCGCCCCCTTCAAATCCTAAATATAAAAACAAACTAAAATCTGCAAAAAATATGAGAAAAATCAGGTCAAATGTCCATACATGTTTCTGTTATTACCTGATAGATATGTAAAATAATGTAAGTCAAGAAAAACTAATTGTATTTTAATTGCCACATTGTGTGTTTGAGAAAATTGCCTGTTACACGCTGAAGAAGAAACATTTGTGTGGCAATTAAAATAATATTTCAGAGTGCTGTCCTAATCGTTTTTTCTTGTTTGAACATGTTTCTGGATTCAGCTCCCAGTTGTTTTATGTTTTACGTCGAAAGGTAGCTGAGCGTGTTTCCTCCATCATTAAGTAATGTTTGTGTTCAGAATAAGTCTGACCTCCTAAATTGGTAGGCTTGTCGATGAGCGAGGCGACCACCAGCAGGGCCCCGTGCAGTTTGCCCAGACGAGCCGCCCTCTGCTGGGGGACCAGCTGAAGTTCAGGCTCCTGCTCCTGGATCCCCAACCTCCAGGGAGTGATCTTCTTCTGCACCTCGGCCCAGCGGTCCTCCTTATTCTGCTCACCTGATCACACAATCACAGGTGCAGATCAGAATGTGTTGTATTAAGTAAGGCGCTGAACTTGGAAGAGGTGCTGCTCTACCTTTGTCTTGCTGGATCCAGTCTCCAGGCTGCAGCCGGCTCAGGTCCGGAGAGGGATTTCTCAAACATAAAGGTAAAGTGTCAGAGAAACCCGGATGCTCCTCGAACTTCCAGGGAGGAATCCATTCATCGTCAGCCACCTCTGACAGACTGGGGAACGTATAGAATATGGTCTGGGGGAAGCAAAAAACAAGAAAGTCATTACACGGTGTGATTGTAAAAAAAAAAAAAAACAGGCTTCAGAAAAAGAGACTAGCACACCTCGACGCTGTGATCCCTGATCGGATGAAAGGCACCGAAGAAGAAGTGCTCCTGAATCCTCAACCAGTTCTTGTTGGCATTTCTAAAAAAAAAAAAAGCAAGAACACAAACATTAGCATGCAACAACAGACTTCTATCAGTATCACAGTTTGGACTTCCTGCGCTCACCCGGTGTTCTGCATGGCCTCAGCCTGGTTCAAACAGGCCTGGATCACAGTGGACAGACCTCCCAAACCACAGTCCCCTTCCTCCGCCATGACCTCCTTAGCCAGGCTCCACACCCTCTTCAGGGCCAGCAAGGCGTACAGACGCACGCTGAAGTTGTGGTTGAAACACCACTGCAGGATGATGTCGAGCGCTTTACGCAACTGTGCAGCCTGAAAAACACAGAATCTAACGTGATCAAATGGATCAAACTACATTTGATTTTTCCTTCTCCCTTCTTTGCTTTGTGCATATAAAAGAATTTCATCAGCTCCATATCACGCCCTACAAATTTAACAAGTATGGCCCCCACAATATCATCCCCTTTGTAAAAGATGGATTACTTTCTCTTAGCAAAAGTTGAGGGCTTAGACAGTTAAGTTACACTTTGTCTTGTGTGCATGAGGTTTCCTTCTCAGTCAACTTGAAGTACTAGGAAGCTTTTGTAGAAGAGTAAATGCTCTTGAACAATCAGACAGAGACGTATGGCTTGTGAATCGAGGATCTGTTTATCTCTCTTGGAGCAGTTCTTTTATAGCATCCTGTTATGGGCAATCATCACACTGGGCAATTACAACATGTGTGCTATATAAAGACCGTTTCCTAGAAGTTTTTTGGACGGACACCTGGTCCCTTACAAGGAAAGAGTGTGTGTGTACGAGTATCAGATCATGACCTTATGACCTGGCTAAATTCAGAGGTTAGATACTTATTGGTTTGTGCCTGTTGCTGTCCAGATTGTGTGTTTCTGTCATGATTCAACCTTACAAACTACAACACTTTACAAACTCTAACCGTACAGGTTAAATAATGATCTTTAATAGCTTTTCTAGTCTTCTGACTACTCAAAGTTTTTTTATACTGCAGGTCACACCTACACATTCACACACTGATGGTAGAGGCTGCTGTGTAAAGAGACCATCAGAAGTAACTAATACCATTCACACACATCCACACGCAGCAAACTAATGTCCAAGGACACACCTTAGAGTGTTACATGTTGTCTTGTTGTGTGCACGTTACATTTACTTTAGTAGGTTATTGGATACGTGATTTTACTAATATTTGGTTTTTTTTGGTACATTGTTATGTCTGCTCAATGCTGCTCTGTGTCTGCCCTGCATGATATACATTTTGTATATTAACCAAATGCTGCTTTATGTGTATCCTGCATGGTTTATGTATTTTCTCCTGTGGCTGCTCACCTCTCTGCTTCATTACTGTCATGATATTTCTATTTATGTAGCTTTTAGCAATGTTTGAATTTGTTTTGTTTTTTTAAGGGAGCCTTTTATAAAATCTGGCATATTTACCGAAATGTTTATTAATATGCAATGACGAGAAAAAAAGCTATTTGTTTGAGAGTAAGCGTAAAACCATTTACAAGAGAAACGTCCCTCTTGGTTTATTTGAAAACTTCCACTTGCAAATGATTGTTAATTCTCTTTTCTTGTGGTGAAAATGTAATGTTTTTATGTACCTTCATGTAGCTTTATTTTTCCTTTTTATATCAAGAATAATCAATCACAGTTTGTCAATATGTTCAACACTGAAAAAGCAAAACAAACATATTTAGAAAACGGATCAGAGATCTTGCAGAAGCTGAGAAGCAACAGCAGAAGAAGAAATGTGACTGACTGGAGAGAAATCTTCAAAGGCCTTACCTTCTGCGTGAGAAGAGGAAGGATGACGTTGAAATGTACGAGCACTGACAGGAAGGTGCAGACGCTCGTCTTTGTCTTTTCATGATCCTGTGCAGAAGAGACGATTAATAATTGAACTATTTCCTTCATACTGCAGGATGGTGTCCTGAGAGTGAGAGCTCACCATGCTGAAGCAGTCCCAGAAGCTTTCCATGTGTCGAGGATGTTTGACGAGGATCAGGATCATCATCCACTCCATCAGGTATTTGACTGAGGCCTGGTTGCTGCAGAATCCAGCTTCAAACATGCGCTTTACTGAGGAGGCAATAAACTCCTGCACACACACACACACTGTTACTACCTGAGTGGTTATTACCTGTGTGATTGTAAACGTGAGTGGAATAATTGTACCTCTTTGAGTTTGGGCAGCAGCAGCAGCAGCGTTTGCCATGCTCTGTTTTTGACTCGATGTTGCAGGGAGTTGCTATAGTAACGCACTTTTGACTTTGATATGTCATTATCCTGGAGAGATGGGGGGGGGGGGGATGAAAAGTGGTGTTAAGTGTTGTTCAATTATCTGTAACTGATGCTCTGCTTATTATCTTGATGACAAACACACCGAGTGCAAATTAGACGACTCGTAGCAGAACAGGTATTAAGAGTGAGCACGTCGAAGTAAAACAAATAAATGACATCATGCTGGCAAATCAGAATCAAGCTTGTATTTACATCCAACTGGGGAATCGAACATTAAGTGAGGGATTTGGATTGCACTTTAAAATCAACATTCACACTGATCCTAACTAAGTTTTCTTATTCAATGACTTTTAGAGGGAATTAAAAAAATGTGTTAAAATGATTTCAAGCAAATCAAAGTTAAGAGAAACAGTCTGAACAGAATTGTTAAAATCTGTTTGAACTTTATGAAGCGTGAAACAAATAGATTTGTTCCTCAGAGAGGCTCAAAGTATTTCAGCTTCTTCTGGACGTTTAAGAGAATTCTCTGTGATGCCATCAGGACGTCGTTATGTTTTACCTGTCAATCATTCATCCCCCTCTGCAGTTAGATTACTAAGTGCTCCTTAGGTTTTATAATGTTACTGACTTTTAACATTTTACTATCACAGATCTGTTTTATCCTTTAATTTGACTGATCTTTAAGTCAGTTTAAAGTGGCCAATTGTTCTTGATCGGTGCCGTCAGTACGATAAGTGATACATAAATTACGTCAATATCGGACCCGATACCGATATTAGATCAGATCTGTCCTATCACTAGTTTTATTTATGTTTTTTTTTAATGCAAACCAACAGCCCAAAGAGAGATCAATAATGTTTTTTTTTTTAATTCAATTGAATAAAATATATCAATTAAAGCATCTTTTAAAAGACAAATATTTTCATTTAATACATTTTGTGAACATTAATAAATCATTCAGTGTGTGATTTTACTAAATCTGATATTTGTATGATTAATATCGCTCTGGATCAAACGTCCCAAAGTACGCTGCCCGCTCAACTTTTCCACTTTTACAATGTTGCATCCTGAATTAACCCTTCAAAATAAGACTTATAGACTCTTTAAAAGTTTGACAAATAACCAAGAAAAGTTTAAGAAGAGACCTGCTGGATGCACAAGTTATACCGAGGCAAGTTGTTGCCCCAGATCTCTGTTAGAGATTTAAATCAGTCAACCCTTTTCCTTTGTAAATAACTTATTATACCATTTAATATCTCATCCTCAAACTTCTAAAATAAGGATTATTTCATGTTGGTCCCTGAGGTGGAGCATCAGTTAAAGCATTTAAATTTTCAGTTGTAAAGTGACAACATATGGGACAGTTCAAAGGAGGTGACTGCTTATGCAAGACAGCGACATCTTTTACCTTTTTCAACAAATCCAGAACGACTTCCTCTATGAGCCTTTGATGCTGCGGCAGATTAAAGGGATCCAGGCGGACGAGAAACGCCAGAGCACACGTCCGGGGAAACTGCTCGTCCCTGTTATCACTGAAAAATATGAGAGAAGTACTGAGGCTGAAGTGTGAATACATGTAGAGCGCGAGAGAGCCCCCTAGTGGCCGTCTTTAAAAACCACAGTCACACAGGAGCTGCAGCTCACCTTGAAACGGAGACATTGGCTGAACACTCTTCCCCCAGCTGCTCCACATATGTTTGGACGTCCTGGACGAGCCTTTAAAAGAAAGAAAAAAAAAAAACAGAGAAAGTGAGTGAAGGTCTGAGAAACAGCAGAGCAAACATGAGGACAGGCTGTTGAGAGGTTACCGTTGATCCCTCCTGAACACTGGACCGTAGACGCAGGCTTCAGTGAGGATGTCGATGTGGCTGAAAACACTTGAGAACACGGCGTCGTCGCGGTCGCGGTCGCCGCCTGTGGGCAGCCACGTCTGACAGCAGTGTTGAAGCAGCACGCCGAACACGCCGCTCTTCGACTGAGACAGCTCCATCAGCTCGGAGGAAATCTGAAAACATGACAACACATGAATACAGAACTTTAGGACCACTGATTAACGTTTTTAAAAAGGTCAGATTTGAAAAAAAGCGGTCTACCAAAGGGCAAGAAATGGTCTCCTTACAATACAGGACATAGAAACTCTATTCATGCTTATTTTTGGCGACTGTCATATTTCTTTCTTTTGGATATTTCCATGACCAGGTCCGGGAACAAAGGAGCATATCAGTCCTGAACTAGCATCCCTTCACTGGCTCCCAAAACGCTTCAGAATCGATTTTAAGAGTAGTCTGTCAAAAGTTTGTCAGCACATGTAAAAGCGCCCTCATACTCGGTCAATAAAACTGATTCTCTATTAATCGCAGAGACTCTGAACATCACATTGGATTTCTCTTTCACATCCCTCTACCTCGGGATTCCTGAAGGTCTTGGTAAAAAAGGACAAATACCTTTTAAAGATTCTTATGGTGGCAAGTAAAAAAGTGATTAGTAAATGTTGGCTTCAGAGGAACCCTCCTACAATGAGACTCTTGAGGAACATTGTGAATTCCATCAGCTTTATGGAAAAAAATGACTTTTGTTGGGAGCAGAATATTGGAGAAAATGGGATTTACACAAAGATAAAGACTCCTAAATATATCTTGTTTCATTAGAATGTCCCATCCATTACGTACTGTACCTGTGCCTTTTACATTCTTGTGTTTGATCTTATTCATACTGTCTTGCTGCCCTAGTCCTCACTTGTTCTGTGTTTCTTGCAAAACAAAAATGAAAAATAAAGTATAAAAAAAATAAAAGTGATTCTGAAGTCAACATTTGAATCACCTGTTTCAGTGTGGACGTGAGCGTGGGAGCCTGGCTGTCCGTCATCTGGAGGAGTTTCTGGTGGAAGGCCATGGAGACGAAGCCTTTCAGGGCCAGCCAGAAGTCGTGGGCGTTGGTGCTCAGCCCCTGAACCAGCTCCCAACTCAGGGTCACGGCCTCCACGCAGAGAGCCTCCTCGTGGAGCACCAACTGAAAAAAATAAAAAACATCAACAAACCAGATACATGACTTTGGTTTCTGCTGAGATTTCTTCATATTTTTAAACTCAAAACCCTCATTTTAAATGCATGCATATCATTTAAATTGAGTAAATCTCACTTGTGGCAGAAGTGTCTCCATAAAGGTGAGCACAGGCAGCACCAGGTCACTGGGCAGCAGAGAGAGGGCCTCCATACTGCAGCTCAGAGCGGCTTTAAGAGCGTCAGGACGTCTGGACGTTTCTGCAGACTCCGGTAACCCAACAGTCTTCATCAGGAAGCTCAGACAAACCCACTGGTCCCGCATAAAACTGGCAGCAACGCGTCCCCAGTCCTGAAGCAGCGGACCCTGCACTCCTACATCACTACAAAAAAAAACAACACTTTTATCATACCAGCGTGTAAACTTTAACCCCCGATTGTTCTTTCAGCCTCTTACTGACCTTGAGCCGTCTTCTGTCCGCGGTTTTTGCAGCCGTTTGTTAAAGTTTCCGAGCAGAGGAGGAGGAGGTGAGGTTTGGAAATAGAAATACTCATTGAGTGATTTCATGGCAGAAACGGTCTCTGATTGTATAACAATAACATCCTGATCCAAAAGATTGCAGACTGTAGCCAGAGTTGCCATGGCGATCGCTTTAGCCACCTGGTTTGCCACAGAGTTAATCTAACAAAAGAAGAAAAACAATCAGACGTTAATAATCAAGCAAGAAACCAGACATAATTAGTGAGCTTCTACCTTTAGCATTTCTCTTCCTACCTCCTGGCTGGGCTCCTTCAGGACCTTCAAGCTGTACTTGACGAGCTTAGGGAAATATGTCTGCTGAATTTTGTTCTGGATGTGTTGTGCAGAACTGTCCCACAGCGTCCTCAGGACACACAGGTACAGCTCGGCCCGCTCCACATCGAACAGCTGTTAAACAGAACCAGAACAGCACCTTTACACTGCACACTTCAGATCCTACAGGAGCCGCTCTGCTATAACTGGAGTGAACTTGTTTGACCTGCTGTTTTACCTCCTGCAGCTCCCCGAACAGCCGCCTCAAGATGAACTCCAGGATGGGATCCATCAGTTTAGAAATCAGCTTCTCCAAGGACGCCGTCACCTCGTCTACTGTGAGGAGCGGAGAGGAGAGACAGGAAAGTAACACACTCCTCAGATACAAAACATAAAGATTCATCTGCACATGAACTAACTCCTAAACCTGACTCCTTCTGTTTTGATGTAATAATGCAACAATGTGACTCTTTGACCTTGCCTGTTTTTTTAGCATGCATTCCTGTACTGTTTTTGTTTCTCATGTGTAAGTCTGTGCTTTTTTTTGTGTGCTGTATAACACGTAAAAATCCAATAAAAACTGAGTTAAAAAAATAAAAAAGATTCATCTGCACCCTCATTAATATGCATAAAGGTGCCTGAAAACTTCCCGTGTAAAATAAGTCGTTAAAGTCACCTCTTCTGAGGCAAGACATGACTCTCTCTCTCGAGGTGAATTCTCCTGATTATATCCTGCTGCGTTCTCACATCAGCTCGCTCTGACTTTCAGCGGATAAAGCCCGAGTTTGCGCTCACACATGCAGCTTCCCCCAAAGAGTTGTGTGTAAGTGTGAAAGCACTAATACACACTCATTTTCTTAATAGAGTCTACCCCTGCTGGCCATTAGAGAAAATGCACATGTAAGGCAAGTCTGCGTTAGTTTTACTTTTAAAACCAGTGAGCTTTTTCCACTTCTTATATGCAGTCTTCTGTTTAAAACTAACTTCAGATAAAAAAAAGATTGACCTCTGTAGTAGATATCAAAACAACTATGAGATGCAAATACTGTTTGGAATAATAAAAAGCCCAAATATACTTAAATACTTCAGGGTATTACTCATCACTTTGTATCATACAATTAGCATTAAATAAATAGATATTAAGGTAACAAATGGATGCAGCTGTCCATCGACTATACCCACTCTGTTTCCCTTATTCACTGTTTTCATTACAAACCTTTCTCCTCTCCAACCCGCTGACAGCTCCGTTTCCCTCCGAGCTGGAGCAGTCGGAGCGCGAGCTGCAGGCTCTTGTCACTCTTGCGCACGGGCAGGTAGATGTTGGTGCTGACTCTGCTCAGAGTGTCGAGCAGAGGAGACAGTAACGGCTCCAGAGTGTGACTGATCTCAGCCCCGAGACGACTCCTCTCCACGTCCACACACAGCAGAACGGCCCGGGCCAACTTTTCAGCCTCTCTAGGGTCGGGTAACTTCTCAGTGTGACCTGAAGAGCAAGACAAAAACAACTTGAATTAACAAACTATAACTTAGTTAAGAGTTAGGGACGATGGACGATTCCCTTCACCTTTTAAATAATGGATCAAAGACCTTTAGCATCATCTGATAAAAGGAAAATAACCTAGAAGGGTGTTCATTCAGAAATGTAATGCTCTATGGAAACAAAGATTTGATTTGATTTCTGTTTATTTAAATTATAAAGGTATCTTACTATCTGATCAGACATTAAGGAAACATGCTATGTTGAAGCTTCTCTGACAACAATGCAGCAGCCAGTATGTCCTCCTTCTAACTTTAGATTCTGGTCCTGAATGCTCTGGATTTGTTTGGACCAGAGAAGGTAGGCGCTTTTAAGGCACCACCAAATGGTTGTTTTGGACGCCCCTCGGTTTGCCAGATATGAGAGCAGTTATCAGGTCAACAGGTGTTGCAGCGATGGAAGCGGGCAAGAGAAGTGGTTCAGATAGAAGTGATTGTACCTAAAAAGCCTCTGCATGTTTCTAATAAGCTCCACGAGCAGAAACGTGCTCAAACTAGGATCAATATTGGAGATGCTTTTGAAAAATGGAGAGAGGTTAGAACACAGAAAGGTTTACAGACCCATGCAGAGCTGGATAAACACTGAAGCTTCAGAGTCCACCACATGGTGACCTGCGTGAGCATCGACTCTAGAGAGGAGGGGGGGGGAGACAGCTCTCGAATTTGGATCTTGAATTTGGACTGCAGTACCCATATTAAACACTAGGTGTCAGAGTTACATATTGCTCCTTTAAGATCCTTTTTTTAATTTGAAAGTTTTTTATTTTTATATTTTATGTTTTGTGTCTTCCCTTGACTTTATTGTTAGATTAAATTTCGACAACTTAATGGTACAAAAATATAACAGAGACTATATTTAATTATGTGTGTTATGTTTTATACTTCGTGTAAATCAAAATACCAATAAAAACACTAAAATTCAAAAAGCTTGATTTGCAGCAGACTCACCTGTGCTCGCTGGGACTCGGAGATAGTTGTGTACATCGTTTAGAACGTGGCTCCTCACAGTTTCTTTCTCGGTGTCGGCATCAGCACCGTCTCCATCCATCATCCGGGGCTTGAAGCTGTCCTCGTTGTCCAATAGCCAGACACATGTCTGCAGAAATGACACAAATACAAAGGGTAGCAGTTAGAGCGTAACACAACTTTCCTTCAGTATCATTCTAATATGTTAGGTCGAGTTTTTAATATAACACACTGTACCTGATTCCAAATCGGCGTCCCTCTACACAAGGACTCATCTGAACGAAAATCCATCAGGAAACTGAAGAGGTCATCCAGGGTCACCACGCTCTGAAACGACATATTTCAATTAAACATCTAAAGTACTTAAAGTTTGTGTTTGAGAATACTAATGGGTTCAGGACATTTATTTATTATTATTTTTATTTTTATTTTAGTGGGACATTGCATATTAATAAACATTTCGGTAAATATGCCAGAGTTATCCAAAAGGCTAATTTTCATCTGTTGTCCCTGGCCAGATCTTATAAAAGGCTCCCAAAAAAAACAAATTCAAACATCGCTAAAAGCTACTAAAATAGAAATAACATGACAGTAATTAAGCAGACATTAGTCCTACTTCCCAAAGCATCCCTTTGCATGTTATTATCTGTCTCACTGTCTCCCTTTGATACTCTTTAATAATGTTGTGTATGTGCATTAGCTTTACTCCTAGTCTCTGTCTTCATTCTCAAGAAATTATTTTACTTTTTACATTTCTTTTGGAACTAAAAAGGTTTTATTAATTTTTTTAAGATTCATTTCCGGGGCCGTTTTTTGCCTTTATTTTAGAGATAGGAAAGTGGACAGGGAGAGAGAGAGAGAGAGAGAGAGAGCGGGGAACGACATGCGGGAAAGGAGCCACAGGTCGGACTCGAACCCTGGAGGACCACGACCTCCGTACATGGAGGTCATAGGTCATCATCTTAAGTTTTAGACATCAAATCTATTTTTCAAGAGAGTCCTGGCCGAGTCAGCAGCATGTGTATCATATCGTTATAAATGCTTCACAGAGAACAAACAACAGAGCACAACGAGCAGAAGTTAAATCAGACAAAACATCTGCAGCGTTAGGAAGTCACTGATCACTGAAATGCTCTGGTTTAAGGCGACTCTGTAGCTCAGACCAATATGAAGGTCAAAAAATTCAAAAGCAATTTTACCAAAAATCTATTCTGTACACTGTGTTTCATGTTCTTTGGTTGGAAAAGTCTGTTGGACAGAAAACGTGCTGTGAAAAGAAATTTCCCCACAAGAACAATAAAGTCTGACATCATGATGTGTGTCTTACCACGTCTGTGAGACAGAGGGCGCTCTCCAGCAGGAAGCACTGAGCAGCACCTCTCAGCAGGACTTGATGGGTGATCATGGTGCAGCGCAGCACCTCCCTGTCAGACACCACACACACTCAATGAGCTTCAACATCAACCACATAGGACACAGCCCGTCTAACTGTAGACCTGCTGAGGTACCTGAGAGCAGAGAGACCCTCCACCCCCAGCAGAGGACTTGGGGGGAGTTTGGATAGAGCCTGGGCGAGGAAGAGGAGGGGTACAGCACACCAGTGTTTAGAGCTCAGCTGCTGAATCATCTTCAGCAAAACACGACCTACAAACAAACACAGCATGGTCAGTCAGAGAGTGAGTGAGTGAGTTAGAAATCTGTGAACGTGCATTCATTCTACCTCTGTGCTCTGAAGGAAGACTGCTGAAGAAAGATTTCATGAAGACTTCCAGTTTGGTCCCAAGCTCAGGACAATCTCCAACACGCTGCCCGGCTGACCTACATGTGAACACAAGGAGGGTTGAAACGGAAACGCACATTTTCCCCAGATACAGGAAAGCATCTCAACAGTCACACACTGTTGACCTGCTAAACGTTCCTCTGACGCTCCAACACTCTCCTGTCTGGTGTCTCCTTTGTCATGTCTGTCATTTTCATTTAAATAAGTTTACGCAGCCTAGAAAAAAATAATCATTCTTAAGGTTCAACACAGCTTAAATTGAGCCGTGCTTGGCTTCCTTCTGTCCAAATACGGAGACAGCAAAGTCCATTTTTTTATATAAATAATGCTAAAACACAAAAGTCATCCTCTCACTCACATCAGAACTGTCACAGAAGTTTCTAAAAAACCTATGAAACACATACTCATAGTCAAACTGTCAGCCCATTTTTTTAAGTCAGAGAACAAATAGCCTTGTGTTTATCATGTCAGTCGATGAATGCAATGCAAGCCTTCAGAAAATTAACCCAAAGAAGAAGTTAAGTAACCGATGTGTCAAGAATATTGTCCCTTAACTTCTGGAAACACATATCAGCACACCCCTTTTTTTTTGTTCTTATTGAAATGAGATTAGTCAGGAAAAATAATAATGTATTGGTGCTTGTGCAACCTTTTTTTATTTATTTTTTCATAGAAACATTAAAAATGGTAAATGCAGTGACCAAGTTTAACAATCCCAATATCGTCTAAAAAGGTAACAGGGAACACAGAAACACACAGAGACACACACACAAAATTGCAAAATCTATTCTTCAATCCATACACATCCATACTTTGAAATTACAAAAATCAAGCGCCTTACATTTCCACACTTGGTCAGACCCGTGAAGGTAACACTTAAGAGTATTTTATTTATTGACTTACCTGTGGAAGAGTGAAGATTCAGACAGAACATCCATGAAAGGGCCAACGATGAACTGGAGGAGCAGCAGGACAGAGTCAACTTTTATTTAAGCGCATCATCACATCATAAAGAACCGAGTGTGTCCCGAGCCCTTTACCTGAGAGAAGGCCAAAGCAAAGGCCGGCTGCTGCAGGACCTGCAGCTCGAGCAGATGACACACCCCCTCCCTCATCAAGGATTTGTTCTCACTGTGGAACATCCGCTGGTACACGCACAGCAGCCAGGACGGGTGGAAGAGGCCGGCTTCACCTGAAGCTGCGACATAAGCACAGAACTGACTAAGACGTCATGATACCAGAGTGGATCATGAAAAATATAATGTTCAGAGTTACTTCTGAGACTTTATCTAAATTCAGCTTTTTTCAAAGTCAAAGGGATTAAACTAACATCCCACTTTGACCACCTTATGGTTACCTTGACTGTCGTCCACTGTGGTTTGGATCAGCGTGTCTATTCTGTTCAGAACTGGCCGGACGACGTGAACCTGCAGAGCACACAGAGACGGGAAAAGTAACAGACCCGGGTTAGACTTGGAAATCACTGAGAGTGAAGCGATCATTTACAATGACGTCGAGCTGATAAAACTATAAAATGCAAGATAAACAAATAATAAAAAAAACTATAAAATCAAACTTTCTGACGTTGTTGGATAAAACTTAAATGTATTCATTATGGTCTGTGCTGCTATGTTATGTCTGTATAATGTGCAAACTCTGCCTTGTTTGGCATACTGACTGATGATTCTGACTCACTCCCACCCATATGTGTGTGTTTTTGTTTTTGTTTTTTGTGTTTTGTTTGTTTTCTACCCAGGACCGTTTTTGAATGAGTTTTTGCTGTCGGCTTTGGACATCTAGATATCTGTATTGTAAAAAAAAAAAAAAGAAGCTATAAATAAAGTATTAAAAAAAACAAAAAATTATAAAATCAAAGGAAAATTATCAGCTTAAACAGAATTACAATTAATAAAAAAAGGTGCACTCAATGAAGGATCTAAAATGACCATTAGAAACATTACATTAGAAAATGTGTATTGATTTTTAAAGTGCTTTGTAGTGAATTTTAAGCGAACGGTGGAATGGCACCAAAGGCAGATCTTCCAGACTCAGAATGAGCTCTAGGAACCTGGAGTAGTGCTTCAGAGGACCAGATCAGCATGGAGGAAATTTAAGAAACTAGCATCCCAATAAGGACTCTATAAATGAACAGGTAAGAATGCAAATCACATCTTTCAGAGAGAGAGAGGAACATCTAACCACTTCAGGTGTTGTAAGCATCAGCTGTAATGAACCTAACTGCAGAATGAGCAGCTGAAGTCTGCCTGTACAAACTGTTGTTGTAATCTAACACTGATAAAAAAAAAGTTTCCTCAACCGGGGTTTTTCTACAATGCAAAACAAAGCAGGATGTATTTCTGTGGAAAAACCGATGTTCTGCAGATGTTTACTTAACACATTTTTTTAAATGTTACCTTCTCATGAATCCAAAAAAAACAAAAAATAACAAAAAAAAACCAATATATTCAAAGTGTTAGCGTTCAGGTATCAAGATGGATTTTCACCAGACTAACACTCATGTAGGATTTCTCTACCTGGTTTTCCTCCAGTGTCTCCATCACCAGCGCATAATCCTCCCAGAACTCTTTGAGCAACTTGCTCCTGTTAGAGGCCCATCGGAACAAGATCTCGTCTGCAACAAATCCAAAAAAAAAAAAAAAAAAAAAACAGCAGAACATTTAAGTCAAAGTCAACTATTGTCAATTTTGCAAAATGGGAAAGAAAAAAAGAAGAAAGTTTCTCTCGGACACACGGTGCAGAGTGTTTGCATGCAAGATAAAACAACAATACAGAAGAATAAAAAGATAACGTGAGAAAATATGTGCATTCAAAACTTAAAGGAATAAATGTAATGCCGGTAACTAAAAAATGGGGGGCTCAGGGGTGCTTTATGTGTCCCTGACATGTTAATTGAGGTGTGTGTTACCTTCACCTGCTGCAGGGACAGGGCAGTCAACCCCCCCCTGCTCTGACAGGGCTACACACATCTTCAGCAGGTACAACGCCCTCTTGCGGGACACGCCGTCCCTGTGCGTGAGTCCATCCTGAACCATCCGCCAGAACTGAAGGGACAGCCGAGGGTCAGGGTCACACGAGGAGGAGGAGGAGGAGGAGGAGGAGGAGGAGGAGGAGGAGAGGAGGCTGTGGGGTTTCAGCAGGTGATCAGACAGAGCTGTCAAACACAGCAGTGCTCTCTCTGTCACCACAGGTGAGCTGTGGGTGGAGTGCCAGCTGCACAGGTCATCCAGGATCAACGTGAGGAGTCGTGTTAACATCTCACCGCCGCTGCTGCTGCTGCTGCTACAGGTCAGGGTGGTGAGGAGAAGCCGGACTGTGATTTTGGACACCATTGCATCAGGGAGTGTTTTGATGCAGGATAGAGCAGATGTGAGGATGGTGAGTGACAGATCAGCTGACAGAGAAGGTATCAGAGCAGACATTACTTCGCTTGCAACCTCCACACTGAGCCGTCCAGGACCCGGTGGCTCCTCCACACACAGCTGCAGTGAAGGAAGGACATGCAGAGCTAACTTCCCCGGGACTGCGTCGTCACACAGCGGGACACAGACGCTCAGAAGCCGGCAGACTGCAGCGGTGCTCTCCCTGCACCGCATGCCTTCTTCCCCGGATATTCGTGAGAGGAGAGGAAGACACCTTGTCCATATCACCGACTCGACTTTCTCTTTTATAGATTCTTTATTCGCAGCTGATGACGGAGTCGTGTTAGGCTCGGTTAGAAGAGGTCCGAGACCCTCCATGAAAGCTGTCAGCGCCTCGACCCGCTCCGTCCCCGGCCACGAGTCACCCGACCAGGACAGAGACTCCAACAAAAGGCCGTGGTCAGGAGAAGTGGACAGCACGGCGGTAATTAAAAGTGAATTCATTTTGGAGGACTGTTAAGCTAGAAGGAACACAAAAAGCTACAGTTAAACCGCCGCCCCGGCTTTTCTAACAGTTGCCATGAGCCACACGTTTTTCCAAGCGGAATGTAAACTTCCGCATACGTCATCACAAACTCTCGCGAGTTGTTAAAGTTCAGCATGGATTTTCCTCACTCCTGTACCGTTTGATAAGATAAGAGAGATGGTTATTTGATAAGTACTTGATTATTTCTACGTATTTATATATTTGTTTGTTTTATTTTTATTTTTAATTTTAAAATGTTTTTTCTCTTTGCTTGTTAGTTTTTTATTTTTTGTTTCTGTTTGTCCCAGTTGTTGTTTTCCCAGTTCTACTTTACTCTATTCCCCCAGTTTTTTGTTGTTGTTGTTGTTGTCTTGTTGTTGTTTTCATTTCTTTTTTCTCTCTGCGTGCCTGTAAAATTGTCCTCCCCGTTTTGTCCTTTGTGTCACTGTTTGTTTTGTTATGTCACGAATAATAGGATTAATATATATATATATATATATATATATATTTGTTTGTTTGTGGTTTTTGACACTTTAAGAACATAAAACAGAATATTCCTACAAAATCTCAAAGAGGATAAACAAACAAAAACACAAACGAAGACAAGAAAAAAGCTAGATTCAAACCATAGACTGTAAATATTAAGAGACAAAGTGTATTGGGGGTGTTATATTAAAATAATTTAATCGTTTCAGAAATGTAAGATCATCAGGTATTTAAAATACGACTAAAACCTGGAGCAAGGAAAAAAAGCTCCAATAATCCTCGGGCCAGAAATCTTAAGCAACTTTTTTTTGACCAGTCAGCACTTTTTTATCTGATCTTTCTGCAATCCTGCTGGACTTTTTTTTTTTCCAGTGATAAGAAAACCAGTGTAAAGAAATTTATGAACCAGTCAACGGAGGGCTTACTGTTTCTCCACTTACTCAAGTGAATATGATATTGACCCATCAGTAAAATAACATTTATCAAGTCAGAAACAGATGAGTTTAAATTATACATTTAATCAAATCTCCATCGGACAGAGTCTCCCCGTGCATGTGTAGGTTCTCTCCAGCTTCCTCTCACAGTCCAAAGACATGCTCGTTGGGTTAACTGGTGACTCTAAATTGCCCGTAGGTGTGAATGTGAGCGTGGCTGGTTGTCTGTCTCTATATGTCAGCCCTGTGATTGGCTGATGAACAGTCCAGAGTGTACCCTGACTCTTGCCCAACGACAGCTGGAATCGGCTTCAGCCCTCTGCGACCCTGAACGGGAAAAGCGGTAAAGAAAATGGATGGATAATTTTAAGTCAAGGGTTTCCATGAAAATGTATTAAATCATGAAGCTATTAAATAAATGAGACCGGTGCAACAGTACTTAAAAATGAGAAATGTTTCTAATCAATTGCAAGAATTTATTTTCACATATATAAAAAAACATTGCAGCAGATAAAAATGTTTTGTTCGGTATTGTGAAATAAAATTGGAAGTCAAAATAAAATTGCCTTTGAATAAAAGTTTTTCCCATGTGAGTTAAAATCGTACAAAACCAGGAGTTCTTTTGAATCTCAATTATCATTTACAAAACAGAGAAAATATGTCGGATAGAAGAAAGACAGAAAGGCTCTTTGTTTTTGGGGGGGGGGGGGGGGGGGTTACATAACATGAAAGTTCTGCAGCTTCATTATACACTCGCTGGTTACAGAAATAGTGCTTTACAAATAATACTTCTCTGTTTTAATTACGACAGCAGGCGGCAAGTATAGAACAGGAAAGCTTTGGGGTGAATGCATTACCAGCTGTAAAGGGGTTTCAATTTTCCACATCGGCAGCTCCATTTCTGTGGCAGACTAATAGGAAAAGCATGACAGAGCAGACTATACAGAAATAAAAACCCATTACAAAAAAATGATTGTAAAAATCAAGAGGACAAGGCAATACAGGAGTACAAACATTAGCACTGCGGCTTATAGAGATTCCCTCCGCATACAACAAGGAAATTGCATTGTTTACATTAGCAAAACAGGCTGAGTGCGAGGAAATGAAGTCCCACGACCGCGTGGCCTCAGAAACCGCATCATATTAAAAAACGCCTTATTATCAAAATGTTATGCCCTCAGTACATCTTACATAGACTCTTTAAAAAAACTGACCGTGTGAACTTTACAAAACGCGTTGATTAGAAATGTGGGCGTGGTTAAAATGGTTTTCAAAAAAAATATTGCAATAATTATATACACAATGTACAACATTAATAAATATGCTCTTTTGTAGTTCTGTGGTTTAAATGCTGATGAAGGACAGGAGTTTTCTGAGAGGAGTGAGAGGTCCCTTCTTTTAAAATATCATCTCTCTGCAGTTTGGAGCGCACACATCCCTCGCTGTTAAAAAACACTGAGACATTCATACGTTGGCAACCTTCGCGTTAGGTTGTGGATAAAGGAAGAGCGCAGGTGTGTTTGTGGACGTGCTCAAAGTATGAATTCCTGGAACTGCTCATCCCCTAACGTGTCCAGAGAGAGGCAGTTGGTCGACCTGCGGCCGTAGAAGGTGGGTTTGCCTTGGCAGTGTGAGAGGGTGTGACAGTGATCGACGGGGGTCTTAGTGTGTGCGGAGGCATCTGGAAGGCCAAAGGTGTAGCTGTGGGAGGAATCGGGAGGCAGTGTCATCCCAAGGGGCGCCGGGGTCGGGAAAAGACGCACGTCATCCAAACTGTGGCTGTGCCGATCCACGCAAACTTGAGCCCTCGGTATCTGGAAGAGAGACAGGAGGAGGAGAGGAGGTAAGGAGAGAAAACAGAGGAATCAGAATGAGGCAAAGAAAAAAAAAGATGACGGGTCACTAACCTGTTGCAACTCCTTGTTCCGTAAATTTACAAGATCTTCATCGCTCTCTGGGGGACACGTTTTGTTTTCTGTAGAACCAACAAGATGACAAGATTAAAAATGTAAAGAACTCTTTTTTCACATATTAATCTGTATAGCTATTTTCACATCTGCACTCCTGGAAATATCTGGATAAGTTCAGATGACTTCAGGAGGAATGCTCTGGATATTCTCCTGACCTGGCTGTTTACATATGCTCCTCACAGCGGGAGACTATCCCCGTCAGACGGGGGGGGGGGGGGGGGCAGAGGGGGCGGGGGGTCTCCCAAGGTAAGACATGCAGAAGTAGCAGACAAAGCATCAGAGTCCGCTATACGACACTATAATGAGAATATTTTGCTTTTATATCAATGCTCTGTGTAATTTGACGAAATTAGACCATCCAAAAAAAGAGTGGTATATAAACTTCTCTCCCCCTCCCATTGGCTCAAGGTCAATTCTCCGGATAATATCCTGCTGAGTTCTCACATCAGCTCACTCTGACTTGCTGCAGAATAAATTCTAGGGGTCTTGCAGGAGAAACTCCGGGTGAAGTCAGAGCAAAAAAATACAGCTGTTTGTATTCACACATGCAGCTCCCCCTGGTCTATCAGGAGTTTTTCAGGATTTTTCTGCAAGTGCGAAAGCCCTATATGTCAGCAGGATCAAGGGATTAATACCTGGTGAGCAAGTCTCTGAGGAAAGTCCTGAACAATCCACCGACACTCCATCGAGAAGATCAGCCAGCTGGAACATCTCATAAGGGTCATCAACGAGAACCTCCTTTGGGCTTTCTACACTGATCTCAATCTCTTCAAAAAAACAGAAATTAACAGTTAGGAAAAATGATTTCTCATTTTCTGAAACTATATAATCATATTAGAGTCCAATCAGAAGCAATAGATTTAATGTCCAGTAATGAGTGTTTCAGGGTAATAAGCCTCTCACCTTCCTCCTGCCAGCCCTCGTCTTCCATTCGACCTTTACTTCCTGCGTCGAACCCGGAGGTACAGGAGCTGCCACGGCTGGTAGCGGCGCTGAAACACTTCTCGACCTGCCGGTGACCTTCCTCCTCCATGGAGGTCATCTCGGTGGAGAGGCTGTGTTGTCGAGCGTCGGCTTCGATTCCAGAGCTGCTGGTGGAGCGTCGGGACAGGCCGGGGCTGCTCTCGCTGCCCGGGGGGTCCAAGTCGAGGTCATCGCTGATATACGACTCTCTGTAACGTTTCTTCTCTAAAATTGAAAAAAAATAAAAATACATTTATTTTGAAATATGTTCATATTAGACATATCATTTTACAAAAATAATGACACTTCTTAGTTTCAACATTTGATATGTTTTGTCTTTGTGCTATTTTCAATCAAGGTTCATCAGGTTTCAATGTTTTGCAAATCATCCCATCCTGTTTTTATTTACATTTTACCCAACGGCCAAACTTTTAGAAAACAGGTTTTTACATTTAGATCTTTGACAAACTATTTCATTCTAGCAGCAATATGAGGCATCACAATGATATCTTCTCTTAAATTATTAATTTGTTCTTTAATTCAAGTTTGTTCCAAATAGTTTAAATCTAACAAATGTACTATAAAAGTGTAAAATGTCAAATATTTCAAAAAGGTACAGGCTAATAAAAGTGACCCTAATTTAACCATTTGACTTCAGGTGTTAAATATTTCAGCTGAATATAAATAGCTCAAAGCCAAACTAAAGGTACCAATCTGTATTCACGTATCCCTCTCCTACCTTCGGTCTCCTCCAGCTGGCGGAGGTGTTTGAGGGACGGCTGGAGGCTGAGGTAGATGCGGTGGCTGCTGCTCAGGTGCAGGAGGAGGTGGCGAGAGCGGAACGACGAGCCGGTAAAATAAACCAGCTTCCTGGCTGAAGGCAAACCATCTGGCTGGATCTCAAATTTCTTACCCTGAATAGGAACGACATATTGCAAATACTGAAGTGTACATAGCTAATGCCCATTAAATAATAAACAACCTTTCCACCTCATCTGAAGGGAGACATAGAAACGGGCATACCAGGAAGGTGAGACGTCCCACGTTTGACCAGGGGAAGTCGTACAGCAGCTGCCGTATGTTGTTCACCTCCTATGATAACAGAAACACACACAGATTAGAGAAATAGCTCAAATGCTCTTGAACTATTGTGTGTTAAAAAAAGAAAAACAGCCTTCATGACGTGTAAGCTTCTTGCTTTTATCCTCAAATTAGTGATCAATAATCAGTTGTCTTGTCTGTTGGCAGGAGCCATCTGGACTTGGCAAAGAGGCTAAGAGCTTCTCGAGATATCTCACGGTCTGTTGGCTCTTTAATCAGCCAGGCCCGGTGCCCTAATCCCCCCAGATGGCCCCCTGACGGACAGATCAAACAACTGACAGGCAGGGTGGACGGCTCCTATCTACTCATGCACCGCTGCTGGTGGCAATCCCACACATTCCTCACACGTCTAGTCAGAGGTTTTATAGCGGCGCAGATACAAAGACTGAACCGTTGAGCAAACGCAGATTCCCTCCCCGGGCACGTTATGTGTTGACGTATATGCTGTGCATTGAAAAACACACTCACACATGCACGCACCTGATAAACTTGCATTCCTCTCAGGGTCAGGCCGAGCAGAGCCGTTCCTCTCTCTTCCTTTTTGTCCTGGACACATGAATGATGAGATGTCAGACAGGCATCTGAGCAGTTCAGATAAGACAGCTTTACCACAGCTGAGCCCCTCGCCTAGAAACACGGGGGCTGCTGCTAACAACACATCCAAAGAGCAGAGAGCATTACGCAATGGACTGGGCCAGCTTTCAAAATATCACTCAGTGGATGAGTGGTTTTGAAATGGGGAGGACAATAAATTGGAAAAGATACAGGGTTACATAATTGCCCGGTCCAGCACAGCTCAAATGAAGCCACACTGGATGTATTTATATTAAAAGGGGGATGGTATTTCAGTGTGGGGGAAGAAACATGCCTGAAGGGACTGTGATTTCAAAATGTGCTGAAAACAAAGTTCATTTCATCCAATTAATAATACAGACCAGGCCTCAACCAACCTTTGTTTTAATCAGCAATTCAGCTGCTGACAATTTCAGGATTAATCGATAGGTTGTCGAGTTTTTAAAAGGTCAAAACGTTTTGAAAGAAGCTCGTTACAAATTCATGGTATGTCTTCAAACTGCTTTTTCTTCGCTGACCAACAGTCTAAAAACAAAGACTCACAATTTACTCTCTTAAAGGAAAAGCAGCAAATTCTTACATTTTAGAGCCAGCAAATGTTTCATAAAATTCCTAAAACAACGAATCAGTTATCAAAATAGTTGCAGATTTGTTACATTTCTATTAATCAATTGATTTTTGCATCTTTCAATATATATTTACTAAGCTGTAAGGAACCCTCTGCACAGGATGTCTCCCAGAAAAATCAGTACTTTAAGAATGAGACTAAAAATACTAAACTGACTTCATACCTTCTGCAGTCTGTAAAATGTGACGGGTACGTCCTCTAGTCTGCAGGACTCCCTGATGAAGAGCAGGGTGGCATCACGGGTCGACATGCCCCATAGCTCCTGATGCACCTTGGGCCCGTGGCAGAGCAGATAGTCTACTCCACGCTTTGCTATAATCTACAGGAGGTACACGGGACAGGAATGTTTTAAGGAAAAGCTCAAAATGCAGAATATTAAAGTGAAATGAAGACAAATGTATGTGTGTTTTTTAAATTCTGTTACCACACAGTTACACCTACCCAGGGGGGAAAGTACTCCTTGGGTTCAAAGTACGGGGTCGTCTCCATATCCCTCTTGGGCGGCGAGTGGTCACCGAGGTCAGCCTGCAGGGCGTAACCTGCCAGCTGGAAGTACACCTCCTCCTGCTGACGACATTCAGAGCGCAGCACCCGCTCCCGCAGGTCAGAGTAGTAGAGATGCCGTGCCTTTCGTTCACTAATATCACCCAAAAGAGAAAAGGGGTGGGGGGGGGGGGGGGTGGGGGGGTGGGGGGGGGGGTTGGAGGGAAGGGAGACAAAAGATGTCAAATAGGAGGACAAAGATGGGACTTAAAGAAAAACAAAAACACAGCAAGCAAGATTGAGCTCTAGTTAGGAAGGAGTGTGAAACACACGGCTGGACGTACCATAGCAGTCGACCGTTTTCTATGTAGAACTGAACTTTGAGGCAGAGCACCAGCGGCAAGAGTCTCCTCTGTGATCCCTGTGTGTAGAGAGAGAGATGTCAGAAAAGGCCTGAGTGTGTTAGCATCTTTTTGTCATGCTAAATGTAAAGTTGGGGCATGTAGGCCACTGAACTGTGCCTCCCAATTAACTCATGCGTACAAGAGCTTGTGAGGGGTCACAGCAAGCAAAATACATCAAATATATCGCTCCTAAAATATCAAATGAAAATGTTTGAGTTTTCTTAACAGGCTGAATTACCTTTCCCGTGTCCTGCCTGCACTGCTTAGGAAAGTAGTTGCTCAGTTTCTCTTCCATGTCTAGGAATATGTGCTCATTGTCTGGAGGAGGAGGGGGGGGGGGGGGGGCACACACAATCAGGAAACAAGCAGACAGTTAGCGAGCAAACAAAACCCTGATGTACCCAAGCGTGAAATTTGCCCCAACAATGGGATTCATTAGGGTAAAAGAAATAAGCCCTTGTTCTATCATTTGTGAATGAGGCTAACAGGAAGCTAAATGACAATAGTGCTAATGTTTATGTATCCATTCTGTAATTCAAGTTGTAGCGTAGCAGCATAGACAAAACCCCTGCGCCGGAGCTCTGTTGGTTAAACAACCAAGTGTTTGAACAGGAGGGCTTCAACAAGTCAGAAAACAAAAAAAGACGATGCTCTTTGGTGGAAGGGTATGATGAGTAAGTCTTGAAAAAAATGACAGGAAAAACCAAGACACTCGCCTTAAGAAGAAAGATTAAAATGGCTTCGTTAAAATTGCAAGTTCTAAAAATAGAACAAGATTTTAAAAAATTGTTCTTTTGACACGTTTCAGGTTTATGATTTCTCCTGTCTTTTTCCAAGAAGGGTAAATGTATTGAACATAGCAGACATTTCTATCCTTATATTAAAGGTTTTTGGTGGGCAGCTTTGGAGAAACCTTTAAGGAATAAGGTAGATTTGAATGGTTCTGGTTTTCAGTTATAGTCCAAGTAGTTTTTAGCAAACAGTCTATATGGACAACAGAAGAGGTAGAATGTGTCAGCTGTAATGCAATCCCAGCTTCCACCTGCAGTCATCGATTCAGCCTCAATTAATCTCCATAAAATAGACTTCTGCATGCACGTGTAGACAAATGGTAAACAGTTTACGGACCTCAGCTTGTAAAGTTCTTTTCTAGTCTTCTGACGACTCAAAGAGCTTCTTCACTGCCAAACCTTACCCATTCACACCCTGATGGCAGAGACGTCTATGTGTCCAACAGTTTGAACTAATCCCATTCATACACATTCACCCGCCGCCGCCGCCGAAGCAGCAGGAGAAACCTGGGGTTAAAGAAGACATATTATCAAACCTTTTCAAACAGTCCCCCTGTGGTCTAAATGAAACATCTGTGCTGTGCTTTGGTCAAAATATAACATGAATCAAGCACCAGAGGAGGTTTGTGACCCTGTATAAACCAGCTCTATCAGAACGCTCCGTTTTGGTGTGTGTGTCTCTTTAAATGCAATGAGCCCCACCCCCTGAGTTTTCCCCGTAGACATCAATCCTCTGTAGAGAGAATAAAAATGCCGAACCTGCGCAAAAGTTTTGCTCTAGGCTGGGGGTGGAGATACCAGGGGAGGGGAGGGGATTTTTTTTTGATTTTTTTTTACCAGAATCCCACTGTGACATCACAAGGAGAGCACATTTGAAACAGAGCATTTTTCTCTGTGTTGTAAGACTTATGCAGACCACAAACAAAGGACTGGATGGATTTATTTCACATTTTGTGGATCTGTAGACACTCAGGTTACCCACATGTTCAGAAACACTGTGGAAGAGGATTTTTCATAACATGTCCCCTTTAATTTTTAAATACATTTGGAACTTGCCAGGGGCTTAAAAGCTGTTTGCAGAATTTCATGAGAAAGTTGTCACACCATTCTCAGCCTGGTCCTATGAGTCATGACATGGGCATCTTTCTATTTGATCCACCTTATCTCTTTTGTCCAACTAAATCATTCTCACCAAGCTATTTCACAACTCATTTCTTTCAAACATCCATCCCTCCTTTCAGCTTTTTTTTATTTCCCTACTCTGACTCACACCTCCTCCTTTCACCTCTCATCCTTCACCGAGGCGATTGAGTAAGAGTTTAGGAAAGGCGCCCTGTGTCATGACCAGCTCCCTCTTTCTTCGCCCACCCTCCTCTTCCCATCATCAATCCATCCCTCCCCTCAGTGAAGTGGAGGAATGCAAGGGTGCATTCCAGGCTTAATGAAGTTAATATTGCAGGAATCCAGGCCCTAAGTGATCGCTGAACCAACACCACAAAAAACAAAAGGCTGCTTGTTCAAGTGGTGAGCCGCACAAGATTACGGAGGCAATTCAACGTGTTTGTATCGAGGGAAAAGGAGCAGGGACACATGCAAATAGAAAGTTCAGAACTTTGCTCCTGGGCTAAAGTGGATTGCATTATTCAATTATGCAGACCGGGGTCGGAGGAATGAAATTGTTTGGGTTTTGATGAAGTAGCCAATTGGCAGAGAACATTTTCCACCATGTTACATGAAAAGACAGTTTCTAAAGGGTGGCACTGCAAAACTCCTTTGACTCAGAAAACTTCCTACCCTAAGTTCATAAATGTGTTTATTCCTTGAGATGAATCTCGATTCGAGGAGGTGGTAGACATACGATACAGACAAAAAATATGAAAACAAAGAAACGAAACAAAGACATTAAAGTAACAGGAGAGACAAACACAAAACAACACTCAATAATTACACACTTCAGCTAGGACAATCAACACACACAACATCAGAAAGATTAATTCATTTGCAGTCACAACTACATGACGGCCACAATGAGGCCTTGAACAAGAATGTCACATTTTAAAATCTTCTGAAAATACAGCTGTGAACTCTGGTGTGAGCAGAAAGGATTAAAGGCTTTTCACACTTAAATATAATAGAAATCAAGTATATCCTCTGAAAATAACTCTGTGAGTCATGACTGTCTACAATGGGTGTAACACCCGAGTCCCACTGTCTGTGATGTTTTCAGAGTCCTATCTTCAGTTTGTTTACATCGCCCGGACGGCCGGCTGACTCCTCCCCTCACGTATAAAAGTTGTTTAATTGAGGGACTAGAGAAAAGAAGAATAACATACTGTACTCACTGCTTAACTGTGTTTCTAGATCACGCTCATTTCAGGTAAATTTACATGCAGTGTTAAGATCGCTAGCATTAGCATGCTAACACAACAATGCAGCGCAAGTTATTTTGGTTTCATGCTGGTGCTCAAGGGCGACATCTGCTGGATGAAAAAAATCGCATTTAAAGCCTTTAATATTGACCTCGTTTATAAACATCGGCCCTTCGGCAAATAATGTGACATGAACTGATGTCAGTAGCCGATTTTTATCTGTTGTGTCATATCAATTTAATGCTGCCATTTAGTACCCCATCTACTTTTTTGGAGGGGAGGGGGGGGGAGGAAGTCACCTGTTGGACAAACTCTGACCTGTTTTTTGTGGTCAAACATGATAGGAAATGTTGCATTGTGGGAGTCTTACACCAAAAGAAGTAGTGAAGAAAATTGTTATCTGCGTCTGCAATCGGCTAAATTGTTATCTTAAACATAAGGGGTAAGGGGTATCGGGTCTGATTTTCATACTCGCTGCATCTCTAGTGAGCAGTCTTTTGATGTTGGGATGTGAGGGGTCAATGAGAAGTGAGCTTACCCTTCACCACTGTGAGGCCAAAGAAGTGCAGCTCTTTGATTCCAAGAAGCTCAGCCACACGGGTGAACACATCCTGCCCTGTGGACTTCGGCTGGAGAAAGGTACAAAGACGTAGAGGTTTGAATTCAATGTGCATTCATAAGATGCAAAAACTGTTTAACATTGTAGTTATAAACAAATCAGACAGTAAGAGACGTTTTAAAACACCCACCCCGACTGTGATGTCCAGCTGGTGTTTGTTGGGGAGGAGAACACAAATGGTTCTCTCCTGCTTCGTTGAGGCCGACATGATGATGTCTTGTGAACGTCTGCGGTGAGCACTATCTCTCTGATTCACTTCTTCAGTCTCTTGACACGTCACTCTTTATCGGATCCTCGCACTTCATCCATGTTGTATCTAATAAAAGAAAGAATGAGATAAGAGAAGAACTGAAGTAATCGTGACTCAATGATAGCTAAATGTGAATAATGACAGAAGAAGATTGGAATTTAAGATCAGACGGAAGTTCAAGAAAGAAGTTCACCTAGAAAAATGTCTTGGGTGTAAAAAAGTTGTCAAAGTTTTGGATTCTCAAACTTTTTGGTACCACATATTATTACATTCTTTCTTATCTTTTGTTGGATTGCTTATGTTCTGACTTATATGAAGGATTTTACAGGATGGGCAGAAATAAAAGCCTTGGGCTTCAGTCTATTCCTTTTTTTAGTTGTCGATTGTTTGAATGTTATTGTGTGAAATGGACAAGTGTAAACATGTCAAGTTTTTTCTGTAAGTGGACTATTTCCACAAATATTTTTGAGTCCTGTTATTCTTTTATGAATGACCAAAATAAAAATAAATCATTCATTCATATCTTTATAATTGATCGTCTCAAAAAGTATCTAAGCTTCAAAATAACTTCAGATCTTAAATTTTAAATGTTTCATTAACAAAATGTTGCTGATTCATTTGTGCAATTCAGACAGTCTTCAGGAGTTAAATAATTCAAACCATGAAATTCCCCGGTATTGGGTGTTTTGGACTTCTATTTATGTTGCCGTGGTATCAGAGCAGGTATCGATATCGTTTGATTTTTCCCAGCATCTTCTAAAATAAGTTAGGTTTTTCTATGTCAAGAGTCAAGACTCAGATTTACTGTCGATTATTCACAGCAAAAAACTACACATGTTCTGATACAATCTTTTCCCTACTCTTATAGTTACCAATTTGTAAAGGTGGGAAAAAATGTCTAATTTATGGAAAAATCAAGATTCTTATCTTCTGAGATTTTAAATCGATTCATAACTTCCAAATATTCGATTATTTTTGGCTAATCAGTCACTCCCTGCTAAGTGCTAAAGCTAGCTCTTTAACTCAGTAGAAAATGGAGCAGCAAGCAATTCAGCCAGTCTCACAGATAACGAGAGTAGATCCTGAAGTATGTACTGATTCAAAAGATAGACTTTGAATCCATGAATCCAGAATCGTTTTGAATCAAAAATAGATTCTGAATCGAATCGTGAGATACCCAAAGATTCCCAGCCCTACCAATTTGTACAATAAGAAATGATGAGATGAGATATACTTTATTGCCTCCAAAGAGAAACTTGTCTTGGACTCCTTGTCATGTTTTACCATCACAATTATCCTCCCCTCAAAAATACTCAATGCATGCTTCAATTAATGACACTAATTAGTCTACCTTCAAAGCATTTTCACCAAAATAACCGGCCAACACTACAAAAGCAGGGGAATAGTTGGGCACCGGGTGACGAGATTACCAAACTCTAATCCTGATAATAGCCCTTAACTAGAAGAAATTAACTAGATAATCCTTGTGCATGCCTTTGATATTCCAACAGAATCTGCAGCGACACAAAGTTATTCAAAGGAATTGTATAATTACAGGATTCTGCTTAACATACCAAACAGAAATGGGCTTGGCAAACGGGAGTGTTGTATTGGCAACTAAGGCTCTCCCGAGGTTTGCCACACTACCCTGACCCAGAGTCCAACTGGTACGAGGCTCATCTGATTAACGTCTCAGAATCAATTAATCCAGTTAATTACTGCCGCGCCGCCGACTTTGATCCCCTTAAACCGTGCTCTGGACGGTAACCAGTTAAAGAAAAGATAAAAATACACCAAAGGGAAGATGCTCCGTTTGTTGCATGGTGTTGTGCCAAATCTCCTCAAAGTAAGAAAAAGAACAAATCTTCTTTTTATTTTCAAACGGAGAAAATTGAAACCAGCTTGGAAATGGATCCTTGAGCCAAACAACATGCTCTTCCTTTGTGCATACATGTGTTTTCTTTTGTACCTAACCATGTAGGAATGGTGGCATAGGGTTAGATGTAACAGAGAAAGAGGTCTTGATAAATCCTGTAGAATAAAATGTCATATAAATTAAGTGTTGCACAAGTTGTGGCAAACGCAAGAAGTGAATGTTCTTGGCTCAGAGGGGGAAAACCATTCGTCTTAACGAATATGATTTTTGGACATGTTCAAACACAGCCTCACTCATGTCTGTGTGTCGGCGCAAACACACAAAACCAGAAATGCCGGTAGCTTTCACATCTGACTTGTTTATGACACAGTCTGATAATTATACTGTACATTAAATAACTGTAGGAAATGGTGCAAAAAAACTCAACAGAACTAGAAATATAAATTACTCTTACATCTATTTGATCAGAATTTGATTATTGAGTGTTCGACTGCTTTTGCAGATAAAGACCAAATTTGTGATTCTAATCAGTTTTATAGCTCTATACTCTGATTGGTTGAAACACTGTTTTTATGTACTTTGTATTCAGTTCTGTACTCATGAAATTCAACACAGAAGCTATGGAAATATCAAAATGACTTTTTTTATTACTGAGATCTGAAATATGAGGTTGCACAATGCAGACATATTGGAGCAATCTAAAACCAACTGTATGATGCAATGAGACCCAAATTACAAACAGGTTTCACAGAAGAGATTGGATTGCCATTGGTTTCTTTTTATTTGTTTTCCTGACTTTAAAAGCGATTCTAATACTAGAAAATGTAACCGCCTTGGTACTTATCTTTACGAAGCAAACAAGTACTTTTAACAACTTTTAAAACACGACACAGTCTGGTCCCCTCTTATATTACAGAACTGTTGACACCTTATGCTCCAAGCCGTGACCTCAGATCATCAACAGCACCGTCATTGGTTGTTCCTAGGTCAAGGCTGGTAACCAAGGGCGACCAGGCATTTTCCACCAGAGCCCCTCAGCTCTGGACCGCCCTACCCGAAGACATCAAGCCTTCAAACTCGTTACCTGTTTTTAAATATTTGCTTAAAACACATTTTCATAGGAAGGCCTTTTTAAAGATTGATTAGTAATTCACGTCCTGCTTTATTTTGTTTCATTGTAAGCATTCTGTAAAGCACTTTGTAACCTTGTTTCAAGTGCTAAATAAATAAAGTTATTAAGACTATAACTACATGTGCAATGCTTTGTTTGCTTTCTCCTCTGTATCTTGTTGTTTTAGTTGAATACCTTTGCATAAATAAAATGAAACAGATTTACTTAAGAGCGTTCTGCTGGAATAACGTTTCAATTTCCCTGAAATTCTCAAAAATAAACTTGATTCTACTTTTTTTTTTTTACAAGAAATAACCCATATTGAATAACAGAGGAAGTATGTATTCAATTAAAAGCAAAAGCAGTGCTATCAATAAGCTTGTATCAAAATATACCTGAATTGACAACATCTGGTGTAAAAAATGAATATATTGAGCAACTAAGAATGAGAAGAGACCTTAATACCAACCTTTCTCATCAAGACATCCACAATACAAGCTGCTTTATAAACTCCACCACTCTTTACTTCTGACTGAGTTCACTCAACAACAACAGTGCTGGCTGCAGTTTGCAGACATCCCCTTATTGCTGACCAGGGTGAAACCTGGCATCACATGAGAGCAGCCATCTGTACGTCTTAACTCCCCTCCAAGACTGTCATAATCCCTACTTCTGAGCACACTGCTGGCTGCTGGGAAAAAACAACATCCCCTCTGCCGCACTGCACAAGCTCTCCTCCGCACTGCCGGCTAAAACCATCAAAGAATGAGATAAGAAGGGGGTATCTGAATAAACAGGGGAACATCATTGCACTGACTCATCCCACATGAAAACAATAGGGTGCACCAACTTTTCAGCTGGGGGGGGGGGAAGCAGACCTCTTCTTAGGTTTGACTCACAGCCAAAGCAGGCACATGTGAGTCAGGGTTCAGTGATTTATTTTCCCTAAGTTGGCCCTGAAATCTAGAAAAAAAACAAAGTCTTGAAGGCTGGTCCAAGTGCATAAACATCTAAATAGTTAAATCATATATTATGATTTACAATATTTTTATTTTAAATAGCTTATCATGCATTAATGCAACCAGAGATGGGAAATGTTTATGTTTTCAAAGAGCCAGATCATTTGGCTCAGCACAGCATGAATAGCAAGCTTTTTCAACTTACAAAAAAGCTCTTTAATTTCCACTTATGGATTTAATAATTCAGTCTCAGTTTTAGACCTGTAGACCAAAAATATCACTCAAATTACTCATTTTTAGCCCCAGGTTTTCCTCTTACTGTTTGACATGATGTTTGACATAATAACCTGATCTTCATTTTTTTTAAATGTCACAAAATTACTGCATTTGTTTCGTTTAACACATTTCTAATTTGTTGAAAGAAATAAAATCTCAGTTTCCTAATTTGTGTCAAACATTAAAATCATTTTATATTGATGAGTACAAGTGAGATATGTCCCGAGAAACAACAGTTGTAAAACACAAACACGATATAATACAGTTTTAAAATACTTGTAGAGACATTTACTTGTATTTGTATGAGATCATATATGGAACCATATTACTGGGTAGCACTATTCGACAGAACACCCTCTCGTTTACTTAACACGACACAATGTTGTGCATTATTCTGTTTTGGTTGCATCCATTGCCTTAAGTTTGTGAACCAATTAGGCAAATTATTAAGTAGTAATGTATCTCAGAAACTAAGCAGGAGAAGTTAAAGTCGAAAAACGTACTCGTACTTTCTTAACACGGTAACGTAAGTGCGTGCTTGTTGATGGGATGGTACCACCGTAACTTCACGCGCAACAAGTGCATCACTGGGATCTAGCTACTTTTAAATAAGGCAGTAAATGACTTACCGTAACATAGAGCAAAGCAGGTAGTGAAGATTAAAGCCTTAAAGTCTTCACAAGTTTGATGAAACACACGACCGTGTCTGCTTCAGCTGATAAAAACATTAACTTGTCCCCCTCTAACTTCTTCAACGGAGGAGCCCGAATGATTGGACCATACCATTTTTGATACTAGTACGGGGGTGGGGGGGTTACTTGTGGTTGGAAGCGTTCTTAATATTTTAACACTGTTTAATACACATTTTAAGTTTTATATCATGTCTGTGTAACTATCAAATCAAAGTTAACCGTCTATTAAGGCATGGATGTATATATCGAAATATTTAAATGAAGAGTTTAAAGGTATACCCCCCTTTGTTTTGCGGTGATGCAGTGATCTCATGCTAATTAGAAGGAGATTCGAACACTAGAAGCCTTCCTGTCAGCGATTACAGGTTTTTCCCGGAAATGTGTCAGGGGTTAATTAGCATATCCTATATCTTTATGTACATGCCGATATTGTGCCGAGAAATGCATCCCTGTCGAGAACTGCATGCACCTCCCGGAAGGGTTTGAAAAAGGTCTCTTATTTCTAGGGGCAGATCTGGGATGACAAAGCATCTCAAGTTTCTATTTAAACGTCAAGTGTTCTTAGTTAGTGGCGATTCTAGGGTCTGCTGGGGCCCTAGGCAAAAATGAATTAGGGGCCCCTCCAACCACCATTATGTCTCCCAGTGTTTCAACGCTCTTCCTCTTTCTTGTTTCACTCCCAGACAGATAATTACTCTGCAGTGGTTTAATTTTTAATGAAGGAATAATACATGAGATGCTAAGCAGGGCAACGGGAGTGAGTGCTGTCAAATGGGGCCTCATTAGGGAGGTTACCTACTGTCATTGCAGAATTTGCACATTTTGAGATACTGCTGCAGTTTTAAGTTTGTCAGTCTTTTGGGGCCCCTTACTGGTCTGGGGCCCCAAGCAGTTGCCTGCCTTGCCTGTTGACAAGCAGCGCCTCTGTCCTTAGTGTTCTGTAGACTCCTCAGAATATGCATTTCATTAGCCTGGGTAAATATGGCCTGAAAACAGTGAAATTTAAGGGTGAATGCAGTGTAGAAATTGTGTCTGCCATATTTTGAATTGTCTTACAAGGTGCATGCCATTCTTGGCAGGGATGCATTTCTCGGCATAACACACGGTTGTTTCTTAAAACAGAGAAGTGCACTTTTCTTGCAAAAGCACTTAAGACTTAATAGGAAAACATTAGCCATTACAAGGATTTATATAGCATTGTGTAGTGCTTGAACTTAAAATTGCACAACATGCTGATTAAACAAAAAGGCTGTGTAACTGCATTATACATCAGATAACATTACCTGCAGAGATTTGCCTCCCTTCCGCTTTCAGACCCAGGTGAGTTCAAAATGTGAGCTGGTTGTATTTTTTTAACTTCAAGTACTAGTTATGAAGGGCTGAGTGCATTAGATGGTAATATAGATTTTTCTACTTCATAAATTTGCATGCCCCCTTATTTCCCGCCTCTTTTGAAAGAGAAGGTTTATGTTTTGAGAGGTCTGACAAACTTCTTCATGAGGATACAAACTGACCATTTCTCCAGAAGTATATATTTCTGTAAGTCTGCGTTTTAATCAAGACTACGGTAAATTGGTACATATTTATTATTTTACAGGAAGAACTCTTTTAGTCCTATTTATTACTCAGATGACTCCACCATCATTTCCACAAGTCGCCTCATTCTTTCTTTTTCCATCACTCACATAAAAACTACCATTTTCATAACATAAAAACAGTAGTTTCCCATCAGTTTGTAGCACAACGGCTTCCAAACGTTTTATGCCTAAATACACAATACTTCAGTGGGGATAAAATGTCCTAAGTACATAAAATAAGATGGAGAGCAGGACTGTGTTATGTGCAATAAAACTATACAATGTATTCACTGTGCATACTTTACATAATGGGAGGTGGAAACAAATACATAATTATGACACTTCATGTTGAAACAGTATGAGCTTTAACATTTTTACACACATCGCACAATTACTATGGATCCATAACAAAAGAGCTTTCTGTGATAACACTGCCACCTGCAGGACTGATGATAGAAATGCCTTTAATCATTTTTTTGAAAATAATGAAATGTTAGGTTTTTTATTAAATGCCTTTTTGCCTTTATTTGTTAGGACAGTTGATAGAGGAAAAAAACTGGGAGAGAGAGAGAGGGTGGGGAATGACATGCGGGAGGCTTGAACCCGGGCCGCCCGCTTGAAGGACTAAAGCATATGGGACGACCTAACCGCTACACCAACAGCACCACTAGGATAACCATATATTAACAAAAACGAATCAAGTGAGGAAACATGAATCAATGTACGGTAAGTCAAATCTAGGCTCGAGTGTTTAGGGAACAACATTTGAGATCACCTGACTCTCCTAAAACTAAATCTAGTGAAAAAAGAAAGGTCATTTAAACAAGTTTATAATATGCATATTTAATGGTAGAGTATGACGATATATAAACAATTTTCCAAGAAACATTTTTTTTTAATTTCAAGCAATACTTTCCAGTTGAAACACTTAAATAATCACTAGAGATACTGACCAAATACTTTCAATAAAACAAGTTCATATCACCAACATGTGCTTCTGCTGAATCATGAGCATATCTTAAAACCCCTTCCATAAAATGTAGTTATGTCGTAGCTTGTTCTCCCAACACCAGGCTGGGCAAATACTATGCTGCAACGGTAAGAAACAGCATAAAAGACCAAAGCCGAGGCTGCAAAGTCCGAGCAACAATCCTATTTCAAATGCAACCTTCGCCTTTTAAAAATGATGGAAAATTGTTGATAAAAAAGTAAGTTGTACAAATGACCATTTTCAGTACAAAACCTTGTAAAATGTAGTTGTGGTGCAAATCAATGCAGTGCCTCTTTGAACTGGTGGGAAAACATTTGCCATGGTGAGGACTGTATGTGCAGACTTGACTTGGGCCAGCTCACCAAAAAACAGCCGTTTTCATTTTTGTAGCAGCTACATTTCCAGTTCAGCATCTAATATGACGTCAATAACTTGGAGAAAGAATAATTAAAGAGTGAAAACAGAACACATAAATAACACTGAAAATAGAGCACATGGTGGAGGAAATCATTTCCCAAACGAGAACAAAGAAATGTTTTGAAAATGGCAGTAGAAAAATAAAACTGGCAATCTCCATAGTCACCATGATTCAAACATGAAATGAGAGAAATTGTGATTTTGCTCATATGCTTTTTAAAAAGAGATTACATGTATATAGAAAAAAGTAAGAGTTAATTAAAATACCAAAATCAGAATAAGGTTTAGATGCAGTGAGGTATTAGCTTCACATTCCTCATCTCCAGCCACGTGTTTCGATTCTCGCTCCGTTCTACTGAAAGAACTTGAGGCCTGCGACGAGGAAGAACTTCTCCAGGAAGATCTCAGAATCGAGGACGGCGATGTGGGCGGCTCGGCCTATGAGGGAGTTGGCTGTGTTGGGCAGAGCATGAATGACATCGTATCGCACTAGATTACAGTCTTTGTTCTGAAGTACTGGCAGCAGCAGGTTCTCAATCATCTCAGCATACACAGGACCTGATGAAGAGAAGAGGGAAAGAGGCTGAAAAGAGGAAGACTTGGTCTGTTCAATGATATTTAACCAGTTCCATTGTTGAGGATCTATAAACTGATCCCAATGTAGTACCTCATGCTGTATTCACACACACAGGCTAAATGTCCTTTCACCTTTATCCTGTTTAGTTTAGGCCTATTTATTAGCCCAAATTACATTAACATCTCCTCACTTTAATGTAGGCTCTTATTCCCTGCAGAGTAGGCTAATGTAGCCCCTTAATTTCGAGGCTCCTCTACTAAAAGACAAGCCATGTTAGACAAAAAAGTTAGTTTTATACACTATAGGCTATACCTAACATAAACAACTGGATTTTTATTCAGACAATCAGTGAGTATCCACTAACACGCGTGTGATATGGACTGAATGAAAGAATGAGGAAATGAAACAGCGTTTCTGTCTCTGAAAGAGGGAGGAGACGGGGAGAAACTCGGGGTTCATTAAAGAAAAACTGCTCCAGACGAGGTTAGGTTCACTGACTCAGAACTCAGACTTCTTGGGTTTGAGTGACCTCCCTTTCTGAAACGGAAAGCCCAGAGCTTCCCTCATTTCAGTGTTTGCACAAAAGCTGCTTACTGAAACGAGCCCCAGTTGTGGTATGAAGAAAGAACTGAGATGAGGTGACTGTAAAGAAGAAATAGAAGAAGGGAGGGATGGATAGACAAACATAATCTTTTGCACTTGATGCCTTCCTTGCTATGACACTAATGAAGGCCATCAGCCAACACCTCCGTCTAATAAAGTTGATCTTTGTTAAAGTGTTGCTGAAGCTTTTTGACCCCTTTGAAGTTTTTCCCTATCCATGCACCTTGGCAGTACGTGAAGTTGTGCCAGAAAACCCTACTCGTCTACTTGATATGTCAGAGCTAATGGGACTCTGGGATTGTTCTGCTTGAATGCTGCTCATCTCAAACCACTCCTGCTCTACTACTTACCTGTTTGTTTGTCTTTTAATGCAGTTTTGCACATTTCTATTCTCGCAGAATGATAGGGAACATAGCGATCCTGCAGCGAGCCCACCAGCACCACATTCTTGAAAAACTGGAGACCTTGAAAAGAAGACCATAAAAAGAAGTTATCTCTCTTACACCCTATAATCCACACATACAGCCTGACATGTATGTTGTGTAAGACATTTGCTAAACTAACCCGATTTCTTGCTGAGCTTGTAGAGGAAAGTTTGGCGAGGGTCCGAGTGATCACGGCACGTCAGCTGCAGAAGCGACCCGGACTTTTTCCACTTCTGCATGAACCAAAGACCTTAGAAAAAAACAAAACAATTAACTGTAATTCAACAGACTTCATAGGAATGAATAAATAAAACCATAGCCCTTCAAGCTCGCTGTTTGAAACTAACCTGTGTTGACGAGAGCAGAGCTGTTGTACAACGTGCCCAGGTGAGGTCCAGAGAGGGAAAGGAAGGTGTGCAGTCTGCTCAGGTAGCATTTAAACCTCGGCCGAGTTAGCACTGAGCGAACTATAAGGTTACCCAGAGAATGACCCACAAAGCTGCAAAAGAAGAAAAATGACAGACTGTGAAGACACAAAACAAATCCACATGCATCTTTGACAAAATGTAAGTTACTCAGAAGAAACGTTGTACCTTATCTTTGACACTGTGAGGTTGTATATCTGGATGTACTGGACTATTTCATCCAGCAATCGGTCTGTCATTGACTCAAAGTCAGCAAAGGTGTCATTCTGTGGAAGAAAGGAGTTTCAAATAAGATGGATGGACCTTTTCTTACATGCATTTAAATCTTTAAAGGCTTTCTATGCGATTTTTTGATCCAGCAGATGTCGCCCTTGAGCACCAGCATGAAACCAAAACAACTTGCGCTGCATTGTTGTGTTAGCATGCTAATGCTAGCGATCTTTATTATGCTCGTATCTTCACACTGCATGTAAATTTACCTGAAATGAGCGTGATCTAGAAACACAGTTAAGCAGTGAGTACAGTATGTTATTCTTCTTTTCTCTAGTCCCTCAATTAAACAACTTTTATACACGAGGGGAGGAGTCAGCCGGCCGTCCGGGCGATGTAAACAAACTGAAGATAGGACTCTGAAAACTCTGAAAACATCACAGACAGTGGGACTCGGGTGTTACACCCATTGTAGACAGTCATGACTCAGAGTTATTTTCAGAGGATATACTTGATTTATATTATATGTAAGTGTGAAAAATTGCATGTAAAGCCTTTAAAGGGTGTTTAAGCTCATTATAATTAATATCTGATGTGAGCAGTGCCTCACCTGGTTCCTCTCAGACATGAGGAAGTCTATACGAGCCCCAGGAAGTCCAAGCTCCAAGTAAGTCTTCACAAGTCTCAGGTCTGCACTGTTACCTGCAGCGATAAAAGTAAAAGTAAAAGTCACTGTGTTTCAGTTTTTTTTGTTAAAACAACTTGTTTACTCTGGAATAGATTGTTTCCTACCGTCCAGGCCGTGGACGCAGACTATGAGATGGATGCCTTCTTCACAGCTTTCATCTTCCTCCAAGCTAAAGTAGGGCACGGTGGATGCCAGCTCAGGTACCTCACTATACAGGAAGCCAGGGAGCTTCAGCTGTTTCATGTCTTCCTTGGCTTTAATGAACCTGTGTGTTAGAATTAAACACCATTTATGAATAGTCAGGACAAATATCTGCAAGTTATTTGACATCCAGTGGGATTGTGAAAGATGACTCACGCTTTCATGTGCGGCGTGGGTGCACATTCGTACCACCGCAGGTTGATGGAAAAGGAGGTGAAGGGACAAGGGGGTCTTGCCAAAGTGTACCCACTCGAGGCTTGGTTGGAGCAGATGGGAGCTTTTGATAGATCTTTTGTTTCATGGACGTAACCTATGCCAAGATGTTCAAAAAGAAGACTTGTCTCTTGAGCGGCTGCGTCAGCCCCGCTTTGCTCCTCGTCGGCGACGCCGTTCACAAAAGCGTAGCCGTCGCCTTCCTCGTAGTAGCCGTTCTCGATCATCTCATGCTCCGTCTCTTCCTCGTCCTCCTCAGCCGGCGCCGGTGCAGTCTGGATGCCCAGCGTGATAGCAGATGTCTCCACAGGGCTGATCTCTGACACATCGGTGCTAGAACACGAGCCAAAGTAGTTTTCTACCATCCCACGCTTTACCAGGTCAGTGCTGCTGGTGCCAGAATTACTGGAGGGGCAGGCGGTGTTGGTTTCACTACGGGATTCTTTACTGGCCCCAGAACTAGCCGCCCCCTCCTGTCCAACTTCAGAAAAGCCGATCAATTTGGAGTCCGTTTCAAAGTCAAAGGCAGGTTTTACAAGTTTGGAATCTAAAACAGGCTCAGGGTTGCCGGTTGCATCGATAGCCGGTCTGTTTGTGATATCCTCAGCGAAAACTAGACTCTGCTCCTGCACCAGGACACTGGACTTCCTGCCTCTGACTTCAGCTCCACTAGAGCCTCTAGAGGACCCTTCGCCCTCTTCATCAGAAGGTAAGGAGTTAATGGAAGTGAGAGAGGACTGGACTCCACTGACAGCGCTAGTATTTTCTGGATAAAGATTTTCTGCAGCCCCGCCAGGCTTCTGCACCGAGCTGTGCTGAACAGGCCGCGTCGCGGGGCTCAATAGAGGCCTCTCTGTCGGCTGTGTGGCAGCAACACTGGATTCAACAGTACCTGGCCCTGCACTTGTCGGCGGTCCTGTGACAAAGTGAGTGGCAAAGGAGCTGGACTCGCTATCAATTCCTGAATCTGAAAGGCGAGACGAGGCACTAGGGACTGCTCCATCTGGCAGCCTGATACAATCACTCTTAACCTTTACTGAGACTAGACAGGACTGACTTTGCTGTACAGCTTCTTTACTTGGTCTTTCAAATACAGAGTCAAACATGGACTGTTTTGCATCACAGAGGTCCGACTGGGTGATCTCGGGAACGTTACGACTGAAAGCGCCATCGGTCCGACACGGCAGAAGAACCGTTACTTTGTCTCCTTGGTACGGGTCCTTGTTACTTGGCTTCACCTCAATTTGCTTCAGCCCAGAGGACCACTGTGGTGGTAGTTTTTTGCCACTGTGGTCAGCTTGTTCATCTTTTTGAAGTGGTTGGTTGCATTTAGCAATAGCCCCAGTACCCGCCTGAGGATTATTCTGTCCGTCCCACTTTATTGGATTTTTGAAAAAACCTTTTTGAAAAGCAGCAGTAGTTACATTGTCATCTGTAACAGAGTCAACAGTACGTGTTGATGTGGCACCAGAGTCGAAAACAGAATTGGCATTAGTCCTTAAATGACTAGAGTCACCCTGTAAGGTATCTTGTTGTTCCTGGTTGAGAGGAGCCTCCCCTTCCTTGTACTTTGCACTGGTGTCACTAAAAGGAGCTTTGAGGTTCTTATAACCCACCAGAACTACAGAGTCTTTTGAACCTTGTCTAATAAGCTTCTTGGAGTTATCGGTCTTGGAGTTTTTCTTCAGTTTGACTGACTTCCCTTTGGACTTAGGTGGTGGATCATAGCTGTCTGACCAGGTGTTATCCGTAGCGGCACAGCGAGACTCGGGTATGGGGCTGGCTGCTGCACTGCAGTCCTTGGAGCTGGGCTTGTCTGATTTGCTGGACGCTGAGCCAGTCCTCGTGTTTTGCACTCCAAGCCAAGGTCCATCCCGATCTTCAGAATCACACGAGGTTTTAAATAAAAAAAAAAAAGAGCAGAAAAAACATTCGGTTCAAATACACTGAAAGAATTTACAAGATGTATGTTACATTTGATGGAGAGACTGTGACTTACCTTCGGTGATTGAATCCAGATATCTATCCTCAAAGATGATTGGCAGTGAGCTCACATCACCATCAAGGTCCACACATTCCACTGGAAGAGGAGGCAAAGACAGGAAGTAGCTGGAGCTTTTGATAGCATTAGTCATCTGCTGGTGACTGTGAGCACTGAGGAGGAGGTAGAGGAGGACGGAGGGAGAGGGGGAGGGGGCAGCAGAAAGAGTCAGAGAAAAAAAGAGTCATGTTTTTCCATACCTGGAGTTTGAGTATTTCAGACAAGCTAGTACCTGCACAGATTTTATAATAGCAACACTACATTTCACAATCAAGATGAACATGCTGCTGCAACTTACTGTAGTTCCTGATAGGCCAGTGCAGATTGTCTTGGATGTTCAAGACAAAAGAAAGCCTCAGCAAACCGTCTTACCTGCATTTTCACAGAATCAAGGGTTGGTTTAAGAATATTGTTCCGAATGATGAATAGTTTTGGATCAGTTATCAATGCAAGGTGCCTAGTCATTTATCAATAATGTGGTTGATTTAAGAAGCTGGGACTCACTCTTAGTGTATGATGCTCCATAGCTAACAGGGCAGCAACATGCTCTTGCAGGGACACGACCTCCAGGAACTGTCCCCAGAGTGCCATGAGCAGGGAGCAGAGCTGAGCCAGGTTCATATTGACCAGTTCTGCCAGCTCATCAGGAGACTCGGCTTTCTGCTAGAAGCAAAAAGACACAAGTCACCACCAGAGGGCTCCAGTGTGCATCCCTTCCTTACACCTGCATTACATGCAGTGGCACGGTTCTATGTCAGAGGTCTGTTTTACACACAAGAGTTTGCATCATGGACCTCTTCAGCACAAAAGACACCAGAGCACTGTAATCCATTTTTCTGAGATGTTTCTTTAGCACAGCATTTTCCAGCAGTCTTTATCAGGAGACATTTGAAGTGTCCAAAATAAACATACATTTTTGTATTTCCCTTTCCTGTTTTGACCTATTGTCATTGGATATGAAATATGAAATACTTAATTTGGAAACAAGTGTCTCTTCTGTGTTTTTGTATTTCACTTTAACCCGTGTAATGTGCAACCCTGACTATCATCTACGGAAAGATCTATAATTCAACAGCTCTGAAAAACACTCTCTATCACTACTCATCAAGAGAGAGCCAACCTCTTAGGACTCAAGGACCCAGCCACTGAAGACTCGCCTACACAATCATGAAATCCTTTAAAGGCTTGTTTTAAATGCGACTCTACAAACTGTTAGAAGCATGCGAACATTTTCCAGTCCACTTAAAAGATTTGCATGATTTACATGCATCAACAGATCCACTTTGCATGCTACTGTTTGCAGGATTCTTCACTAGAGACAGATCACTGTAGGAGGGTTTTTACTGCAGGGATCAGGGTCTTAATAAAGGCCCATTTTAGGAGGTAGTGCATTACAGAAGAACAGGATGACTCGTGCAGCACTGCATATTTATGATTGGTTAAAGTACTTCCAGCGGTTAGAACACTCTTTTATATGTAAGCAGACTCATTTTCCTAATATTCACAGGTCTTTGGACCTAAGCTGAATCACAGAGAACAATGAGCTGGGGGAACACTCTAATCCCTTTTGAAAAGCAGCTCCTGGGGCTAAAAGTTCTGGGTACTTTAGGTGGACTTCTGGCTGGTACAGCTTGCTTCATTTTGCTTTTGTCCACAAACCTACTGAACTGCTACCGAGTATTTGTATCAGAGATTATAGCTACGCATAAACACATCCTGGCAAATCTTAAAACTGCTCTCATCATTTATAAATCTCATCACGATTGCATACTTCCAATAAATCATGCCCATGCCCTCCAGACATGCAGACACATTCATCCAATGAAACAGTTTCAGTTTAACTGGAGAGCTTCTACATGGCCTACTGCCATATTTCCAGTTAACTCACACTGCGGTAAACACTAAGCACTAGTTTGATGATGAATCAGGCTTGTGGTTTCACACATATGCAAATATAGTATGTTAAATGATAAGAATCAGAAACAGAAAAAAAACGAGCAGTAAACAGGTCTCACCTTGACTTGGTCACACAAATCAGCAAGGCGGGCCTCTAAGTCGAGTTGTTCTGAAGAAGCAGAGGAACAGTATTACTGAGAATCACTTTCATGATTTATTTCTTTAATTTAGCAGAAGAAAGGTTTAGAAGAACCCGTTAAACAGGCTGAATAAGGAAGTGGTGTTAGAAAGTACTTTTCCTATAAAATGACAGAAGACAGCCTAGAGTCGTCTTTGAACGAGGTCTGGTTATAAAAGGTTGGAAGGCAGACGGATTATATACACATAGTACTGAAAAAGTGAAATGACAGCACTTGATTCTGCAGAGTGGGACATAGAAAGGAAATGGTGTTTTCTAGGAGAAGGAAACTGGAGTGAGGAAGAAAAAGTGAGAGATAGGCAGGTTTATTTGAGGTACTGTAAGGGTCAGGACATACCTATGTAGACGTGCCTTTGACTTCTGGGATAGGGTCTTCTGAGTACTCTCTCATATAGGACTTGCATGCTGGGCTTGGCTAGTAAGATTGCACATATAGGCATATTTAACCTTTTGATAGTTTTTCCTTAGGAATGGGTTAACATCTTTCCACTTGCATGGAAAAGGTTTAGTCAGCAACAGTTACAAAGATGTGTTTGGGAGCTGTTAAAATGTGGCCTAATAGTCCACTGGTTATCAGACTACTTGTTGACAGTACGATTTAGTAAGTAAACTAAGATAAGTAATCACAGGTAGATTGCTGGATAAACTAATCAGGTAGCTGGCTTTGAAGTCTGCTCACAGGGGAGAATAGGTTAATGTGTAGGGAGCAGGTGAAATGACATGAGGGCAAAAACAATATGCAACAAACAGACAGTGAAAAACAAAACAATGAAAAATCAAATCAAGGCAAAATTAATCAGAGGGCATATCATTACACAGCCTGTTTCCTTCTAAGTGCTTGTGAGTTTAATAAACAGTATTGCAGAAGCATCACTTCATGTCTGGGTTTTAAGACTTTATTACTTTACCATCCGGTGTAGGCCCAACCTCTGACATGAGTTCATGTGAAGCCGCAGTGCAGTTTACCTAGTTCCATGCGATGGGAGGAGGGCAGGTCCTTGGTTATAGAGGTGAAGTAATCAAAGAGACCCTTGTAAGCTTGCAGGAGATTGGAGCAAAGGCTGTTGTGTAGACCGAAGGCATGCTGCAGACAGTGGTCCGATACCAAGAACGTCCTGCCCTGAGAATTAAGAAGGACACAGCGAGGAGGTTTTAGATGATTCAATTGAACAATATCACTGAGTGTTTGGGTTAGCAGAAAATATTTACAGCAGCAGACACAGCAAATCAAATCTGTAATATTTGCTGATTTGATTACAGTTTTTTTCTGTTAAATGCTAAATCTATCATAAAACAAAACAAAAAAACCCACAAAATCTTCAGTCAGTGATCACAGACAAATATATTCTTGTAGCGTATGGACATCTAATAAATGATAGACATTCAAAATATAATTCAGTAGACTCCTTCGCTCAGACAACATCTAAAGAAAGTACTGCAGCATACAAAAAGGCACATTTATGTAGGTGCAAAGGGCTTCCTCAGAGTCAAACAAAAACTGAAAATGAAAGACTTGTTCATCGACTGGTTGATGATATAACCACAGGTATATACAGTACAGGGATATAAATAGAACTATACCTTTAAAAGAAGAAAATGTTTAAAAATGAATGCTACTGCACAGTGTATCTCAATACTCTGGTATTACAGTGACCACTGTGGCCGTATATATAACAACAACAAATTAACCTGCCAACTATTTCAAGGCAATCATTTAGTGCGCTAAATGTACTAGGCAGTGTTTTATAGCAGCTTCTGCAGAGATCCCTGCAGAGAAAATGAATAGCAGTCCATGGCTCGTTATTCCCATGCAGCCAGTTACAGATGCATCAAGGAGTTATGAGGGGCACTGCTTCGGTTCTGCCTGAATGACTCCGCTACATTCACACTACTGCATCTCAAGGAAACTTTAGCTGGCCACCTTCCTCTGTCAGGAGGGGCCAATTACTCCGGGCCAAATGTGACGGTGGGTCGGATAGTTTCCTCTTCGTCTGCTCTGTCTGTCAACAGCATGACACATAGTCCTGAGCTTCCAGTGCAGTGAACAGAACACAATTTTACCTGAGGTGTAGAACTGTTGAATCTGAGAAGACAGCCATGTCCATTTCATAAGCAAAACCTGTATAACTTGAATGCAGCCATGCTTTAATACATAACAGGCCTTTTGTTCTTTAAGCTCATGAAAAGGAACAAAGCTGGAAATCCACAGAACATTTTTGAGTGTTTGTGAAAGTTATTTACTTTTTATCCAGAGTTTAATTAAACCCAGTGTGTAACAGAACACCTGAAAAACTGTACAAAAAATACTGTCACTGTCAAGTTTGTTACCTAGCATCTAATAAGAAAGGGAGATTTTAGAAGACACTGTCCTTGCTATAAAGATGGTTCACTTACATCTGGTGATACTTGCTTGACGTAACTGCTGCCGAACACCACATTCTCCAAAGGGGGGATGACTGAGTCTTTGCTCTGAGCTGGAGCGTTGCGGTTAAGCCATGTGGTTTTCACTGGTCGAGGCAAACTAGGAAAACACAAGGAGGGAGAATTCAAAGCTTAATAAGAAACAGCCAGTCTGGTTTCCTCGACCTCTATTCACTGTAAAGATGTGACAGCTATGTTGTCACTTGAATATGTGGTGTGGTGTGATGTGGGTATGTCAGTCATACCTGATAAGGGGCTGATGTAATGCCACTAGGGAGGCATGGATGGCTACAGAGATGACAGACAGGTGGAAATAGTCAAACATGACATTGACATGTTGGTGGATGCCTCGCTGAAGGCTAAAGTGCAAACGAAGAGTGCGGCTGCTGATATTCTGCAGAGAGCTTGGATCATCTGGCCTGTAGAGAAAAAAGATGAAGACGAAGCTGACATCTCATGTTCACAAAGAGATGCACATTTCATATTCACAAACGCTTAAACAAGTACATTCAGTTAAAATGTTACAACACCTACGTGTAATCACCATCTGTGAAATATAAATCCAAGAAGAGCTGAAAATCCATGTCATTGAGGGACTCCTCCACCTGATGTTGATGACAAGAAGAGGAGAGAGTCAAATTAAGAGCGAGTGAGTAAAAGCAAGTGCTGTCTAGTGAATCTGCAACATAACAACCATCGAGACATTATTCTAGTTTGAAGGTATCAGCTCCAATCATTGTAACACATTTCTAATCCATCGCCCCAAGAACATATCAGCTTTTAAAATCACATTATCAGACCTGACAGAACAGTCAACCTCTGCAGTTAAAAACACTGGACTCTTTACGGAGCTCAGCGTAAGTTCAAGCAGGAAGCCTGGTTATATTCTCTCACACATTTATTACATTTCTTCATTCAACTTAGCCCCTCCCTCTCTAGAATAGAATAGAATTATTTTATTGATCCCAAACTGGGAAAATGTGGCGTTACAGCAGCAGGTTATCCAAACACACAATATGAGCAAAAAACACAATATTAGCAAATCTAAACAGAATATAATATTAAATACAAAGTAAATAAGCACTAAAAATATCAAAACTAAGAATGGGAATATATACAACCAGGATTTAACTTAGCATTACTAGTCTTAAATATGAAAGATTAAATGTAAATGTGAAAAAACAGAGTTGTAAATGGACAGTATTGACATAGGGAGCTGTGCAATCAGTGATACAGTGATACCACTTCCTCTGTCTCCCTGCTCACAATCAGCTGATTTAGGGTGTTTACTCTTATAATAAAAGAAATAATCCAACCAGACTCTGCCACAACCTCTCTCAACCAATCATCCTGCTGCGGTCAAATTGTAAAACCTGTTCTCTCTCGCTGCAACCCTTGTCCACCCCAGTCACCTCCATACCAGCTCACCAGAGTTCAGATGCAGCCTCAGAAACACACTCCTCATTTACAATAAGTTAAAGTACATACAGAATAAATGGCACCATGTAGTTAAATACAAGCATGGGACTCTGTATTGAGAAATCCTGCAGGTCCTCACTCTGTCAAGATGTTGTTTCTATCCAAGTCCAGAGTTTAAAAAAATAATAAGATCTATTTCACAAGGGCTTGAAACACTGCTAAGCTCTCCCCGCAAACACCAGTACAGTTCCCTAAATTAAGTTCACAAGAGTTGAATGCTTAGGTACTGAAGCCTCAAGTATGTGTCATTGGATAAACAGTCAAGTCCCTTTTGCAGGTGTGGCTGCAAACACAGAATTAGTGCAGCGTTCCAAGCCAGACTGGAACAAAGCCAAACTGGGTTCATCATGTTGTACTCTTACTAATCTTTATGGAAAGGGAACATTCTGCAATGGTGTGAGTCCTTGTGAAAAATATAGATGCATGCATAGGTTATACCAACTTGTCTATTGGATCACGGCTTGGTATGCCGGGAGCCAATTCAAGCCGACAATGATTAAGAGACAGAGGCATGGGGAGAACATGCAAACACATCACAGGAAAGAATCAACTAACAAGCCAGATTTATAAAATACTGTAGCCTCGTGTTGTACTTGTTTCCGCTGAACTGTGCCACCCAGATTATTGGCAAAAACACAATAATGCACTGCATTTAGCTTTAGAACCAGGGGAAAAGCAAGTTAACTTACCTTTTTCTCATCAAGCAGCATCATAACTTTGAAGATAAGGACGTCGTTGACGACAACCTCCTCATTCTTGTACAGGATTTGGAAAGTTTTGCTGCTGATTACATCGTCTTGGATTGAAGCAGGAAATGCCAGATCAGAGCCTAGAAAAGAAAAACTACGATTAACTATGTACATAACATCTGAGTAGATTATATAATATACACAACCTGGTGATGTGAGCGGGAACAGAACCATCAAAGCTTACAGAGAGTTTGAGAGAAATGCATTTGTATTTTTCAGATTTAAAGTTAAAAACGATTGTGAATGAGCTACACTACAGCTAATGATATGCGTATAACTATCTAACAATGTACTTTGTATTAGGTCTGGACGAAGGTGTGGCTGCTTCTAAATCTACTCTATTAAGCGAGGTTGACATAGTCTTGGAAATTTAATTTTTAAGCATGGAAATCACACACTCTCTTGGTGTTCCTGTTTATTCGAGAAACAGAAAATTGAGAGCTTTGTGTGAAAGAATCTCTGCAGGTTTCTTTGCAAGGGGGCGAGGCATATGCACAAAGCTGAAGAGAAATTACTGAGAATAAGGAGTGGCATAAGAGATCAGTCAAGTGCCTGCCAACAAAATAAGAAAACCAAATGTTCAATTAGAACAGCTCTTGTCCCTGAATAGTACTAATTTTTCTAACAACTGCAGTGAAATCCAAAAGAATTCAACTGGAGAATTAGTAAAACATGTTGTCTGTGTTTACAAGGAAACAACCAATCCCTGGCAAGGAACTCAGCAGTGTTGCTTCATGCAGGTCACCCAGATATGAATCTAAAGGCAGGTTTTTTCCAGAAAGGGGACAAAACATCAAAAAAGTGTTTACCTCCCGGGTGAAGTAGACTGGCCTCAACTTTGTGTGGGACACGGGGTGGCACTTTCAGACTGGCACGGATCTGGTAGAACCTGAAAATATGAACTCATATTGTAAAAATCAACGGTATGAAAACAAAGCACTATGAGGTTGGTCAGAAGCATCATTAGAGACTTGTGAAATGGAAACAAACCACACGGGTCAGCGACAAGTGCCTCTACTTGTAAAATGACACTACACACCTTTCATTAATGAATAATGAGCACTTTCTCTTGCAGTCGATTGTGTGGTGAACCTGAGCTCTTAAAGCACCGATGAGCAGGGAGAATAGAGCAGGAGTTTTGTCTCAGCAAAAAAGGAAGTGTCACCACATTGCTGCTGTCGAAAGAATTTTCCAGATGCTAAAGACCTCGACTGTAAGAGCTCAGCAGTTTGAAATGCGAGTCGTTTTTCCTTCTTAGTTTTCCAAGAAACATGGAAACTGGGAAAACATAGGAATAACATGTGTAGCTTGTTAAATAGCATAAAAGCCACTTAGTAACAGCAGCAGAATGGTTTATTTTTTACTATGCTACAATGCAATGTAAGCTCCTTTTGTTTGGTCTGACTCTGACATGATGATCTGAACTTCTGCCTACAGGTTAATAGTCTTGTGACACACACGTATTTAAGAAGAACATGCTTTTAATACTAAACAAGGTAATCACACCGTTGTTTTTTTTGTTGTTGTGTCATTTCACACCAAGAAATGTAGAAGCAAGACTAAAAACTTCCCATACCGAGTCTCAGGATGACCGCAAACAACTAAACTTCCTGTTCTGCTGATGACTGTCTGCACCTAACCGCGTTTGAGCCAGACGGTGGTTACATTATCACCATGACCGTCTGACATCCACTATGACTGACTCTTTGACTGACAGCGGCCAAGCAAAAGGAGAGATGCTCTATGGTGCAGCAAAGGTTTTAAAAAAATATATAAATTAATCAGGATTCACATATTTTACAATATGATACAAATCTAATGTTACAATGCAAATGAGTCATAGGTAAAATATTATAATCATTAGGATAATATGCTGGATAGTGTGGCTCTATCGGCCAGCCGATAATATCGGGCAATCTTAGCCGATAGTATCTGCTAATTTTATCAGATATGCACCAACATTATTAGATTTATTCACCAGTCAGAAAGCATTTCATTTGAGTATCATTGTATTGCACTAGAAGTTCTCTTTCACCAGCAGAGGGCGCTATATGGATTACGAGAACAAATGCTGGTATATTAGCTATGTAGTGAGTAGTGAGATTGAAACAATACTCACCCTCTTTGAAACAGGTCCACGTTGTAGAACTTGTGGAGCTCCACAGAGAACTCCACTGTTGCCTGGACTTCAGTCATCTTGGTCTCTAGAGGCAGAAGTGCCTTATATCATCTGGGGTACATCTGTTGGCCTAAAAGGAAAATAAATCATATCAGAAAAATAAATCCTGGCGCGAGAAAACATGTTTTCCTTTCGTTAAAATACAGCATTTCCACTGGAGACATAGGGGTGAATACCTTAACGTTTTTGCTTAGAAGAATCCCTTAAGAAACGACGATCTGCACTGGGTAACACAAGCTCTGTGTAAATTCCAACGTAGCCTTGTTTGAACTTAATATCTAATTTAGGACATAGTTTACACACTCCTAAGATTTAAGGTGTTTCACTAGATGCGATCGGTTCATCGTGGGCATTAGTTACAAGATTCAATGTTTAATCTTTGATGCTAGGTCTGCTTCACATGTATTTGTGAGTCTGAATGGCTTGTCGACAACCAAAACATCAAAATACAGGCAGAGGACAGGGACTCTGCAGACACAGTCACCACCACACATATACAGAGGCCTATAAGTGATGATTGAGCAGCATTATTTTGTTTAAGGCCCTGACACACCAAGCAGACGGCAAAGAACACGTCACCTCTTTTCTTGGCCAAAAAGTTGCACTAAAACACACCGCAAAGATCACAGCCGACGGCCAAACACCACATACGTTCTGCGCATGCATGAGAGCAAATAACTCTCCAGGACAGCAGGTGGCCGTAGTCCGTTGTTATGATACGAGAAGACCATTTTCACACCACTGTTGCGCACCACTTGTATTACAGGTAGCCTACTAATTGAGAATAACGTCTGATAAAAAGTTGAAAATGGCGCTGGCTTTGTTAGCTCTTGTTCTTTTAGTGGAAAAAGAAAAGAAGAGGCGGAGGCGACAAATAAGGAGAAACCACACAAGTGGGTGAAAGCATGGATACTACAGCGGCATGCTCAAGGGGCTTTCCTGAACCTGTGTCGAGAGCTGGAGATAAATTAAACCTCCAAACAACCAATCAGAGAGATTCCTCTCACCGACGCCGATTCAACACGTCGAATCGTCCAAAAAAAGGCAGACAGGTAGAGACAGAGCCGAACATCCTGCAAAAACTAGGGCGACAACCCGCTCAGCGACGCTCCAACTAGGACCGACGGCCGACGATCTCCTTGGTGTGTCAGAGCCTTTAGGGGAATTATTACAAGGACATGATGTCTACATTTGGCAAAGGAGGCAAAATATCCTCTGGGCATAATTCTTCAACAGCCTGAATAATTCTTCAACAGCCCGAATAATTACAGCAGTAGTGTGACAGAGTGAAGGAAAATACTATGAATAACCCTACAAAGATAGGCCTGAAATATAATATCAGCCATTGGTTGTGTTAGAAATAAACACAGACATCAGTGTCTCTTAATGCAAACATTTTTAGACCAGGATATATTCAGACAGAATTTAAGAAAGTGTCGTGTAGTTGTTTCTGGCTGTAGCAGGGGCAAAATGAAATTGGCAGAAACAAGGGTGCAGACAATCTCTGAATAAGTCATGTATGAAATGAATAAATTATCCAGTGGGAGGTAACATGTCATTGTGTTCATGCCAGTGAAAACATGTGAGTGAGACACAATTGAATTTGACCCGGTTGATGGGTTCTGACTGAGACAAAGCCAGTGGTAGCAAGTATTGTTAATAGCTGATTATGCTTTCCTTCCTGGAAGAAGTATTATATTAAAGGCAGTTGATTGAAAAATAATCATGGCAACAACACAATAGCTAAATGTGCATCCCTTCCTGGAATAAGTACTTTTTAAAAGCAGTGAGTTACCATGTGCACAACACAGGAAAGCAAGGACACAAATAGTGAAATAATTTAACTGGCTGCATCTGAAGTATTCCGGGTGGGTGTTAATTCCCTACCATTAACCTTGAAATAGCAAAAAGGAACACAAAGTAGCTTCACAGAAAGTCCAACATCTCTTAGCCCTGTGAATTAAGTGATCAAGTACAATACATAACAAGCTGAACGATTACTTTAAAGCAGTGAAAGCAGCTTTGTCAAGCCTACTTTGTAATTTTACTCTGCGAGAGCTCCAATAATGGGATAAGGAGGGAAGAAATAAGGAATTGTTAAGTAGTATAACCTGTAAAATAAGAAGTGAACCAGTTTCTTTTGCAGGTACGTGTAATTGTTTTACAAACAATCGAGCTAAAAAAAACCCAAGCGAGGTAATTAACGTGTAGTGTCAACATTACAGATCAAATGAAAGTCGGATGTTGTGTTTAGGGGTCGTCGGAGTAACTGGTTTATTCTTAAGCCAACACTATTGCCTTTAGTGTTACTGCAATTAGATAATTAACGAGGTTAAAATAAACTCTTGAGTAGAATGCTGCAATGTTGATGCCAACAGACCAACTAACCTGTTAATGTGAGCTAGCTACAGTGACCATTAGAATCATAAGCCATAAGCCCAATGCCACATTTAAATGGTAAATGGACTTGAGCTTGTATAGATCTTTTCTAGTCTTCTGACTACTCAAAGCGCTTTTACACTGCAGGTCACACCTACACGATCACACACTGATGGTAGAGGCTGCTATTTAAAGTGACCATCTGAAGTAACTTAACCCATTCATTCACATTCATACACTGCCGATGAAGCAGCGAAAGCACCTTGGGTTAAGTGTCTTGCCCAAGGACATGTCGGACATGTGGCTGCTGGAGCTGGGGATCGAACCCCCGACCTTTCGGTTAGGAGACGACCGACCCTACCACAGCCGCCCATGCGTTTAATCAACCCAAACTCTGGGGAAATCTAGGTTTGACCTCGGGAGAGTCAGAAATTAATAATTTTGATGTATTATTTGAGTCTTGTATTTTCAGAATTGGCCAGATGCAGCTAATGTTCATGATTTTTTTTGGAAATAGGTGATTCTGTTTACTTTCATCCAAGCTGGTTCTTAAACAATGTCTGCAAAAGTCATTGTAACATGTTGGCTACATTTCTTAAAATCCTGGCTAATTATTTGTATTTTATTCTACCTTTATTAAGCCAGGTTAGTCCCACTGAGATTACAGATCTCTTTTTCATGGGAGACCTGGCCAAGAATAGAAACATCACACAGTTGAAAGTTTCAACATCAAAACCATCAAACTCGTACAGTACACATTACATAATAAGAAAAAACAATCATACAAATCTTCAGCTAAAACAGTGGCATACAGTTTGGATTCAAACGATTAACGGAGGATTTAAAAACATTCAGGGTAAAGTTTTGTAAGCAGACTGTAGCCTGTTCGAAGGTGCAGAAAACCTTTGAGCTTTCTTTCCAAACTCAGTTCTAACTTTGAGAATGACAAATTTGCACAAAGTCAAACAAACGAAGGTTGAGGATTCTGTCCCTTAAGGATTAACAGAGAGGAAAGGTAGTCCAGAATCTTTCCCAGAATAGCTTTGTAAATGAAGATACACCAATGTGCAAGCCAGCGTGTAGCCTACATAAATCAGTCCAGCTGGCTCTACAATATAAAGCACAATGAGGAGTAAGAAATCCACAATTTGTGATCTCATTGCACCATGATACACCAATGTTCAGCCTACCAAGACTCTGAGCAGAGGCATTCATGTACAATACATCATTGGTTCCCAACCTGGCCCTGAGAGGGGGCATGTGGCCTTCTCTGCTCTGAGGTTGTCAAAATTAGTTTACACATATTAACTTAAGTAATTAAAAAACACTTCCTGGGTAGTTTATGGAGAGGTATTTTGGTAAGAATATGTGTAGGCATTTTCTGATGGGATATTATCAGTAAAACCAAGCTGATTTTAATTTTAGGGGGGCTCCAATTAAGAAAAGATGGGAACCTCCACTGCACTAATCAAAGACAGATAAAAATGTGGATTCTTTTTTTTTTTTACATAAAATAAAATGCAGGACTTATTTCTGTAATAAAATCCCAGAAAAACATTCAGCTTTTTTAGTAACATACTGAATGTGCTCCCTGACAGACAAGCTGTCATCAAGTAAAAAAAATAAGTATTTAAAAGGAGATACATACTCAATTTACCGACCGTCCTCATCTAACACACAAATATAGATAAGAGACAAAACGCAAAAACAAACCAAGATGCCACAAGACGCCTAACCTGTGAGGGACAAAAAATGACTAAAGTATAAATAAATGAATAAACAAATAAATGTTGTGAGAAATGCATATAATAATGTATAAATAAATAAATAAATGAATATATAAAAAAATATATAAATAAATAGATGTGTAAATGTAAAAATACGGAAATAAATTAACAACTCAATTAATGTGGAAATGTATGCATTGATACATATATCAATGTTTTAAAATCTTTACACTGGCTACCTGTTAGTTTTCGTGTTGATTTTAAAATTATTTTATTAGTTTATAAAGCATTACATGGCCTTGCACCAGACTACCTATCAGATATGATTTTAGTTTATGAACCAGTATGGCCCCTCAGATCCTCCAGTTCCTCTCTCTTAGTTGTTCCACAGAGCAGGACAAAAACCTTTGGTGATGCTGCCTTCAGCTGTTACGCTCCGAGACTGTGGAACAACCTTCCTGAGGGTCTGAGAGGAGCTCAGAATATCGAGATTTTTAAACGCAGTCTTAAAACTAATTTATTCAGTCTGGCTTTTATATAGTGCTTTATATCAATTCAAATCTTAACATTACTGTATTGTCTTTTTTATCCTACGACAATTTGAAATATTTTCCTCTTATGTATTTATTTTAATATCTTGTTGCTTTTAAGTGTCGTGTTTTCTTTTCTTTTTATACATATTTTTTAATTCTTATTGGTGTGCATTAGTCTCTCAATGATTTTATCAATGATTTTATAAACTACTTTTTGTCAACAACTTTTCTGCACTCTTGTTAAGCACTTTGAACTGCAATTTAATTTGTCTGAAAGGTGCTATATAAATAAAGTTTGATTGATATAACTGTAGAAATATGCTAATAAATAAATACATGTAAAAAAATATATAAATAGCCTTTTTTATTAACAAAGTGTATTTATTCATTGATGTATTGTTTTCAGCATTTATATATTTATTGATGCATTTATTTAATTATTTATTTATTTATACATTATTGTATGCATTTCTCCCGACATTTATTTATTAATTTATTTATTCATAAATTATTGTATGCATTTCTCCAAACATTCATTTATTTATTTATACATTATTGTATGCATTTCTCCCAACATGTATTTATTTATACATTATTGTATGCATTTCTCCCAACATTTATTTATTTATTAATTTATTTATACATTATTGTATGCATTTCTCCCAACATTAATTTATTTATACATTATTGTATGCATTTCTCCCAACATTTATTTATTAATTCATTTATACATTAATGTATGCATTTCTCCCAACATTCATTTATTTATTTATTTATTTATACTTTAGTCATTTTTTGTCTCTCATACTAACTAATCTCTGTGGCTCAGATAAGGAAATAAAAAACTGGCACTTGAGACAACAAACCTCTCTCAGAGAAAGTAAAAATTAAAGCATCCTACGTCGGTGTGATTATAAATAAATACAACAGGGCCTTGACAAAGCGTTGTGGTAATAGCTAAACCCCCCGGGACAAACAAACGCAGAGCAGTTTAAAAACAGCTGTTAAACTTAGTAACAGGGTTTTGATACCTTGCAGACAGAGACGCGGTGAATGTGCACAATCTCGGCTTATAAAGGTAATAATGGTGTTACAGGTGGGAAGCAACATTTTACCAAAGGGGCCCAGAAAAAAGGTCAGAAACTAACCGAGACATTGATGAAATAACATACAACAAAAAAAGTCTGACTTCATGGTCTGTCTCCAGTTAGCGTAACGTTAGCAACCCGCGTCACATTAAACGCGCAGCTAAAGCTAAAGCTAACAGTTACTTACCATTGCGTTGGCAGGCTAACAGTAGCTAGCTATCCAGTCCTTTCGTCCCCCGTTCACCGCAAAGAGCCGACAGAAAACACCACAGTGTTAAAAAATTACACTTCCTGGTTCTTGATAACGTTATGCGAGAAACGCCCATTTAAACGACAACGTTACACTGAGTGAACTGGCCGTGAATCTCTGTGCTCAGCTGCTGTTTGTTAGCCATCGAGCTAACTGCTGCTGACGCTCTGACAGCAGGCTCTGCTCTGCTCTGCTGCTCCGTTCGCGCACATCTAACTGCGCGGTCATGCACATACCAGAGGCGCAGTTTAAGGGCAGAATTGCAACTCTCAAAATAACCATTAAAGAGGAGGGTGAATAATATTAAGCTGTCAAACATTTTAAATAATGTCTAGGCCTATATATTCTTGACTTAATTATTATTGTATTTTTTCTGCCTTTATTTAAATGATGTACATATGTTTGATTTTGATTTTGATTTTTAATAATTTTATTCCTTTTTTCCTGTTTTCTTGAGCTGCTGTAATGCAAAAAATTCGCCCATGGGGGATCAATAAAGTTTATATTTATCTTATCTTTAACTCCTAAAGTCCCAAAAAGTAAAAAAAAAAAAAAAAAAACTAATGCGCACAATATATTTGTATTACTCCGCCACTGGTAGGTCTAGGCCAGGGATGGGCAACTTTGGTCACAGGGGGCACATTCATTTAATTCTCACTGCCAGAGAGCCAAATTGTAGGATACAAAAACGATTACAGTCGATTATGTCTCAAATTAACTCAACATATACCAGTGATCAAATATTATTATGGACATATTTCTGGTTTTCATGATTTCATCATGTTTTCTTCATGTTTCCAATTAATTGATGTGTAAAAAATTAACCTGAGGGCCACGTTGATGTTGATGGGGGCCGCATGTGGCCCCCGGGCCACCAGTTGCCCACCCCTGGTCTAGGCTATATTGTTATATTATTCATCTAATTTGATATAATTATATTAACTTGTGCACACAACACAACATTTTTCTACTTTTCGGGACTTCAAGGGCTCCATACTTAATCATGAAGCATCATACAATAGTTTTATATTGGGTAAATTCAAATTGTTCCATTTTTAATATATATATTTTGCAGCTGTGGTGGACAAGGTAGCTACACAATGTCATGATTTGAGTCAAAGTATAGAAAATGCTGATCAAATATTAAGCTGTCAAACATTTTAAATAATGTCTAGGCATATTCTTGACTTAATTACAGAACTCCTAAAGTCCCAAAAAGTAAAAAAAAAAAACAATGCACACAATATATTTGTATTACTCCGCCACTGGTAGGTCTATATTGTTATATTATTAATCTAATTTGATATTATTATATTAACTTGTGCGCACAACATTTTTATGGAGCTCAGCATAAGTTCAGACAGGAAGACTGGTTATATTCTTTCACAAATTCATTCATCCTTTCACTTCAACCTAAACTGCTTCCTCTGTCTCCCTGCTCTGGTGATCAGCTGATAGTGGACGTTTATTCTTTAAGTAATTAACCAACCAGATTCTGGCACAACCTCTCTCAACCAATCATCCTGCTGCGGCAAAATGCTAAAACAGTTCTCTCTCTCTTCCACAGTCATTCTGTTCCGCTGCAAACCACCACCGCCCCCCCCAGTCACCTCTATTCCAGCTCAGCAGAGTCCAGATCCAGGCTCATGATAGCCTACATCCTCTTCACCACCACCAGGGTCTAGACTCCATAGGGGGGGTATCCTATCCTGCTGTCTGCCTCATCACCGCTCCGAGTACATGAAGTCGTCACGATGGAGTCTAATCCCCCAAAGACTTTGCACATTCAAATCTAAATTGTTGCACATTTATTGTTAAATAAATAATTGTTCATTCTCAATTAAGTCTCTCCTGATTGAACTACTTTTCGGGACCTCAAGGGCTCCATACAGTACTTAATCATATAGCATGATACAAGAGTTTTAAATTGGGTAAATTCTAATTGTTCCGTTTTTAATATATATTTTGCAGCTGTGGTGGATAAGGTACACAACGTCATGATTTGAGTCAAAGTATAGAAAATCCTGATCAAATATTACTCCAATACAATTTGCAAGTTGCTCAGTGAAATCCTTACTCGAGTTAAATTACAGGAGTAGGCTACTTAAATTGTAAATGTATTGACGCCCTTTGAGATGAATCGTCTCGTTTTCGAGGGGGTCCAACACAAAACATACAAAACGAGTGACACAGACACATTCAACAACACATACAAAGGCTCTCTATACACCAACCCACAGTGTTGCCAGTTGTCACTTTACCCACACCATGTTATCAGGAACTAGATTTCACAGAACATATTGCACTATTACACTACACGGCCTCTTGAACTATGCAATTGTGCAGCATATTACTAGATTTTAGCAACAACAACAAAAAAATCATCAGCTGACTCAAGAGTAAATGTAGCGAGTAACAAGAACATTCATAGAAGAAATTCAAAAGTACGATACTTGTCTTTCAAATGTAGCAGAGTAAAAGTTTCCCCCAATAAATGATACTCCAGTTAAGAACAGATAGTCAAAACATTTACTTAAGTAGAACTGAAGTAAATTTACTTTGCTGCTATCCACCACTGAGTGCAGCACAGGGTCAAAAAAGTGCTTTAAAAAACACTTTCCAAGAGTTGTTTGTAGAATTACTGAGCACTGACTTAACTTTGTCGACATGCATATAACCTCTCTATAGTACGTGTTAGAATAGAAGTTTAACATTACGATGCTCAGATACCATCCATTCATCACTAACAGCAGGTCAAACGGGGCAAAATGTAGGAAAGACATGTGAAGAAGGGACATGAGTGGATAATCAGCAGTTTCATTTCTTATTTTCCTGCACTAACATTTCCATTTTTAAAAAAGAATTCCATGTGCAACCAGGAAATCAAGAATTTCATTTTGATATTTCCATGGATTTTTGCATCATTACATCCTAAAAAAATAAACATTATGTCAGGATGTGCTACTTAAAGGAAGATTTTTTTTCTTTTCATCCGGCATCTCAGCTTGAATTGCCTCAGGCTCTTGAGTTTCAGTTTGCACAGCACTGCAAATAATGCTTTTTGAATACTGTGCAACCATAGAGATTAGGGAGAATGTAGATTGGAGTGGTGGGCAAATAAAGCCACCACAGGGTCACATTTGAAGCCACAAATAAAGCCACCACAGTTTTTTTCCACAGCTGGTTTACTTGAAGTATTCTTTTTTGCAGAAAATCATGACAGTAAAAAAAAAAATCAGAAGACACCAAGATTGTGTCATCGAGGAAACATTAACATGAAATCCAAAGTGGGTGCAGGAGAACTTCACAGGAATGTAAAGTTGACACTGTGGAGACTGTTGACTCACTCCCCCCAAATAAACGACAACAGTGAGGCCTATAAAAGAGAGGGACCCCTGACTGTGTGACCTGAAGTGTTTCACTCCTGCCGAGGGAGCAACTATCAGGGGGTCTTGTTCTCTCCTGGAAGCCAATCTGCTGCAAGAAATACCCAGCAGCAGGTGTTTTGTTTTTTCATTTCAAGAACATGCTATGACATGGGAGAAGTCAAAAGGTAAATCGTTTACTTAATAGTGACCTTGTAATTAATTTCACATGCAGTTAATGCTTAATACTATACATCAATGTATTGCTCAGAATGCATGTTTAGGTTGTCTTTTTTCTGATTGCATTTCAGAATCATCCTCCTGTACTCTCTGTGCTGCTGCTATCTGATCCCACAATGTCTTTGCACAGGACGTCACGCTCAGTGTAAGTAGACTTCCTCACTGCATGGTGCAATTGATGAGATAATTATCAAAGGAGGAAAGGTTGGTGCGTTAAACAAAATAAATCTGTATTTCCTTAGCAGAATAACCAGTGCCATGTATTGCTGCAAATATGCTTGGCACGCTTGTGTCGGCATATTTTCCTCTGGATATTGTGCCCTTTTTTTTCTATAACATACATATATGTTCTCTCCATGCACATGCTCACTCTTATCTATTTTTTATGAGATGTATCCTGTGTGTTTCTGCGTAGCAGCACTTAAGGAGTCCAGCTGTGTGCCTGCATGTTGTGTGGATTCAGCTGTGCACTAAATGGTATTATATGAACAAAGTGCATCAAGAATTACAACAATGACTAAACGTCAGAGTACTATTATACAGTATCAACCCTGTGTAGTTCATTTGAACATTGATATATTCCTGAATACGATGCTGGCACCCCCAGTGAAAAAATAGAGACAGAAAGGATCTGTTGCATGTGGACCATTTATTCAAACGTGATAAAGACCTTTAACTTCCTGGCCAGATGTGTTAAAACAGGAAAATGTAGAAGTTAAGTGTTAAAGAGGAAAACCACAAACAGTCAGAGATAGCCTAATATTTATTCAAGGCAGTGGAGCAGCTTTCCAAACACTGAGCTTTTATTCCCTTTCCACACTGGCACATGCACACATACTCACAAACACACACACACCACACACACTCTCTCTCTCTCTCTCTCTCTTCGACTACTAAAGCAGGCTGCTCTCTGTTTCCATCTTGCAGCTGTGAGATTTTCATCTCAAGTTGGTATTCATGGGGAGCAGCAGTTCATGTGCCCTCAGATCAATGTCGGGGAGGATCGTTTCCCAGGTGAATTCGCAAAAAAATAAGCATTTTCTGTTTTTTTTTATTTTGATTCACATTTCCTTTGCCTATACTAGAAAACAACTGGCAACACCATTCCTTTATGAAATATATATTTTCAGGCAAACCTTTAAACAGCATGCAGATTCTACATGTGTGTGAACCTAAAATAGAATCGCCTTGTGATAGAAATACCAAAAAGAACAATGATTGACAGCAAGAGCTTTGTCTCCGAATAATGATATTAACAATACTGAATTCACCCAAAGTCTCAAAAAACATCTAAGAAGATTTTCCTGTTTTTTTTGGTTTTTTTACCCCCTGTACATGTAGGATTTTACATCATGTCCCAGTTCCACATTGCAGAGCTGGCAAGAAGAGGGACAGTTAAACAGGTCCCTGGATCATCTCCTCGGCATGTTGCCTATCAAATAGGCCCAGCGTTTAACTTCAGGATCAACACAAGGTAAGCTGCGGGGGCGTCCCAATGCGGGTTTGTGTACGAGTGAACACTGACATCTAGTGGTTGAGCTGGCATAGCGCCATCTACCCTGTCCATGGTCCTGAACACCACAGACTGGACTTATCTGTACCATCACATTTATTCTGTTACATCCCAACCTATACAAGCTCAGTATACTATCAAATATAGTTAACTCTTCTTGGATATCGACTTTACAAGCTGGGGGATTTATTAATATATGTTTGATTGTTCCAGATCAGCGTACCCCCTGGGACTTCCGGAGGAGTTTGCCTTTGTGTCCGTGCTGCGAATGAGTGGCAGCACCATCGATAAGAAGTGGAATATCTGGCAGATGCAGGATGTGAACGGTAACGAGCAGCTGTCCGTCAGACTCAACGGGGAGTCCAAGGCTCTGGAGTTTACCTTCCCGCTGCAGGGCAGCAGGAGGCAGACTGTCGTTTTCAGCGACGCGTCTTCTCTCTTCAACGACCAATGGCACACAGTCCTGCTCAACGTCAGCGCGCGCTCCGTCACCCTGTTTGTGGACTGCGTCATGGTCGGTTCTCAAACTGTGCAGCCGCGACAAAAAGTCAGACTGGATGGCTTCACGTTGATTGGGAAGCTCAAGGACAACCCAGTGGTGCCAGTTCCGGTACGTCCCACGGGAGCGTTTTCGTCCTGGCATCTTTTTTTTTGCGTGTCATTCAGAACCACATGTGCTGAGCCTGTCCTATGCGTAATTGCGTATCATAAAAAACGCATATGGTGACGTCTGCAACGAGTTTACATTACATAAAGCTGAAAGACCCTTCCGTATACCACTTAAGGTTTCCTTGTGGGTCTGTATGACACGCATGGGGCCGTGACGGGTCAATATTTGACGCCCCTGAGAAAGTGGAAACTCAAGCAAGACATGTACGGTGTTGAAATTAAAGTTAACCAACTTTTAGAGCAACCAAAGTTCCCGACGAAAGTTTGGATTATACTAATTAACCAATTCATTTTGTGATAATTTCTATTTCTATTGAATTACATCGAGCCTACTGCTGTCTTGATTAAATGCATGTGATGCATGAAAACGTCTGGCGACAAAAGGAGTTTCTGTTCCTGCAAGCAAAGGTTTAGGATTCCCTGTGTTCTCTCACCATCCTGTTGTTTGGTGCGTCTATTGTTTACGTCTGCTGCCTCTCCATTCATGGCTTTACTGACAAATATGTGGAATTTGTTGCAGGGGCCTGGTGAAGAATATGTTGCACACAGGCTAAACTAGTCTGCAGTACCACAAGGGTGCATGCTTTTCATAGGTCCAGGCAGCTTTTGTTGAGCACAATTACGCACGAAATCATGTCCTCTAGGGGATTCACATGTGCCAGAGTTTACCACACTTTAACTTTCAACTAAGCGTTTAAAGTCCATACAATTGTTGGATAATGACCCTCTGATTGTTGCTAAATCATTGTGCAGACACAGCCAGTTTTCTGCGTTAATCGTGCGCAGCGGAATGTCCAGACTTCATTATTTATAGAAACCCGATAATCTCAGGGAGAAGTCCCAATATAGAAGAGTGAAACTTCAACAAATCAGGATAAGAGCTGCATTCTGTAAGTCTATTTTGCAGATATATTGCTAATCTATTATTTCCCATCTTTTTCTTTTTTTTTTTAAATGAAGTTTGAACTCCAGTCGATGATTATTCACTGTGACGTGACGCGAGCCCGGGAAGGCGTTTGTCATGATCTCCCAGCCAGGACATCGGTAAGTACTAAAACACAAATTAAGCTGTCAGAACACAAGTGAAGTAGTGGTTTAACATGGCGATTCTAAGTTGCTCTTAATGGAAAGAGAAATGAAATCAAGCAGCATCCAAGTTGTGTGCGTAAAAGCACTGTTCACACGATATTTTTGCTTAAGTAAAATATACTTTTACTTATACTGAATGAACTCTTATGGGGGTCAGCAGAGGTTAAATAACCCGCTACTCCTACCTATTGGTGCTGTCTGCGCATTGGCCCCTCCCCTTGATACCCCCACCCCCTCCCTCCCTGCAAACCCTCCAATCCCGTCCTCCTGTAACCAAACATCAGCATGAATATGCATGATCCCCCTGATGGTTCTGGGGACCTCGGACGGTCTTAGATAGCTGAAGCAGATTCAGTTGGGTTTGTTTTGTCGGGGGCTCCTTCAGCCCAACAAATCCCAGAGAAAGGACTACTCTAAAACCTTTCCTGCTCCACGGGTGGAGATCATGGCTCAGGCCCCCAGTGTTAGAGGGCCACTGCTGGTTCTGCTCCTGCAGCTTGTCCTTATCTGCTCCGCTCAAGTAAGATTCATTATTTTTCTCTTTCTCTCTCTTTCTATGTGGTGTTCTCTTTTTTTTGGCTTTGTAGACGGATGTGACCGAGGTGCAGGTGAGTGATCTCCTTGTGCAGAATGCTAAATTTCACCTAAAGCAGATGCTGGAATTGTTTGTTTCGAGTAGATAAAGTTTACATCTACACAAAAAGTCAAGGTGTCTCATTTGTTTAGTGTCTCATTTTTACTTTTTCTTCTGCAAAGTGTTGTCTCATTGCGGATCAATTCTGCAATCAGAAATCAGCTCAATAGTCTGTTAGATATTCCAGTTTTTCCTAAAGACAGTCTTGTCCTCTGGCAACATGCAAAAGGCAGTGCACCTGTTGTCTTTTTTATCATATCTGTGTAGCAGTATGCAAAAATAAGAAAAGGCCACCATTGGTATCTTTGTATCAAATATTAAAGCTGATATTTTCTCATTCTATTATCATTATTTTCCCCAGAGGAGTCAAGGACCTGCTGGCCCTCCTGGACCTGCAGGTGTCCCGGGAATTGATGGCGTTGCTGTAAGTGCTCTGTAACAATGTCCAGATTATGTGCTGCAAAACTCTGCAGATAGTTCCCTTTTGGCTCACCTTGCACGTCTTTGTTTCAGGGGGAAAGAGGAGACGATGGCGAGGAGGGTCTTACTGTAACTATAACCTCTTAATAGTAGAAATTAAAATGATGCATTCAACAGCGTTTCACTGAATGGCTTAACACTAACTCATGTGTATGTGAAACCTTTGTTTCCAGGGGCCTGATGGAGATGCGGGTAAACCGGGCTCTTCGGGACTACCTGGAATTCCCGGTAACGATGTGAGTGTTCAACATTTGATCTGTTATATATATTTAAATACATGTCATGGTACAGATACGTTCAGAATCAGTGGAATCAACACAAAAAAGTGTTTTCAAGGGAGTGGAAATCTTCAGGGATTGCACTTATAAGACTTTAAAGTGACCAATGATGTTTGAGGTTTTGTGCGGAAAAAATGTGAGGAATTTATTAAGCAGGAATCCAAATTTCCTTTGTAACAGGGAGAACCAGGGCCCGAGTGTAATTAACTCTGCTCCGGTTAGAGTTTAAAGGAGGGTTAGAAAAACATCCAGCATAAAACTGTTGCTGATGACCGACTGACAGAGAGAAACTCTAATGAGTTCATTTCCATTTGAACACTCATTCAGAGTGTGTTCCCTTTAAAAATATTTACTAAATGTTTCTGTTTGAGTTATTTCCTGTCGAATCCAGCAGGATTCAGGAAAACAATGGCGTCTTTGTGGCCTGGCTGTAGTTGGTATCTCCTGTTGAGAATCCTCAAAACGGTGTGGAATGACTTCTTTCAGTGCGCTTGTTTGAAATGAGACAGAGGAATGTCACTCGCTGCCTGGTTTACAGTCTGTAGAGTTTTGCCCTCTGCCCCTGGTGCTGACTTTTTTTTTTTTTTTTTTTTTTTCTGTTTGCCTGTGAAGTTGAACACGCTCTCTGGGACGTCATGACGTGTGCAAATATCACACTCATACTCTTGAAAATGAAACTGTAGTGCACTTTATATTCAATACACTTTAGAGGTGGGCTTTGTAGTTTAGTAAAACCCACTTATGAACACATGAGTGACTCCTCCCACTGATGTATGATTGTGTTATGATGTTGTATCACATGGAGGAGGGGGAAAGAATTGACTTCTGGGTAAAAAAGGTGAAACAAAGAGTTCAAATACTAGGTTAAAATCTTCTTAAATGAACACATTTTTAGAGTCTCACACCATCTCTACCTTCAGATTTAGACTTTTTTGAAGTTAGCTCTTGTTTTCTGTTCAAACTGTGATGTCTCCTTTCATAGATTAAATAAAATGTGCTTATTTTGTTTTGATATATGTTTGAACATCTCTTAGGTATATTTAGTTTCTTCTACTTGCTCATTTGTGTCTTTACTTAGTGCACTCTAATTTGTTTAAAATGATCAAAACAGGCATGACTTAAATGTTTTTTGTTTTTGTATTCATTCTGGATGCCAATAGAAAACAAAAGTATGAATAGAACCTTAGTTCTTTGAGTTGTACACACAGGTTTTGCAGCGCCTGGAGGTTTGTCATGATGTATTATTTAAGCATGTTGTCTCTTCTCTGCAGGGTCTGACCGGCCCTATTGGAGACCCCGGGCCCGACGGCCCCCTCGGACAGAAAGTGAGTGACTAATGAGCCTTTTTTGCCTTCCTGCTTCAGAGACAGAGTCAGTGAAACGCGTGCCAAGCTGCTGTCCAGCTTTTTTTTTGGCCGGGGCAAACGAGAGCTGCAGTGCATAAACCAATTCCTCGTGACAAATGAGACTTAATCCTGCGGGTCTTCTGCGTAATCTCCGTGGGGAATGAAGCTCCAACATCGGTTCTCGTTAGAGTAAACATTGCTGGGTCAAGTGTGCCCGGCACAGTCATGTGATGAGCTGGAGGAATGTTAACTGGGAGCGTCTACAGGCTCAGATAGCTCACTGTAACCTGCTGTATTTCAGTTTGATCAACACCTGTTTGTGTTTTTAATGTTTGATTCGTCCTCTTTTAGGGGGAACCTGGAAAATCTGGACCTCGTGGAGCAGCTGTGAGTAATCTTTACTCTTTAGTTGAAGCACAAGATCATCCATGAACATCTAGAAATCTTCTTTTGTTCAAGTTCAATACATTGATCACTGAGTTTTTAATTTATGTCTTTCTTTAGGGTGTTGGGCAAGATGGACCCCCGGTAAGTAAATAAGTCATGAGCCACTAAGTCAAAGTTTTTTTTAAGTTTTAGTCGTTTTTTTCAAATCATAAATCACTTGATATTGAGTACCTTGAAATGTGTCTTTGAACAGGGACCACCCGGGCCTGGAGGACTTACAGGAGAAGTTGGAAAAGGTGGACCACCTGTGAGTAGAGCCAAAGAAATGAAGTGTTACTCTGTGTTAAATTACAAACCAGGAAATACACTGAGGCGTCTAATATACAAGCGTGAGAAGTGAGAGTGCCAGCTGAAGTGAAGTTTGTGTTTATGAAGCCAACTCACTGCAGCGTTAACTAACTCAGTCCTTATGAATCTATGATAAAACATTAAAAAAAATACATAGTACAAACTCTGTTCACATAATAAATAATATGTTTTATCCATTCAACATTCAAAAATGTGTCATGAAATTAAAGACACAGGGACTCACACGTTTTAAGAATATTTAGAAATTGATTATATGCTTAAAAAAATCTACATAAATTAACATTTTCTGAATTTCATCTTCCCTCTGGGTACCTTATGACCCAGACATTATATTTACTGATTTAAATTCAGTTTTACCCGTCGGCTTTATATGTCAGTATCAGCCTGCTCTGGATTTCAAAACATCAACATTTAGATATACTGTAAAGAAAGCGTCAATTTGTGTGAAGGTCTCTGACTGTTAACTCAGCACCATGGTTTATTGCACAATGAATAATCAGTATAAAAGCAAAATATGAACTTAAAATTGATCTAAATTAGTCTTTGCACTTCAATTGCGTCAATTGAAGCTCCTGAGAGGAACTTTTGGTTTCGTTTTGGTGACCCCTGTGGACAAAGCTGGAGCTCTTATCCTCTTATCTCTCTGCTTATTCTGTCCTGTGCATGTTGTAGTAGTGTTTTTGAACCCCCCCCCCCCCCCCCCCAAAAAAAAAAAAAGTCCATCTTACTTTATATTAATAGCCAAATGGATCACTGGCTGTGAATCTTTGCTGTGCAAAATGTGGGAAAGGGGCTGTTTCTGCAGATTTCATAATATATAAGAGGGGACATAAATCACATTACATACATAAAAGAGAGTTAAACTAAATAAGTGCACCAAGAACCAAGGGGAATAGGGGGGGGGGAGCTGTTTTACTGCTGAATGAATCTACATTGATATTTGTTTCTGCATCAGAGCTCTGTGAAGGAAAAGGAACATTTCCCACTTTGACAATAAAGTTCACCTTATGATCTTATCTTAATAAATACTTAAAGCACTGGTTCTCAACTGGTCGAGCCTCAGGACCCTCCACCGCCTTCATGAAAAATCACCACCCAAATTTCTAATATTTTTCAATCACATTTATTGAATGAAAAATTGTGCAGTTTGGACCTCAGACGGTACAAAGCATGACAGAACAAAGAAACAATCTGTTAATAAAAACAAAAACGCTTCACAGTCTTTTTGCCACAGTTTTGCGACCCACTGAAAACAGCTCCGAGATTCACTTTTGGGTTCCGACCCACCAGTTGAGAACCACTTATTTAAAGGATGCTTGAAAAATGTTAATTTGACCGATCATACAAAATTATAGTAATAGTAATAATATCTAATCTGGTAAGGAGACCTTACTGTATCCCACAACCCCTCTTGTCCCTGGTCAGGAAACATTCATGTGGCAGCAGCTCGTTCCATTACTATAAAGTCAATAAACTCTTCCAACCAGCTGCTCAAACTAAAACAGTTCAGAGTTTGAATCTTCCAATGCAAAACAATTGTCCTATTAGCAGTTAGACAACCCAATGTTGGTAGCTCATCTATTTTGTCTCCTCATATACACAGTACAGGACTTTTTGGAAAATCAGAGTAGTGACAGCCTTCCCTCAGCAGGAGATTCAGACATTAAAAATAACTGTATAGAAATGGTCAGTCTCGGTCCTGAGGGTCTCGTTTGCATCCGTGGGTCATACAGAGGCATCAATATTAATCTCAGTCTGTTCCACAACCAGTTACAAACTCCTCACAGGAGCTTTAACTTCATGTTCAAGTCTATAAAGCAGCATCATTCTTCTGGCTGAATTCTGTACACGAGAATGTTTCTAAAAAAAGGAATGGAAGCTGGTGTGCTCGCTGTGCGTCGGGTTATATCTGGTAATACAACAGTGGACTAGCTTACCTCCCTGTTGAAGTGGAGTGGTGTCTGAAGCGGTTACAGGCACACTAGTGTGGGAGAGAGTAAAATAGTAAGGATAAGAAAAGAGTAGAAAACGCCAAACGGCCTTCGTCAGGGCGCTGAAAACATAACTGTATCTTTGCCAGGACTCTTAGTGTCATATTTAATACGATTCAAAACTAGAAATCTAAAGTATCCAACCGTTAAGGAGTGCCCAGCTGAATGTATTCTCTCTGTTTTTTATTTATTTTTGGACACCTTTCTTGTCTTTCCTCAGGGGGCCATGGGTGTCAGAGGACCACAAGGACCTCGTGGAACAACAGGACCCCGAGTAAGAAACGCTTCATCATTTATATTTCACCAGAGTAGAGGTCATGAAATCAGTTAGATGTATAGATACTTTGTTGTTCCTGAGGGAAATTCAAAGCATCCAGTAGCAAATCACAAAGACACACACGACACAAAACATTTGTTACATCATCAACACCGGCTGTCCCTCCATACAGATATCAAAATGAAACATGTGCAATTAAAAATAGACCTATATTAAGAAAATGTTAATAACCTGTGCAGGAATAAGAATATAGATATATGTGCACTTTAAAAAACAGTTAGAATTAGTCCTCAAGAGAAGACCTACAGCTGCACAGCCGCATTTATGTTGCAATGTTCAGCGGTGTCTGAAAGGAGGTAGTGCTAATTTCAAATTTCAAATATGTCTGTTCATATTTTAAGGTGCATTTTTCTTAAGTATTAAGTCAACATAAACATTAAAGTGTCCAACTAGAGGCTGCTTCTTTAACACAGCTGTGCATCTGTTTTTAGTGTGTGTCTCTGTGCAAATGTTTGAGCAATTCAAAAGTGTTAACCTGAGTTTTCTCTGAACATCAGGGTGCAGCTGGAATGCAGGGCAGTGCCGACCTGGTAAAGCTTTTTTTTTTTTCCAGAGATTTTTTGTTTGTTCGTTATTTCTTTTTGCATATGTGATATCAAGAATATTGTCTGACTTTTACCTTGTTGTTTAGTGTACAAACTCATGTCCACCTGGGACTTCTGGGCATCCTGGCCTTCCTGGCATGAAGGTGAGAAGCAGCTTGATTTCTTCAAAAACCTAAACTGTCTTAATTGTTGCAAAGTAAAGCTCGATTAATGTCGCCTCCATTCATTGTCTGTGTGTTTTTAGGGCCACAAAGGTGTAAAAGGTGAAGCAGGGGAACCTGGGAAACAAGGGCACAAGGTAAGCTGTGTTTATTAAAGAGGTACTTAACTTATTTGAAACCCAAAGCTGAATATTTCTAGATGTGAGGAATGTTATGAAACATCCACAAGAGCAACAACAACAGTGTGAATTTAAACCAACGTTAAATAATCACTTAAAACATAAATATTCCCCTCAACAAGCGTCTCACACACCACAACGTTCCACATCAGGAAAAAATGATGCATAGTTCAAACGTGAAGAAGGGATTCCCAGCGCCTTTGAGACGAGTTATTATTCGGCTGCTCCGTTTCAAGAGGAAGTGATACATTCCTTTATGTAAAGCCCGGGACTCCTCGTAATGCACGGAGGATGATTCATTTGAAACGATGTCTAAGCTCAACTGCCCTCTCTCTGTAATGTGTCTACGCATTATATAAATGGAAATGAGTCTGGGCCCATCTCCTTTTATCACCCCATGCCAGGGTGTGATTTACTGTCAGTCTGCGCCCCGTCCACAAGAATGATTTTTCTACTTCGCTGCAGGTTTCATCTGAGGGAACCTTCTGCCTGTTTTCTGCTCGCAAATTCACAGATTTGAACGCAACGTTAACAAGCAGATGTTGTGTCTAAGGTTGAACGTGTTTTTCAAACATGTAAGGAAAAGCAAGTTTGATTGTAGAGCATCATACAAACAAACAGCAACACAACGTGCCCTACATGGCGAAACAAGACAAAAAACAAGCATGCAAAACAAATTTAAGACATTAAAATACTAAATATATTCAAATAAAAACCCAACAAGTGTTGATTTTGCCATCTTTAAATTCATGAATGCCCTGCTAACACCCCTGATTCTTCCCCCGAAGGTTGCTTTCTGGAATAGAACATAGGAGCAACCCCTTTTTTTTAAAAGTTATCCTAGAAGAATATTGAAATTTCAAAGATTGCACCTTACCTTTCGGAGCAGCAGCAGCTCAGTCTGTGAGGACTTTGGTTGGTAACTGGAGGGTCGCCGGTATAAGTGTGGACCAAAATATGGAAGCTGGTCTGGTAGCTTAAAAAGGTAATTGCCAGGTCACTTCCTGAGTACTGCCCTTCAGCAAGGCAGTGAACCCCAGACAGCTCTCTCTCCACTAATGCATGTCCACAGGTCCTGTTTGTGCATGTGTGTACTCGGGCCTACGTGTGCTAGAAGCATGTCTCTCAATAACAAAGTGTTAAACCAGAATTTCCCCTCAGGGATTAATAAAGTATGTAAAACAAAAGAAGCACATTTGGAGGTACACACAAAAACATGCAGCACTTGTGTTTGAAATGGGCACAGACAAAGATACACATGACTACATATAACTTATATCAGCATGATACAAATCAGACAATAAACAAAGCCAATTTCAACCTTTCTTGGATTAAACCTCCGGGGACTCAAGCCTTCTTTTTTTTCTTTCAGACTCATTGTCTGTGATATGAAAGGAAGTACTGGAGCACATGAATCACTTAAGGCAAATTTATTTATGTGCAAAGAACAAATGTTTTGACACACTGCATCTCAAATTTCCCTTAAAGGCTTTACATGCGATTTTTTCATCCAGCAGATGAGCACCAGCATGAAACCAAAACAACTTGTGCTGCATTGTTGTGTTAGCATGCTAATGCTAGCGATCTTTATTATGCTCATATCTTCACACTGCATGTAAATTTACCTGAAATGAGCGTGATCTAGAAACACAGTTAAGCAGTGAGTACAGTATGTTATTCTTCTTTTCTCTAGTCCTTCAATTAAACAACTTTTATACACGAGGGGAGGAGTCAGCCGGCCGTCCGGGCGATGTAAACAAACTGAAGATAGGACTCTGAAAACTCTGAAAACATCACAGACAGTGGGACTCGGGTGTTACACCCATTGTAGACAGTCATGACTCACAGAGTTATTTTCAGAGGATATACTTGATTTATATTATATTTAAGTGTGAAAAAGTGCATATAAAGACTTTAAGTAATTTGTGTGCTCCAGTACTTTTTTTTTTACCGTGCCTGTGTGAAGGAGTCCACTGAATTACATTTTGAACGTCTAAGGTCCTTCTCTGAGAGCACCGACTTCCATTTTCCATCAGATTCTTAATCGCAGGAGTTTCCTTCTACATTGTCTCTGTTATATTAAAGCTCCTGTGAGGAACTTTTTTGTTTTTCTTGCTTTTGGCGCCCCCTGTGGACAAAAGCAGTATCTGTAATTTATTTTCTTTGCTCATTTTGTCCTGTTGTAGTGTCTTTAAACAAAAGAGCTCACCCACTTTCTTTTAGCAGTCACATTAATCACACATTGAGAATCTTTACAAAGGGAAAACATTGTCAGTATTCACTTTAAATCACTGTCTGCCACCTACCCTGCTTCAGTCAATAAAAAAAACAATGTAGAAATAATTGTTCTTGTCGCTGATGATCTTGTTTGCTTTTGTAGGTCATAAAGTGACACCCATATTAAGTTCAGTCTGTTTCATGACAAGCTAAAAACTCCTCACAGGAGCTATAATTCGTTTTTAAAGTGGGACGATCAAGCAGAACAAAACACTCTTTCTACTTCCAGATGTAAACAAATGCTGAACCGTTCCATTCCCTCCCGCTCTGTTTAACGGGCAGTATTTGGTCATGAGTAATGCACTGTTTATATCTCTTAATGGTGAATTGTGATACACATATTTAACAGAATAAATTGCCTTCTTAATAACAGAAAAAACTTGCACATCAGCCTCAGGGCAGAACCGCTGCCTGTCTTAATGGAAATACCCCCCTCAGGTCCTTCAGAGTCGGCACATCAATTATTTGTAATTTGCGAAGCAGGAGAACGGTAATTTGGAGTTAAATCATCTGCCTCTGCCCCCCATGCAATCAATTAAAACCGGGGTGTTATGCGTTTCTAATTACAAAACAGCTCATAGGAGCAGCCTCGGTTTGAAAAAAAAAAGAACCTCAAATGGGATGTTTGTGTGTTAGGATGTAGATGGACTCCTGTGAGGGAGTTAAATATTTCATTGTTTTTTCTTTTTCTGTCACTCAGGGCGAGGAGGGAGACCAGGGAAGTCCAGGGGAGGTCGGATCCCAGGGACCAATGGTTAGATACCGTTTCATTTTATTGTATAAACTGTTCGTAACTTGTTTTTTCTCTGCTCACTGACGCACCTGTTGCATCCAATTTGTTATTTCAGGGTCCTCAGGGAATACGTGGAGCCACAGGAATGATGGGTTCCAAAGGAGAGATGGTGAGTGCTCATGATACCCTTCTTACATTATTTCTCATAATTTATGCATATTCAGCTTGACTTCTTCTTACATGTGTGTTAAAATGTTTATTCTTTAAAAAGCACAATTGTTCTTGTTCTCTGGCAGGGAGCTCGAGGTCTGGACGGAGAGCCTGGTCCCCAGGGTGTTGCCGGGGCGACTGTGAGTTTGAGCCCTCAATACAAGTGCTCTGTTGTTTGTTTTTTTTGCAGAAAATCATGAATGCATGAACAGCTTATGATTGAACTGATTATTTTTAGGGAGATCAAGGCCAGAGGGGCGTGATGGGTGAGCCGGGGCCTAAAGGTGAACTGGTAAGTAGATGGAACGCCCCCTGTAGAAGTCAGGTTAGTTTGTACACGATACACAAACTGACAAATATGTTGTTGCTTTGTCGTTCAGGGCGTTCTAGGGGCAAGAGGAATCACCGGTCTGCCAGGTCCCAAGGGAGACGCTGTGAGTGTCTAAAAAATAACTACAGGTACTTCTTCAATGATCAGATACAGCGTGTGCTAAAACATGAGTTTGTGCTTTTGTCACCAGGGGTTGCCGGGTGTGGATGGTCGTGAGGGTATTCCTGGGATGCCGGGAGCAAAGGTAGAGCATCATTTCTACTTCTTCTTATAAAAAAAACTCTCAGATTTAACCAAGCAGCCACTGTCAGTGTTGAAAAATGACAACAATGCAGAGGTGCAAAAACACGCAGTTCATTTCAAAACCCATGTTTGAATGTCCATTTTGACAGCTAAACTTAATATGTTTACAGCCTGCTTCAAAAACACTATTTTTGTCTGAATAGCTGATTTCATTTAGTTGCAAACACTGGACGGTGGTGAGTTTTTTAATTACTCACCCGATTTGATTTTACAAAGAATAAGAGTTGTGCATAATTAGAGGCGTCGCTGATCTGACTGACATGCTGGCAGCCAGGAGGCTTAAGCCTTAGCCACACCCTTTTTTCCTGTTGCTACAGTAGGTCGACCAAAAGTAAATCTGATACAGCATTTCCAACATGGTGACCGCCACTGATGGGCTAAAGTGCCGCTTCAGAAACCAATGGGTGACGTCCCTGAGACTACGTCCATGTTCTTTACAGTCTGTAGATCTAACGCATCAGTTCATAATAAAAACAATAAATGCAAAACAAAAAAGAAGGAAGAACCTATTTTTTGAAGAGCTGCATACTTCTTACCCTGAAGGGTTTTGTATATCCTAGCTCAGTGAACTTATGAAATATTAACCTTTAAAACAAGATGAAACCCTTAGAAACTAGCTAAGCTAATGATAGACACAGCTCGGCATGCAGCCCCTCCTGACATCCTGTGTCTGCTGAAGAGAGTCAGAGAAACACAGATAATTAACATGAGGCTTCGTTGTCGGCTTTAACGAACTAAAAAGCATCTCAGCTTTACATAAAAATGTGGTGAGCATTGTTTGCTTGAACTGCTCGTGATACATCACCTGAAATCAGTTCTTCTTGCAGCTCGTTGCTAGTAAAGTAGCATTAGCAATATAGATTTATTTTGGCTGTGTAGGATACTGTGTGAGCTGAAAAACAAGTCAGTGATTTTATGTATGGATATCAAATTATGTAATAGGAAGAAGTGCATTGACTAGCACTCTGTAACCTGATTCTGCCTTTAAAGTTGTAATTGTTGTGTTGTCATGGTAATGCTATTTGGCTGTTTTTTTAAAGACTGTAAGCTTCATTTCTTTTTACCGTCTGTTTCTCTGCAGGGAGGCATTGGGAAGGCAGGCGTTCCTGGAGAGGTTGGACTTCAGGGGCTTCCTGTGAGTATGACTTTTGACCCCAAACTGTCAGGACAGACACTGATTGGACGCACCTGAGTGAACCCACCAGGAGCGCTTTAAAGCACCATTGCACACACACATCACACACTACTTCACTCAACTGCACATCTGTATTGTTGTAACAAGAATCAATCAGAGATGCTTTTAAATCTTGTTTTTTTTTACAATAGACAATAAACTTTTTTTCTGTAGGTTGACATTTAAAGTTATTCATTCAATACGATCCCGTCCCTCCAACCCAAGCTGTTTTCACACATGCATGCCAGAACTTTTCTAGTCACCAACCCTGCACCTGTCACAGGATAAAATCATCATCATCCACCTCCCACTCACTTGCTTGCCTGGAAGTATATTTTCTGCTGCGTTCACATATCCTCCTACCCCGACTTCATGTGAAAAATGTACAAAAGGCCTGGCGGGAAAATTCCAGTTGAAGTCGGAGTGAAAAATGTCCCTACCTGAACATTTCAGGAACTATTCAGGGCTTTTGTGCATGTGTGAAAACACCACCACACTTCAGGCTGTATGGTGCGATCTACTTCTACCTCAGGATGAAAAGTGAGGGTTCAGTTTCTAAGCCCTGTAATCTTTCATTAGTCTAATTAATGGCACTAATGAGAATCACCTTAAGCTTTTCTGGTCAAAAGCTCAAACCAATATATTTCTATCTTTTAAGCCTCCCGCCTCGAGGCCTCAAGTGTTACTCAAAGTGAAAGGTGTTCATTTTAAGGGCTGTCACTGCCTTCAAGAAATATTTCCTTCGTTGTAGGATGTCATTCCTTTTTTTATCGTTGTTTCTAATAAAGAAATGTTCTCTGTTTTTAGGGTTTGCCTGGTTCACCCGGACCGAAAGGCTTGAGCGGCTCTAAGGTAGTTGTCTTTATCATTTACTAAATATCACCAGGTGTTTCTTGCATGTTTCCCCCCCCCCCCCTAATCTGAAATGTGGTTGTTTCTGAACAGGGAGATGCTGGTCAGTTGGGCTTTTCTGGAACAATGGGATCTGCCGGCAAAACAGTAAGCAGAGCAGCAGGGGTTAAATGACTGTTTCAACACCTCTGTTTTCACCTCTGATGTGTCATTGTGTCATTTTCTCTTTACAGGGTGAGCGTGGAGAGCAGGGAGAGGTGGGACCGGTGGGACCCATCGGTGAATCTGTGAGTATTTGGCGTACTTGGAAATGTGTTTATTAAGCTTTGTTATGTTCATTTAAAATCATCCTCTGACTTTCTTTTGTCTTCTTCCTAACAGGGAGATATTGGAGTGAGAGGCCCCTTAGGTCCAGCCGGAAAGCCAGGTGCAAGGGTGAGTTACACCTTCCACTTTTATATTTGTATCTTTATCATATTTTATTGTTTTCATGTCTGTTATGTTTTCCTTAGCAACGGCAAATTCTTGTTCTACCTTCTTTGAACCTTTCATAGCTCATCTATATAAAAAAAGTGATTTGCACTTAACGTCATTTTCCCTGTTCTGTGTGATTCTCCTGTTTCTTTATTTAAACGAAAATCACTTTGCTCCCTCATTAAAGTTTATTAAACACATTACCTTTTAATGCCTGTTTAGTTTCTCAGTCATCCAGATCATGGTGATTTCTAAGCTTGTTTCAAAGGCAACTGGACCGGTTGAATATCTTGATTCTTTTTAAGATGCCTTTGGATCAAGCTTAGAAATCACCTTTCAATATTATAATTGTAAACAATAAGAATGTAACAACATGACGAGGGCCCTGAACGTTACATGTTGTTACATTCTGTCTGATGAAGGGCGAGGGCCCTAAACGTTACATGTTGTTACATTCTGTCTGATGAAGGGTGAGGGCCCTAAACGTTACATTCTGTCTGATGAAGGGCGAGGGCCCTGAACGTTACATGTTGTTACATTCTGTCTGATGAAGGGCAAGGGCCCTAAACGTTACATTCTTTCTGATGAAGGGCGAGGGCCCTAAACGTTACATGTTGTTACATTCTGTCTGATGAAGGGCGAGGGCCCTAAACGTTACATTCTGTCTGATGAAGGGCGAGGGTCCTGAACGTTACATGTTGTTACATTCTGTCTGATGAAGGGCGAGGGCCCTAAACGTTACATGTTGTTACATTCTGTCTGATGAAGGGCGAGGGCCCTGAACGTTACATGTTGTTACATTCTGTCTGATGAAGGGCGAGGGCCCTGAACGTTACATGTTGTTACATTCTGTCTGATGAAGGGCGAGGGCCCTGAACCTTACATGTTGTTACATTCTGTCTGATGAAGGGCGAGGGCCCTAAACGTTACATGTTGTTACATTCTGTCTGATGAAGGGCGAGGGCCCTAAACGTTACATGTTGTTACATTCTGTCTGATGAAGGGCGAGGGCCCTAAACGTTACATGTTGTTACATTCTGTCTGATGAAGGGCGAGGGCCCTGAACGTTACATGTGGTTACATTCTGTCTGATGAAGGGCGAGGGCCCTGAACGTTACATGTGGTTACATTCTGTCTGATGAAGGGCGAGGGCCCTGAACGTTACATGTTGTTACATTCTGTCTGATGAAGGGCGAGGGCCCTGAACGTTACATTCTGTCTGATGAAGGGCGAGGGCCCTGAACGTTACATGTTGTTACATTCTGTCTGATGAAGGGCGAGGGCCCTGAACGTTACATGTTGTTACATGTAGGGCCCTAAACGTTACATGTTGTTACATTCTGTCTGATGAAGAGCGAGGGCCCTAAACGTTACATGTTGTTACATTCTGTCTGATGAAGGGCGAGGGCCCTAAACGTTACATGTTGTTACATTCTGTCTGATGAAGGGCGAGGGCCCTGAACGTTACATGTTGTTACATTCTGTCTGATGAAGGGCGAGGGCCCTGAACGTTACATGTGGTTACATTCTGTCTGATGAAGGACGAGGGCCCTGAACGTTACATGTTGTTACATTCTGTCTGATGAAGGGCGAGGGCCCTGAACGTTACATGTTGTTACATTCTGTCTGATGAAGGGCGAGGGCCCTGAACGTTACATGTTGTTACATTCTGTCTGATGAAGGGCGAGGGCCCTGAACGTTACATGTTGTTACATTCTGTCTGATGAAGGGCGAGGGCCCTGAACGTTACATGTTGTTACATGTAGGGCCCTAAACGTTACATGTTGTTACATTCTGTCTGATGAAGAGCGAGGGCCCTAAACGTTACATGTTGTTACATTCTGTCTGATGAAGGGCGAGGGCCCTAAACGTTACATGTTGTTACATTCTGTCTGATGAAGGGCGAGGGCCCTGAACGTTACATGTGGTTACATTCTGTCTGATGAAGGACGAGGGCCCTGAACGTTACATGTGGTTACATTCTGTCTGATGAAGGGCGAGGGCCCTGAACGTTACATGTGGTTACATTCTGTCTGATGAAGGACGAGGGCCCTGAACGTTACATGTGGTTACATTCTGTCTGATGAAGGGCGAGGGCCCTGAACGTTACATGTGGTTACATTCTGTCTGATGAAGGGCGAGGGCCCTGAACGTTACATGTTGTTACATTCTGTCTGATGAAGGGCGAGGGCCCTGAACGTTACATGTGGTTACATTCTGTCTGATGAAGGGCGAGGGCCCTGAACGTTACATGTTGTTACATTCTGTCTGATGAAGGGCGAGGGCCCTGAACGTTACATGTTGTTACATGTAGGGCCCTAAACGTTACATGTTGTTACATTCTGTCTGATGAAGAGCGAGGGCCCTAAACGTTACATGTTGTTACATTCTGTCTGATGAAGGGCGAGGGCCCTGAACGTTACATGTGGTTACATTCTGTCTGATGAAGGACGAGGGCCCTGAACGTTACATGTGGTTACATTCTGTCTGATGAAGGGCGAGGGCCCTGAACGTTACATGTGGTTACATTCTGTCTGATGAAGGACGAGGGCCCTGAACGTTACATGTGGTTACATTCTGTCTGATGAAGGGCGAGGGCCCTAAACGTTACATGTTGTTACATTCTGTCTGATGAAGGGTGAGGGCCCTAAACGTTACATTCTGTCTGATGAAGGGCGAGGGCCCTAAACGTTACATGTTGTTACATTCTGTCTGATGAAGGGCGAGGGCCCTGAACGTTACATGTTGTTACATTCTGTCTGATGAAGGGCGAGGGCCCTGAACGTTACATGTTGTTACATTCTGTCTGATGAAGGGCGAGGGCCCTGAACGTTACATGTTGTTACATTCTGTCTGATGAAGGGCGAGGGCCCTAAACGTTACATGTTGTTACATTCTGTCTGATGAAGGGCGAGGGCCCTAAACGTTACATGTTGTTACATTCTGTCTGATGAAGGGCGAGGGCCCTAAACGTTACATGTTGTTACATTCTGTCTGATGAAGGGCGAGGGCCCTGAACGTTACATGTGGTTACATTCTGTCTGATGAAGGGCGAGGGCCCTGAACGTTACATGTGGTTACATTCTGTCTGATGAAGGGCGAGGGCCCTGAACGTTACATGTTGTTACATTCTGTCTGATGAAGGGCGAGGGCCCTGAACGTTACATTCTGTCTGATGAAGGGCGAGGGCCCTGAACGTTACATGTTGTTACATTCTGTCTGATGAAGGGCGAGGGCCCTGAACGTTACATGTTGTTACATGTAGGGCCCTAAACGTTACATGTTGTTACATTCTGTCTGATGAAGAGCGAGGGCCCTAAACGTTACATGTTGTTACATTCTGTCTGATGAAGGGCGAGGGCCCTAAACGTTACATGTTGTTACATTCTGTCTGATGAAGGGCGAGGGCCCTGAACGTTACATGTTGTTACATTCTGTCTGATGAAGGGCGAGGGCCCTGAACGTTACATGTGGTTACATTCTGTCTGATGAAGGACGAGGGCCCTGAACGTTACATGTTGTTACATTCTGTCTGATGAAGGGCGAGGGCCCTGAACGTTACATGTTGTTACATTCTGTCTGATGAAGGGCGAGGGCCCTGAACGTTACATGTTGTTACATTCTGTCTGATGAAGGGCGAGGGCCCTGAACGTTACATGTTGTTACATTCTGTCTGATGAAGGGCGAGGGCCCTGAACGTTACATGTTGTTACATGTAGGGCCCTAAACGTTACATGTTGTTACATTCTGTCTGATGAAGAGCGAGGGCCCTAAACGTTACATGTTGTTACATTCTGTCTGATGAAGGGCGAGGGCCCTAAACGTTACATGTTGTTACATTCTGTCTGATGAAGGGCGAGGGCCCTGAACGTTACATGTGGTTACATTCTGTCTGATGAAGGACGAGGGCCCTGAACGTTACATGTGGTTACATTCTGTCTGATGAAGGGCGAGGGCCCTGAACGTTACATGTGGTTACATTCTGTCTGATGAAGGACGAGGGCCCTGAACGTTACATGTGGTTACATTCTGTCTGATGAAGGGCGAGGGCCCTGAACGTTACATGTGGTTACATTCTGTCTGATGAAGGGCGAGGGCCCTGAACGTTACATGTTGTTACATTCTGTCTGATGAAGGGCGAGGGCCCTGAACGTTACATGTGGTTACATTCTGTCTGATGAAGGGCGAGGGCCCTGAACGTTACATGTTGTTACATTCTGTCTGATGAAGGGCGAGGGCCCTGAACGTTACATGTTGTTACATGTAGGGCCCTAAACGTTACATGTTGTTACATTCTGTCTGATGAAGAGCGAGGGCCCTAAACGTTACATGTTGTTACATTCTGTCTGATGAAGGGCGAGGGCCCTGAACGTTACATGTGGTTACATTCTGTCTGATGAAGGACGAGGGCCCTGAACGTTACATGTGGTTACATTCTGTCTGATGAAGGGCGAGGGCCCTGAACGTTACATGTGGTTACATTCTGTCTGATGAAGGACGAGGGCCCTGAACGTTACATGTGGTTACATTCTGTCTGATGAAGGGCGAGGGCCCTGAACGTTACATGTGGTTACATTCTGTCTGATGAAGGGCGAGGGCCCTGAACGTTACATGTTGTTACATTCTGTCTGATGAAGGGCGAGGGCCCTGAACGTTACATGTGGTTACATTCTGTCTGATGAAGGGCGAGGGCCCTGAACGTTACATTCTGTCTGATGAAGGGCGAGGGCCCTGAACGTTACATGTGGTTACATTCTGTCTGATGAAGGGTGATTTTTAGAAGGATACATAGTCAAAGACGTGCATTACAATAATTACAGTTTGCCTTTTTGTTAGAATCCTAGTATGTATCCATATATGTTGTCCTGACTGTTGTTTCACTGGAATGTCTCAGAGAATAGAGCGAGGCTGGATCTCACAAGAGGTCTATTTTCACAGTAGGGGGAGAAGCAGCGAGCAGAGGGCTGAATGAGCTCTCTGTTCTGCGGACATTCCTCAGACAGTCGGCCGGTGATCAAAGGGGGAGGGGGGGGGGGGGGGAGCACACACAAACAGGTCCAAGAGAAACAAGAAGGGATGCTGTGCTGTGTTCAGAGTTCATTAGAGTCTAAATCTACTTATATTTGATTAGTTTAAGCAACATTAATAGGAGATTAAGATATTGCACAGTGTGTTAATAAACCTACTTAGAATAGAAAAGGACAGAATGCCTTCATGTTGCACATTGTCCTTTAAATACATGCACTATTTCCTACATGCACAAAGGCCTCAGGCACTCACACACTTACAACTATGTACTTGTAATAAAAATGCTGAATAACAAAGAAGCAGATTCAAGTGTTATAGAATATATAGAATAATATATATGTATAGAAGAATACAAAAAAACAATAAATGAACCCTAACAAAAAGAAAAGGTATAAATGCAGTCTCACATTAAGTAAATATTCAACTTAAGTTCTCACAACCTGAAGTGTATTAAAACTAAAGTTGACAACTGAAATGTAAACAAACAGCTCTGCAGGAAGATAGAGGTGTGAATGTGTGATAGAGGGAATCATATTTGTGCAGTGACATTATAGAGAGCTGTTTATGTGCAAACACTGTCTACACTGTCTACACACTGTTTAAATGTGTTTGCAGGTGTTGCACATTATTCTTTGTTTTTATTTGCTCACACTCTTCTGTTGTCAGTCCCGATGTGTTGTTGAGCGTTGCTGAGAGATGTTTGTTTTTTTATTCGTCATAGGGACCTAAAGGTGACCCCGGCCTGCCTGGTCTCCCTGGTCCTCATGGTCTGCCCGGGATGAAAGGAGAGCGGGTAAGACAAGACCACAGGCCTCATTCAGAGGAACATCTTTTCACACTATTGTCTTAAAAACAGAACAAACAGCTGATCAGCTCCCTCTAGTGGGGACTAATGGAAATACTTTGAAATACTGTGGTTCACAACAATCCCTTTAGTCAGTTAACTCACTTGTTTGGTTTGCTACAGGGAGAGCGTGGAGAAGCAGGACCTAGAGGAGAGCAGGTATGAATCCAGACATTGAATATGAACTCTGTCTTGATGGTAATGCTGCATGTTTTAGAACCTGTGGGTTGATCTGCTTTTGTTTTTAAAGGGAGTTCAAGGTGATGAAGGAAATCCTGGCGACAAAGGGGAATTTGTAAGTTGTTGCACAAACACAAATATTTTTTATTTATATATGTAATTTCCTGTTTTCACAATAGAGCCTCACTCATTTCCCTGTTTAACATCCTTTGTCTTTTAATAAATGTTCTTAGGGTGAGACCGGAGAAGCTGGAGCTAAAGGAGAGGTGAGCTCAGACTTGATTCACTCACCTTGTAGTTCAGTGTTTCAGAAACTTCTGCAGCTGTGTAATATGTGTAATACATTTGTTTTTGCTGTAAAGGGCGGTAACCCTGGAGAGCCTGGTAGACGGGGCCCGGAGGGAAGTCGAGGGCAGCCTGGCATCGAGGGGCCGCCCGGCTCACCTGGACCACGGGGCATGCAGGGGAACAGGGGAGCAACCGGAGTCAGAGGGACCCAGGGTCCCGCGGTGAGTCGAGGAGATAAACACCTAAAGGAAAAAGAGAGACAGAAAGAAGCAGTTAAAACTACAGCCTTTAACGTTTTGATTCAGCACTTATAGCAGGTTTTTTTTTAATTTTATGTATGAAGAGATGAAGGGACCATTGTCATCAGTGTAATTTATTAAAGGAAGAATGTGCAACTTTTTGATCCAGCAGATACCACCCTTGAGCACCAGAATTAAACCCTCGCCTCCTCTATTCTGAAGCCTCCGCTCTCCTCCAGCGACACTCCTCCAACCCCTCTCCACTCGCGTTCTCATGAAGGAGTTGTAAATTAAAACGCACTATAACTAAGCATCATTAAGCGCAAGCGGCAGACAAAATTGTCCTTTGCTCAAGTCACAATCACCTGTGTCCTGCATTGTTGTGTTAGCATGCTAATGTTGGCACTCTTTGTTTAGCTCCTAGCTTCACATTGCACATAAGTTTGACACAGAATGACCGTGATCTAAAAACACTTACATGACATTCAAATAAGCTGTGAGTATGTTCTCTATGTTCTTCTTTTCTCTAGTTCTTGACTAAAACAGCTTTACACACAAGGCCGTCCTGTCCATGTAAACACAGCTCTGACAACAACACAGCTGGAGGGACTCACACTTCTCACTCGTTGGAGACAGTCATGACTCAGAGACACATTTACACGGGATATACTTGATTTCTGATGTTTTTATGTGTAAAATATCCCACATTCTCCCTTTAAAGTCTTTATATGTGATTTTTCACACTTAAATATAAATCAAGTCTATCCTCTGAAAATAACTCTGTGAGTCATGACTGTCTACAATGGGTGTAACACCCGAGTCCCACTGTCTGTGATGTTTTCAGAGTTTTCAGAGTCCTATCTTCACTTTGTTTACATCGCCCGGCTGGCCGGCTGACTCCTCCCCTCGTGTATAAAAGTTGTTTAATTGAGGGACTAGAGAAAAGAAGAATAACATACTGTACTCACTGCTTAACTGTGTTTCTAGATCACGCTCATTTCAGGTAAATTTACATGCAGTGTGAAGATACGAGCAGAATAAAGATCGCTAGCATTAGCATGCTAACAACAATGCAGCGCAAGTTGTTTTGGTTTCATGCTGGTGCTCAAGGGCGACATCTGCTGGATCAAAAAATTGCATGTGAAGCCTTTAAGATTTATTTTTGGGCTTTGGTGCCTTTATTAGAGAGGACAGTGGATAGAGGAGGAAAAAGGTGATTAAACAGGTTTAACAAGCCCAAGGGTTGTTACAATCCCCCCCCCCCCCACCAGGAGAGACCGATGTCAGTAAAACAGGAGGAGTTGTGTTTTCGTTTCATAAATGTTTAAGACACTGTCATGAAAATCTATTAAGTCCTCTTTCCTTCCTTCCAGGGAAAAGAGCCGAGCGATCAACACATCAAACAAGTTTGCATGCGAGTCATGCAAGGTAAGAGCTGAAAGGCCTTTGACCCCCGTTTATCATTCCCCAGTGCCGGGTGCTCCTCGGGTTTAATCTTCCCCACAATGCCTCATTACACCAACCACACATAACTAGAGCCGCTGTCCCATTGATCCGTGCAGCTGCTGAATCCTCTGCAGTTCAAAAAAAAAAAAAAAAAGATCTCATAACCGGAACATGAAATAAGCTTCAGCCTTTGTTTGTGTGATGGATGAAATATTTCCTTTCTAGGAGCTTTAGAGAAAACGTCTCGCTGAAGTCACAACCTCTGTTCTCTTCATTCAGTTGCTCTTACGTCTTCCCCAACTCATCTCCTGCGCTCATGATTTTTTTATAGCCCATGTGCTGAAAAATTAATTTCACCTCCAGCAGACCTGCACTCCTCAGCTTGGAGCGAAGACTCCGAGCCTGGAAAGGGAGAGAAAAAAAGAAAAAAAGTCGAGCAGCAGCTGCATGAATTTTCATCAGGAGCCGGAAAACTAGAGTCTTAAGTGCAAGATAGCATGCAGAAAGGAAACACGGGAGATTAATATTAGATCTTTTGCAGCGTGAACATACTTTTTCTGCTGCTGATTGCTGGAAATAAAGAGTATTATCTCCTCTCTCGCTCGATTTACTGTGGAAAAATAAGTTTGAAAAGCAGGAGCAGCTCAGGGGATATCATGCCCATAGATTCACCTCTCTCCAACAAAACCCGTTGGACCATCTCCTCCATGAGAGAGGTGCTTTTGGGCTTTTAGAGATAAGCCTCCTTTCTCTCCAGAATGATTTATTACAAAGTATTCTATCTTCAAACGCTCCCCTGACATCAGTAAACTAAAAAAACTGTTAGGAAACAGGGTTTTTTTTTGTGTCTGTGGTTCATCCGGTTCTCTCCCTCTTTTTTTCTCCCCATCTGTGCTCCTACAGAACAGCTGGCTCAGTTAGCTGCTAGTTTAAGGAGACCCGAGTCTGGCGTGGCTGGTTTACCTGGAAAACCTGGACTTCCAGGACCTCCGGGGTCACCGGGAGACAATGGCTTCCCTGGGCAGTCTGGAATAAGAGGACTCCCAGGACTCAAGGGGCCGCCAGGAGCTTTGGGGGTGAAAGGACCCAAAGGTAAGGATTTCACTGGCAGGTTCACTGCTGGGGTGTTGTGAGTGAATAAGACAAAATAAACAATCATTTATTATAAGAAGTGGACTTAGCATCTTGGTTAAAGGCTTTATATTCAATTTTTCACACTTAAATGTAGAAATCAAGTATATCCTCTGAAAATAACTCTGTGAGTCATGACTGTCTACAATGGGTGTAACACCCGAGTCCCACTGTCTGTGATGCTTTCAGAGTTTTCAGAGTCCTATCTTCAGTTTGTTTACATCGCCAGGACGGCCGGCTGACTCCTCCCCTCGTGTATAAAAGTTGTTTAATTGAGGGACTAGAGAAAAGAAGAATAACATACTGTACTCACTGCTTAACTGTGTTTCTAGATCACGCTCATTTCAGGTAAATTTACATGCAGTGTGAAGATACGAGCAGAATAAAGATCGCTAGCATTAGCATGCTAACACAACAATGCAGCGCAAGTTATTTTGGTTTCATATAAAGCCTTTAAAGAAGTGCAGAATTACCTTGAAAGGCCAGCAGGGGGCGACTGCAGTGGTTACAAAAATAAGTCAAATTGTTTATAACCAGACGGGAAAATGAGCGTACTTCTAAGGTGATTTATAACGACATTAAATGTTAAAAAAAACAAAGATGTGAGCAGCCAAATGTTCTGAAACAAAGGCTTCAAAACTGTTTTTTTTACAGACCAATTGGTGATGTCACAGCAACTATGTCCATTTCTTTCATACAATCTGTTGTGCTCAAAATACCTTGTTCCATGTTACAGGTGAATTGGGAGACAGAGGTTCCAGAGGGCCCACTGCACGAGGACCTAAAGGTCAGCCAGGAGCTCCTGGACTTCCTGGTGAGTCGATTGAGCCGTCCGTGCCGTTCACCCCCTCCGTCCTAATGAACATGCTACACAAACATAGGCTGAAATACACACACATGCACAAACAGGATCCTGTGGACCCGCATTAATGGAGCGTGAGAGGGCTGCCCACAGTGGGCGCTCCTGAGCTGTTGGGGGCCTTGCTCAAGGGCACCTTGACAGTGGACTGGCACCTCTCCAGCTACCAAGCCAATTTCCGGACTTGGTCCATGCCGGGACTTGAACCGGCAACTCTCCGATTCCCAACCCAAGTCCCAACAGACTGAGCTACTAAAAGTTAGAATCTGTAAAAAAAATGTTTTATTTGACCTTAAAACCTATTTTTCCAAAGGCGGATATATTATTTAAATCCTAAATATTACTGTTTATTTCAAGTCTGCCTCAAACAATATTCAGTTTTGAGTTATATTACACAACTTACATGCACTTCCTTTGTTTAAATTGTGCACCTTCACTTTTTACAATACATTGCCGGAAGAGATCTTTTCTTTGCTCATATTTACGACTGACTGTAAAGACGTAAAGAAAAGCGAGTCGATCATTATTTGTTGCAGCAAGCCTCCTAAACTGAACGTTTGTGATCACAGGTGAGCCGGGCAAACCGGGCTACGGTCAGGACGGTCGGGACGGACAGAGGGGACCCCCAGGTACTCACGGGCTGCCAGGTGTACCCGGTCCTCCCGGATCAGCTGGTCCTAATGGTTACTGCGACCCGTCAGCCTGCAACCTCCAGGCAGGAGCCGCCCACCAGTCTCTGGATGTGAAGGGACCTGCAGGGAACTAGGAGACACTGTGGCAGAGACAGACAGACTGTTTGATTTAGCTCCCCCGCCGAGCACACAACATTTTTTCACACCGTCTTCCAAAGGGCTGCTGGTTGCTGCGGTGTCTCCAATCCATTAACCTCTAGTCCTGTGAGCATGTTTTTGTGCAAGCCGCACGTCCATCAGAAGGAGCCAGCATCTTCGAGTTTTGGAAAAACACAAAACATTGTGCTTTTATACGCTGCAAAACTCTAGCTGGTTCCAGTGTGTTTTTCTTACCTGAGAGATGTTTGATACTTTCAAGAGAGTCCGCTTCCTGTTTTTAAGACAATAAGAAATGACCAGAAATGTTTTATTTATCACACCCTCATGTTCCTCTGTCTGCATTTCTTCTCATGTTCTCCTCCCAAACTGTTTTCTTAATTTAAAACTCCAAAAAAGACATTTACAATAATCACTCAGAGTAAATCAGAGTCGTTAAAGGACTTTTTAAATTGATCTTGCTAACGTACCAAAGATAAACCTGATGACACCTCACTTTGTTTTGATTGTTTTTGTACATGTCAACACGCCCAGCAATTCAAAATAGAAAGGAGGGAGGATGAAATGTCACAAGTCACACTGACTTCAGTTTATGTTGTAAATCTGTAAAAAAAAAAAAATAAAAGTGTTGAATTGTGGTTAATTATATTTCCTACAAAACCACCTGATGTGAGAGTTTGCCTCATTGTACAGAAAGACAACAGAGTTCAGATGTGCATATATCATGATAGGAATGAGGTAAGCCTCATTGATGGTTCAAATAAAGAAAACAACACATGAAGTGTTTAATTTATTCTGAATACTTGTATCAGGCTGTGATCTTTTTTGACATCTCTAATTATTTCTACAAACGGCTAAAGTGTATGATTAAAAAAAACCCATCTTACATAATCCCACTGCAACATCCATTTAGTAGCCTTTATGCAAGTATCGATCAAATTACCATAGACTGTATAAAACATGGACGTAGTCTCCGCGACGTCACCCATTGGCTTTTGAAGAGGTGTTTTGCAACTGCCTTATTACAAATGATATCACCCCCTAACTTTAGATCCATGTAGAAGCATGCAGAGGAGTTAAGGCCACAACACGTAAACCTCTCTGTCGACTCACCTTCACTAACAATTGTGCAAATGTAGCGTTTACGCTAAGCTAATCTTGATCAAAATGGGTGAGTTTTAAAAAAACCTATCCCCTGAAACAGTGTGCACCAATAAAGCAAACAGCGACTGATACCAAATTGATTATTTCTGGTGCAACATTTTTTTCCTATTTTACTAACAGACCTAATGTGGATTCCTTAGATTTTGCAGTCAGCCTCAAGTGGACACTCTGGGAACTGCACCTCTAGATTCTGCTTCTTTTTTTAACATCTATTATGCACATTATGTGATCTTTAGTAGCAGATGGAGTTTGCAACCTGTCGTAGGAACATAGACGCTCAAGTTTCCGTCTTTTTTTTTTAGCACTTCTGAGCTCTCGTCTTAATTTTCTATCAACACTTCAATCAATAATCTTTATCTTCTTATACGGATTGTATGATGGGATAGAAAGCTCCAGGCCTGCTACTTAGGTGGTTTGAAATAAATCTATTTTAAAGGAGGGAATCAAATTTAAAATAGTCATTTGCTGTTTTCCAGGTTTCAAAGAACGGATGTTTTATATGAATCCTTCACTTGAATGGAACCAAATGTCACTACTGCCCATTGACCACAGAGAGACAAATCATAAAATAAAATAAAGACCTCCTGTTCAAAATGCATGTTAGAGCTAAAAAAAAACACACACCACAAAAACACACAGGAGTAAAGCACTGAATAACATTTATTGCACACGAGTAAGGCAGGTGCCATGAATCATTGAAAATGAAAGATGCTGCAACAAAAAAAAAAAAAGTGTAAAATATAACCTCTGATTCCTGGAAACCACACACACACACACACACACACACACACACACACACACACACTGGATCATCCCTCAAACACGGGAACATCGTTGCCTCTTCACAGAGAGTCTGAGTGACACATCCTGGATCTATGTTTTCTGAATGCACATAAGGCTTTTCTTTTCTGTAGAAGGCAACAGGCAGTGATGTGATTTTTCATGTCGACATGTGGTGAACCAAGACTGAGGTAGATATTAAACCAAAAAAAAAATAACCCACACATTAAAGCCACTCAGCATGACAGGAGCTTATTCAGGAGAGGAGAGGAGAGGAGCTACAGAGACAGCAGCAGGCGGACATTTTTAATCCCAGGGACCATGCTGAGAGGCTGAACTGCGTTCCCTCTCATTACAAGCTTATTTACACGATTAGATTACTGTTAAATAATGAGCAACAATGAAGCTGATGTGATTATTCTAAGTGGATGTCTTGGGATGTGTAACAGCAACTTTTTAAATGACGCTCCATCCTAAAAACGCCTCCATCCTTAGAGCTCGTTTGAATCTGACGTTTTTTTCCACTTAGAATAAATGGATTTTAACTCGGAGAAATGGCACTGAAATCACAGGGAAGTGGGCTGTAACATCATCACCCCCTTTTTTGTTTCCTCCCTTGGTTATCATCACACACTTAAGCTAAATGGAAATCACAAACCGATGCACATTAATATCAATTCAAGCTAAATTCAATACATGCAGAGAGAGAGAGTGGCTCTCATTGTGCAGGAAAAGAAGTTAAGGCTGCATGAGTTTGCTGATATCGTCTCATTTGAATTTGGTCAAGGTCGGCGTTCTTGTCTCGGAGGGGAAGCCATTAAACGGAATATGAAAATTAGTGTGATGAACGGATAGAAGCCAAAAGAAGGAGTTTTTTTTAATTTTTTTTATGAAGCCCATAACCCAAAGAAAGATTGTTTTCCATTCACATAACAGAGAGAATAAATACAAGTCCAGCAGGGGGCTCTTTCAACTCACAAATGAAGTCGGCTGCACACGTTTGATTCAACACCCATCTCAAGTTCGAGCTGATAAAACACCAAGACTGCACGCCAGGAAAAAATAAAATATATATATAAAAAATTAAATGTTCTGCAGCTTCAAAGTAAGATTGGAGTTATAATTCACATGTATACGAGACGCATGATGATGTGAGACAAAGTAAAAAAAAAAAAAAAGGGTCTAGCAGATCTAAAAAGATGAAACGCAGATTGAACAAAGTTCTTCGTGTCACAAAATATCAGATACACCCACAGAAGATTTCAAACATTGATCACAGGAGGAGAAGTCAAATTAAAGCCCTTGAGTCAAATTCTTGTTAAACAGCCCTCAAAAAGAAACTTGGAAGTTCTTTACACTGCAGGCCAATTATATCTCTCTTTCTCTTTTTATATAACGTTCATTGTTTAGGGTGATTATGAAGCTCATGGTTTTTCTCGAGGATCAATAAATGGAGCCGTCGAACACAACCTCACATTGAATCCAAACTTTCGACGTCTTCCTCTTGAAGAAGTTTTGGCCAAATTGTACTCAGTCAAACTTCTCTTCTTAACTTTAGGTATATCAAATGGCCTGTTTCAATAAAGTTGACTCAAGAACTTTTGAAAGGAGTCGAGATCATTGAAATGAAACTTTAGAGTAAATAAATAAAATCCAACTCCAGTCTTAAGATTCGCCCCCCCCCAAAAAAACACCCAAGAATACAGACGCACCAGAACTATTTAAAAAAAAGATGGACGACACTACAGCGTCCCGAAAGTGGAGACAAAAACATTTGGAGTGCCCCCAGCATAGGTCATGAAGCCCACCTTCTCTATGCAAACAGGTGAGGGTCATGGGTCAGAATATAAACTTCTTAGCGTCCTGTTTTCTCAGAAGTTTAGTTTCAATCAGAAAAAAAATGCATTTTCTTGCTGAAAACAGAGTTGCCATGACATCCTGAAAATCATTAAGATGCTGAAAACGAAGATGAAAATGAGGAGATACACAAGATGATGAAGATGTGACTGAAGATTAGGAAGATGAAGGAAGATGAAAATGCTGAATTCTGTGCTGGAGACGTTAAAAATATGTTCAATATATATTAAAATGATGAAAATGACGATGGGAATGATGAAGATATAGCTGAAAATGATGAAGATGCTTAAAGTGATAAATCAGTACTGAAGATGTTTCTGAAAATGGTTAATATGCTGTCGATGATGAACCCACTTTTCTGAGAAAGCTGCAATGCTGACAATTTGCAAACATGACATGATGGACTGCTGATATGTTGAAAACAAATCTAAAAATGAGGAGATACATAAGATGATGAAGATGTGACCAAAAGGTGAGGAAGATGCATGGAAGCAGAAAATGCTGAATTCTGTGTTGGAGATGTTAAAAAATTGCTGAAAAAGCTGAATATGACGATGGAAATGATGACGATATTGCTGCATTTGAAGACGCTTGAAGCGATGAAACGATGCTCACGATGTTGCTGAAGATGAATTACACGCTGTAGATACAACATGTAAGCTGATTGTATGATTGACTGCTATGACATGCTGAAGATTTTGAAAATGAAGATAAAAATGAAAAAGGGACGTCACCAGCTCAATATGTCAGCACCCATCGAGGGGGGTATTTTGGCTTCACTTTTGCAAAGGAGGTGGAGTTGCATCGTCCATCTTTATATACACACAGTCGGTGGAGGATACACACAGTGCTGGTCAGCGAGTGAAACCGTTGTGTACCCCATGATAACGTAAAAAACAACCAAAAAGAAAGTTCAAGTACATGTTTGAGTGACATGTTGCACCAAAATGAAACGTTTAAAGTCATGGCATAAAAGTCTGATATCCTATGAGTGGCTGAAAGTCAAAAATATACAAATAAACCCCGAGGAATCATCATACACAACACCGTGTAAACATCAGAAAATGAATCATCGCAATTTCAGACACAATTAAATTCAAACATTTGCAGCGATGCACGAAGAGATAGTCAAACGGAGAACCCGACGATGACGACTGTAATTATGTGGTCAGGTCCCATTAAGCGCCCCATCAGACAGAATTAAACTTAAAATAACTTAACAACAGATCAAACCTAGAGTAAAGGTTAACCTAAGGTCACGGCACACAACACAAATTATCTTTAAATTACATTCTTTTCATGTGGAAAATCTGCCCTTGATGTAAGTGTCTCTTAGAAAAGCTGTTTTTTTTTTTTTTATGACAAAATATTTGGCAAATCTCGCCCTCAGTGCTGATGCACAAACGAAAAGCCTGGCTCACGCTGCAGGATAATCCTGAGCTCCGATTCTTCCTTCCCGACAATCCCATGGTCGCTCCCGACTCAAGGATGCTCGGACCCGATTATCTGCCCAGATTGTCTCGTAGTGTGAGCGGTACAGAGATCCAATCATAACGTCCCCGATCAGCTCGGTGATCGTCGAGGACGCCCCGATTGATTTCAAACATGTTTGATATTCAGAATTTAAAACTTTCACGATCACGTCATGAAAGAGTTTGGTTGAAGTCGCGTGTGACTACAATCACCGAGAGAGACGAGGGAGGACGGTAATAAGTGGAGTAGTGGCGACCGGCGGCAGGAGGTAACCTGCACAGGTGCATTTAAAATCTGTGACGCTCATAGTAACAATCTGACCTCCAGCTCTCACTGAATAAAAAAAAGACAGACATATCTTCACCCTAAGATTTATTCTGTGTTATGTGTTTCCCTCTCTGCACAAAGCATTATAATCGCACATTTAACCGCCGGCCACGACGTGAGGTCAAGTGAGGTCACGTGAATTTAAGGAAAATCCTGTAGTCTGTGATGTGCCCAGATTTTCACATCTTGTAGTGTTTGCATGTTTGAGATCATGGAGGAGAAAATCTGTCCGGATTCTCCTGAAGTGTGTGATGCCGACCGAATTCAAAACCGGGAAGGACTTTTAAAACTCCTGCAGTGTGAGCCGGGCTTAAAGGACGCGGGAAGACAATTTAACTCAATGGTTATACTGCTGACTCGTTAAAAGCCGAGCATCATGCACAACGCTGATGTGATAACGTCATGAAGTAAAATCCAGATATACAGTATGAATCCACTTTTTTTCAGTAAAGTTAGCGACCGCCCGATGCTACATACACTTTGAATTATTAGAACTATTTTAATCTTTTAAATACATTCTTCAATAAATTATTCCCACATCAGACTCCTCTGATGCACTTTGGTTTCAAAAGTTTGATTATTCTTTTTCACACGTTAAATAAGTAAAACATGTACGTTCGTTCAGCTAATCTCGCCCACACACGCACACACACACACACACACACACACACACACACACACACACACACACACACACACACACACACACACACACACACACACACACACACACACACACACACACACACACACACACACACACACACACACACACACACACAAAGATGAGATGTAAATTCTGCCTGCATATTGGCTTATCTGACTAAGAACAGAAAAAATGGATAAAGACGCCCAATGAGGGTGCTATCAAAGAATTAAGATCGTGTTTTCAAGAAGAGCTGAATCGGATGAAACGAAGTCATTTCATGGTCTTGGAGGACAAAATGAAAGATGACAAGGAATGCATTACATCACAGTTGGGGATTTTGAAAACAAGAAATAACTTAATGGAGCGTACAAAAAAGTAAGGGCGTCCTATTTGCATTCAAAACAAAAAACGACAACCGAAGACGATAACAAAATAAAACCTGACTGCATCAAAACGTTGTCGTTCATAAAAGTGAACAAAAAAAGAAAAGAAAAAAAAAAGGAGGTCGGTTTGAGTCTGTCAGCACCAAACTCAGAGCTGGACGTCTGCCTTCCGGAGAAAGCAGCCTGACCCCGCTCCGCTGGCCTCATAGGGGTGGAGGAAGGCAGTCCAGGGGGTTGCACGTCCCAGGTGGTCCACGGGGCCCCGGGGAGCCAGGAGGACCATGTGCAGGGATCCCGGGGGGGCCTGGGTGGAGAATAAGATTTTAGAAAGTCCTGCTTAGGGCTGCACTTTATCCTCCTGTAGTGATAAAACTCAGACTGTTGTTTAAGGCAGAGGGACACCATCCCTCATGCAATAACTTACAAATAAAAAACAGAGGTAACCTTTTTCCTCACCTGCCTGCTTAACGTATGACGCTGTCAGAGAAAGCTAGGGCGCCAGTAGCCTAGCAGTTAGCGCGCCCCATGTATGGAGACCTAAGTCCTGATTAATTAGGAACCATCCAGACCGCTCAGGTCGTCTGGGACAGGTCTGCTCTCTGTCCCCAGAGTCAGAACCAAACACGGAGAAGGAGCTTTCAGTTTCTATGCTTCCTATATCTGGAACAAACTCCCAGGAAACTGCAGGTCTGCTGAAACTCTCAGCTCTTTTAAATCCAGGCTGAAGACTTTTTATTTTTATTTGCAAATATTTTCAGATTTAATAATTTCAGTGATTTTGAATTTTCTATTTTAATGTTTCTTTTCTTTCCTCTGTCATGATGTTTTTGATGTCTTGTGTGAAGCACTTTGAATTGCCTTGTTGTTGAAATGTGCTTTAGAAATAAACTTGCCTTGAGAGTTGGCGGCCTGGGTTTGAATCAGACCTGTGGCTCCTTTCCTGCATATCGTTACCCACCTTCTCTAGCCACAGCTTCTGACCTTAACTCTGTCCTACCTCTAAAATAAAGGCACAAAAAGCCCCCTCCCCCACATTTTTTCACTTTAATTTATTCCTTTAATCCCTTCCTCTTTGTCTTAACACTTTCTGTCCTGCTGTTTTTTCATTGGTCTGTGTTTTATGTTGTGATTGGACACCTCTTTGGTCAACTTTTGTTGTTTTGAAATGTGGTTTAAAACACATTTGGATTGGATCTTTCCGACATTTTATCAACTTGACAACAGAAAAAAAAGCGGCAGACCACACATGATTTAATCATCAAATTCAGGGCTGATTGAGAATTCATTAATTACATCAACATCGGACAATATTTCACTTAATATTGCCCAAATTCTACAACAAACACTTTTGTGTTCAATTTTCATATATATGTATCAGAACATGACCTTATGACCTGGCTAAATTCAGAGGTTAGATAACTATTGGTTTGTGCTTGTTGCTGTCCAGATTGTGTTTTTTCTGTTATGATTCAACCTTTCAAACTACAACACTATCAAGATCTGTAAAATATATGTTTTCTAAAACCTGGATATCTAATTTCTAATTGATAAACTCTTAAATACTATCATTATGAGAATAAAGGAAATAAAGAAAGTATGTTATTCATACTGAAATATGTTGAGGTCATCACAGAGGACGAGGAGTTACGATCACACGTTACTTGGCAACAGCTTGCAGAGAGATCCAAAGCTTCCTTATGCTTAACAAAACAGCAACACAAGAAGCAGTGATTTCTCCGAAAGACTTGAAAAGCCCAACTGCAGTCCAGCCCCAGGAGTGACCATGACATCAGTCAGAACCAATCACGGCTGCAGGGAGCGCTGCCTCCTCTATAGTTTAACACAGGAGGAATCACAGGTACTTGCCTTAGTCCTTTTCCTCCCCCTGACAACACAACTTGCTCTTTTCATCACTTCATCCATCTCCTGCTTAACCGCTCACACTAAAGGAAAAACTGTCCACAGCAGTGTGTTGCTGCACAAAGTAACAACCGGTATCAAAGCTTCTGTTCTTTTATCTTCAGAATGTGTTCAGCGTGCATGTTTATGTGGCTTCTTACAGCTGTTAGCTCCCCCTGCTAATTGGCTACATCACAGGGCTAAATGCCCTACAGGTGAGCATGACTTTGCAACAGCAACATCAGGGCTAATTACAATCAGAGTCTGCCAGAGTCTGTACAAAGCTGTGAGGGCAAAGACAGCAGATGGACATTGTGCTCGCTCTCACATAAAGGACTTTAAATCCTTTGTAGTTTCTGTTTACTAAGATGTTCCCCGGCCTTCTCTCCCGTGTTCAAAGTCCTCTTAAGAACCAACAACGGTGGAGCTGCAGCTCGCCTGGAGGGCTTTTGATAGTATAAGTGAAGAATGTAGTTGTGTGATTCTCTGCCCTTTTAACTTGATCTGTCAGTGTGTTTTATTTGTATTTATGGGCCACTCACACATGCCCTGCACTCACCAGTTCATGTGTGAACGCCCAAATTCTTATCATGTTGTCCTCGATGTCCTTAAAGTTGACCTATTCTGCTCATCCCCTTTTTAAAACTCACATATAATGTTACAGTGCTGGATGCCCATACTTGGGCGTGGGCAACGTTTCAGCTAAAGAGGTGAACATGTGTTGGAGTAATCCCAGGTTAAGTCTGCAGAGGGCGCTAAACGGCTTGTCCTGCAAATCATGGGATAGTTCCCCGATGTGAAACCAAGACTTTCCAGAGACGGTTTCAAGCCTCTATATAGGCCGGTCTAGCTGTTTAGATTGGCTGTTCTCTGAGCACAGCAGAGCAGCCCTCCCCCTGGCAGCCCTGTAGCGTTCTGCTCTCCAGAAAGCTTGCCAATCAGAAGGAAATGGGCACGATCGAGAGGCGGGCCTTAAAGAGACATCAGCTGAAACAAACCATTTCTGGCAGAGGCTGAGAAGAGGGTTTTTACTGGAGCTAGTTTAAGATAAATTAGGAGTTTTTGTAGCTGCAGATCAAGCACAGCTGCTCTATAGGTTTCAGACTGACAACATAAAAGTTGTAGTATACTTTGGGATTTTTAATCAATAGCTCAAGCCTTCATTTAATTGCATAAATCTAAACAATGACATTAAAAAAAAAGCCTCTCTGTGCATTGTGCATGTGTTACCTGATGGCCCCATGGGTCCTGGATCTCCTGGTAATCCCAGACCAAGCTGCCCTCTTTCTCCTTTCTGACCTCTGTATCCTGAGGACAGACACAGGAAAATAATGTGGTTAAGTACAAATCCTGCAAAAAAAAAAATCAAGCCGAACTACAGTATAAAACTCATAAAAGGTCATAGAAAGTTAGTATGATTAGTAGAAAGTGCTCATAACACGAGGGTGCACTTTTGCTACTGAAAACATCCGCCCATGTGCTCAAACAGATTAGCTTCTTGATGAATATACAGATCATGAAAACCACTGCAATGTCAGGCATCAAGAGGGGCACTTATTGTGAGAGAAGCAGCTTTTGTAGTTGACAAAAAAAAAAAAAGACTACTGTGGATCCAAGTTACAATCCCAAAACCTTTGAATAATAAAAGTACATGCTGACATCCTGTCAAAAAGGGAAACTCATCAAACAAGCCATCTGTGCGTTAGTGTTCCAAGAAAGAGCCGGCGATGTGCAGCTCTCTCTCAACAAAGGGGCCAGAAGCACACACATCTGTGAAGATTTCAAAACAGAGCAAAGAGGATTCAATCCGAGGTCAGACATGATGTGGGTCACCCAAGGTACACGGAGATCTCATCAAAGGTGTGCTCATTCATCGGGAAAAAAAATCAAAGATGCAACAGATGCAGAAAACAATCACGCCTTTTCATCACAACAGGATTCAGAGATGTAAGACCCCCCCCCCCCCCCCCCCCCCCCGAGCTTGTTCTGCATTATCTCTTGTTGATTGACTGCTGCATGCCTATTACATTAAAACGACAGGCAGTGATGAACTCGAGGGCATGCTTTGTCTGATGAGTGGAACATAATCAAAGCATTTTGCACCGCTCTTCCAGTCAGGCTTCATGACGATATTACACACAAACATTTAATTCAAAGGCTTTCCCATTCCATGCACAGCCCACAATCTTTACATTAAAAAAAAAAAACAGCAGCATACCAAAGTAAGAATCTGAGGCTCTGCGAGTATATTCCCCCCATGAGGCACTTAAAATAATGGAGTCTCAGGACCAGCAGTTGCATGGAAGTGCATCAGAAACATTGACAGGAGTATCAAGCATCACACCGCCTGGCCCAAAGGGGAAACGCTTCAACGCTTACATGTCAGAGAAAATCTCAAAGAGAGAGAGAGAGAGAGAGAGAAAGGGGGGCTTATGAATTCTCCAAAACTGAGTCTCAAAGAGCGAGGGGCTGTCCACACATTGCCACAATAATGAGACTTCTTTCAGCAGTCACAGAGCCTGGGGGGGGGGGGGGGGGGGGGGGGGGGCATTCATTCAAGGGAGGAGACGTTCCATGGAGAAAAGAGCACTGTACCTTAAGCAAAAAAAAAAAAAAGACTGAATAGCACAAAGGGAGATGAGCTTTTGGTGGCACACTGGATCGGTGCACTCTAATAAATCGAAAAAAAAGGTTGCACTGTGTCTGCAGTCGGTTGAAAAGACAGTTTCTTGAGGCACTAATGGACAAATGTGTTCATAAAAAAAAAAAAAAAGCTTTTTTTTTTTTTTCCAGTCTCTGATTGTACGACAGGTGTGGGGCTGCAGTTTACAGAGGTGTAAACAGAACTAACAGGAATATCTAATTGTCCATGCTGTGGATCACAAAAGAAAACAAAAACAGCTTCCTTTGACCAGCTGCTCCATCGAGAACAAACGCTGAGACATATTTACTGATATTTCGACAGTGTACAGCACAAAGCAGATAAGCAGCCTTATCAAATAAAAGACACGTTTTTCACAGTCAGAATTACAGACCCATTTCCTAAAAAACAGTTTGGACGTTGAAAATGGAAACAGAATGTGATGATTTAAAATAAAAATAAAACCTCATATTTAAAGGCAGGGTTGGTCATTTTCTCCAGATCCACTTTTTAAGATTTGGGTTGAAATTGTCTTTAGGTCCTGACAGAAATGAATAACTCCTGTTCTCTGAAAAAGGAAAAAAGAAAATCCGTCATGTGTATCAGTTGTAAGCCTTTAAAAAGTTCGACCAATGTCTGCCACGAGGTACCAATCTGATGAACCAATCACACGCCTCCCTGTCTCCCTGCTCGTTCTCTACACCTTTCTTGCACTAGCCCACACATTTACAGCTGACTGAGACATGAGACGACGTAGTTTCTACACAATGCAAGCGATGAGCTGAGGTTGGCTTCTGGAGCAACGGCGCTGGAGCACGTAAGTGAGGGGGCGTGGCTTATGAGGGAGCACAGAGGGGAGGGGGTGGGTGCAGACGGAGCGCTGAGGGAATGGTACTTTCAAAGTCATGCTAGTTTTCTAAAATGACCAACTCTGCCTTTAATTGAAAAATAGCACAAAGTCAACATGTCAAATTTTGAAACTGAGAAAATGTTCAATTTGTTTTTTGGAAAATGAATTGCCCAATTTGAATTTACTGCCAGGAACATTAAAAAGCAAAGCTGGGACAGGGACATGTTTACTATTTTATTGCATCACTTTAACTTTGAATGTTTTGGGAACTGAGGAGAGCAACTGCTTTTACTTTGGAAAGTTGAATCTCCTTTGTCGTTTTTTACACTTCTTAATGCTCCAAACATTTTAAAACAGGCGACAAGTCGTGACTGCAGGAAGCCCAGTTTCTCATCTGGACTCTTCTACTGCAGAGTCATGCTGCTGTTATATGTCCAGAATGTGCTTTGGCATTGTCTCGCTGATATAAGCAAAGCCATCCCTAAAAAAAACCCAAGTTGTCTATTTGGCAGCATATGTCGCTCAAAACTTGTGCACATGGTTCAGCATAAATGGAGCCTTCACAAATGTGCAGGTTGCCCATGCCATGAGCACTGACGCTCCCCCCACATCATCATAGATGCTGGCTTCTGAACTGAGCACTGATAACAGCTCTCCTCTGTAGCCCAGAGAACGAGGCGTTCAGGATTTTCTTAAATAGAAAGTCAGATTTTGACTCATCAGACCTCGGGACAAATTTCCATTTCGCCTCATTTCGGTTCAGAGAAGGCGGCAGCATTTCTGGATCTGGTTTTATACGGTTTCCTCTTTGCATGGTGGAGTTTCTGCCTGAATTTGTGAATGGACTGTGTTCACTAACAACGGGGTTTGGATGGTTTGCAGATCATCACATTCTGTTTCTTTTTATATTGTGTGCAGCGTTCTAACTTTTTTGAAAATGGGGTTGTAATGAATACACACAAATTAAGAATGAATGAAAACAACATGTAGATTCCAGTAAATATGCACTTAAACAATGATTTACATCAGTGAGTATTTTCATTACAGAATGATGAATGAGCATTAAATAAATACAAAGGAGGAAAACACATAAAAACACAAAAACACAACAACTCCAGCATGCTTCCTTCTGGGTGTTTGAGGCACATTTGAGACTTTCACCCATGTGATTTCAAACCATGAGGGACCCAACAAAAAAAAGGGTTATTTTTCTCCATAAACAATTTATCTTGGCATATTGGAGAAGAAGTCAAATTGTATATTCCAGAGGAGCGCAGTCTCCAGCCGAGGATGACGAGAAATAATGAGGAAATATTACCCCAAAACTCTCTCCCCCCAGCTGAGTGGAGGCGCAAGTCAACAAAGATAAAAAATTAAGGAGTGGGCCGAGGTTTTTGATTTATCAAGGGGGGAAAAAACTTTTTTTTTTTTGTTTTCAATAAATATTTATTGGAAAGCTGCATTAAAAATCACCTATAAAACACTCTTTTTCAAGCATTAAAAAAACAAAACAAGCGAAACAAAATCAAAGACGTGTGAAATGCAGAGAGCATCAACACGACACAAATATGTATACAGGCCACTAGTTGCCTACGTAACTACATAAGGCCCCGTGTCCAACTAGCGTTTTTTTTGGGGGGGGGGGGGGGGCAGAAAAGCGTTGGCTGTACGATCAGGAGCTCTTGCATGAAGCGTTTGTGCGCTGAGAAGAAAACGCTGCAAGTCCGTCCTGTCTCTATGACAACAGTCTGTTGACAACGGACGCTATGCCCGACACTGCTCCGTTACTTTTTACTGCATGTTTTATATTTGAGATCGTTTTTTATCTGACATGGAGCGAGGATGATGGCGGCTAAACTACAGGGAATATCATACATTTGGAAAAAGAGCGCCGCTGATGTCAACAGCGCCTTTCTGAAAAAGTTGAAAGATCTTTAACTTTGAGCGCTTGAAGGCAGAGTGCTCGGAAGAAAAGATGCCAAGTGGCCCGCTTTCTGCTGAGAACACTCTCTACTCGTTGAAAAATGCTAGGTGGACACGGGGCCTTGATTGTGAAAGAGAGCAGCATTTTTATATTTTAGCTTTGGGTTAAGTGGTCTTGAATAATGTGAGGTAGATACAAAGCTCAATGCGGAGGTGCTTTGATGTGCACCAACACGTTACACACTCCTGCTCTCCTGACGTTGAGATACCGTCGTTCTGCTGCAGACAACGATACAAATCTAAGCAAGTTGGAGGTAAAAAAAAGCCTGACCAGCAAACCATTAAGTGTTGTATGAGCAGCCAGTACCAGTGTGATAAACAATGTCCACTCTCTCTTCCTGACTATGCTCCTTTTTTTTTTGTTTTTTTTTGTACTTTAAGAGGCTTTCTGTCCCGGAGTGAGGTATCAATACCGCGGCTCTTTCCTGTCCACACTGATATTACTTTCTCTTATTCACAGCCAATTCTTCATTTGTCTTCATATTTCCCAGAGAGCCGGCCGCTGTGCACCACACTCCCGGGCCTTTTTCCTCTGCTTCCTGCCCCCTCAGTCTGCATTGATATATGGGTGTAAGCAAGAGAAAAATACCCATGAATCCCTACAAAGTGCACATGTCAACCTGCATTTAAGCCCCCCCCCCCTCTTTCCCCTGCAGTCCAGCCAATCTGCAACGTTTCAGTTTGACTCTCTGCATGCAGAAACCGTAATGAAAGCTGCTTACTCGGCACAATTCACGTAAACCTGCAGATTTTTGTCCGAAGCTAAAAAGCTGCTTCTCTAAAACATCAGTACGTTCACATGCACAGCTGGGTCGACCTACATTTACAGATCAAGTAGGCCATTTAGTTAGACTTCTGTCCTTTCTTAGAATACAAACATATTTATGTGTGTATACATGCAAGAGTAAATCAACCACTAACCGCACTACCTAGGTGAAAAAGGTTATGATCTGATTGTTATTCTCCTGCATCCAAGAAGTGACAGAGTGGCTGCAGCTTCTGCTAATCAGAGCACGACGGTGACATGCGGCCAAATGGCGACGTCTCATGTTAATTTAAATTTTCCATTAACCATTAGAGAATTGTGACAGGCCAATTATGAAGTGAGTCCACACCAGTGGGACAAACATGTTTATATGTATTGTAAAAGTCCAGTTTTATTCACACTAGGCTCGGTTGCCCCCTGCTGTGCTGAAGCACCATTTCCTCCACTCCCCATTGTTCCGGGACGAACCAGGCCTGAGTTACCCTGAGTTAGCCCGGTTACCCACTTGTACATGATTATGAAGCGAGCTTAGTTCACAAGGCAGACAGACTAAAGAAATAAAATGGACGCGGGGTCGAGTCGGCGTCCGAACATCAGAGAACAAAACAGAGAATATTATAGTAACTTTACAGACTTTGTAGCTTATTTTGAGTCATTTTGGTCCGATACAGCCAGAACACTCTGTGATTTCTCGATGATGGAGGCTGAGATTGATTATATGTCATGTCCACATTGTGAACCCGTGCTTGTGCTCGTGCACGTGCATGAGCAACTGTACCGTGCCGAAGCCCGCCTCTTCTAAGCGTGCCAGGACCAGGGAAAGCTACTGTGCTTGAGCATGAAACAGAGCGCTCACACCAGTCAAAGGAACTGGACTTTAGGGGTCAAACATGCTTGGGGGGCACGGTACAGATTGCCTAGTGTGAGTGCGCCCTAACACTACAAACCGACTTTTTTGAACATCATGTAGACGTGCTGTGTGTGTGATAAAGGAGGTAGTAAATTGCAGTTAGATCAGTATACAAGTGGTTGATTAAATTCCACCAAATCAAAGGTTAAGAGTGTTATTTCTAATCTAGCTGAAGCGGTTATATGTCTGAGTTGTTGTAAACGTCCAGCCGTTCAGTACGCTATCCAGAGTTCCTACCTTGAGGACCCGGAGTTCCAGGCTCTCCTGGAGCGCCTGGTAATCCGTTCTGGCCAGGAGGTCCTGGAGGGCCTTGGATTTGTGAGGCTAAGATGCCTGCGTGGGTCTTCTTCTGTGGCATGGCAGCGCCTGATAGTCTCTCTGCAAGACAGGACAAAAATTCTAATTTACCACACAGAAGAAAAAATTAGGGAAGAATTAGGGGGATGATATTTTGAGCAATTTGTACCTTCGAAGACCCTCAAAACTTCACTTCTGATGAACAGTTTGAGTTCCTCCATGAAGCCGGGATCACCCTGTGCGTGTAAACAAAGAAAAACACTTACACTGACACGTTTAAAAAAAAAGAGAAGGTAATTAAGAAGACGTCTTTCATTCGGAGAGAGGTGGGAGCAGAAAAGATCAGCAGGTGTCTCAGCATGGGCGCCAGAAATGTACTTAGACTCAAAGATCAGTTTGAGACAGTTTTAGAGAAAGCATCTGTGCTGAAAAACAAAGGCAGCGAGGAGAATCATATATTTTGGCTCTAAATAGTGAAATCCCACCTTGCATGATAATAGAACATCTGGGCATTAAACCCGGCTAGAAATACATCCAGGGAATATTAAATCAGATGTTCAGACTCTATAAAGAGACTTCTCTTGTAAAGCATTTTCTACTTTAGAGAAGAACTATATCCTGTCATACCAGCTCTGTATGCCTTCACATGTAAGTGTTATTATTACACACACGCTCTGCCACTCAAAGAATGTAGCAAACAAAATAACATGGTTAAGGTAAGACTGTATACTTAAAGGCTTTATATGTGATTATTCACACTTAAATATAATATAAATCAAGTATATCCTCTGAAAATAACTCTGTGAGTCATGACTGTCTACAATGGGTGTAACACCCGAGTCCCACTGTCTGTGATGTTTTCAGAGTTTTCAGAGTCCTATCTTCACTTTGTTTACATCGCCCGGACGGCCGGCTGACTCCTCCCCTCGTGTATAAAAGTTGTTTAATTGAGGGACTAGAGAAAAGAAGAATAACATACTGTACTCACTGCTTAACTGTGTTTCTAGATCACGCTCATTTCAGGTAAATTTACATGCAGTGTGAAGATACGAGCATAATAAAGATCGCTAGCATTAGCATGCTAACACAACAATACAGCGCGAGTTGTTTTGGTTTCATGCTGGTGCTCAAGGGCGACATCTGCTGGATCAAAAAATCACATATAAAGCCTTTAAAGTCAGCTCTTTTAACCTCTCTCACAAACATTGTTACAGCTCTCCAGGGCTGCAAACAAGAGTAGCCTTGAAACTTTGCATTCAGCGCCGTTTTTTTTTAAATTTTTTATCTCCGCTGTGAACGTTATATAACCAGCTGTGACTGCGTTCTGTATGTGTAAAATGTTGGTGACACATGGAGGTGTTTTTCACTGCTCTTGCAGAGCTCCGGGCACGCCCACGTTCGTATCTCTGTCTTTATTTCCTCTCTCTGTCTCCATCTCTCTCTCTATCATTCTCTGACCTTCTGACGCGCCTGGATGAGGAGTGGGAAGCGTTGAGCAGAAAAGAAAAAAAAAAACAGCAAACCTCCCTTGCACAGCCTTGTTTGATGTTTTCATGCAGAAATCTGTAGCTGCACCATTTTCCACGCAGGAAAAAAAAAAAACTACTGAACTAGTTACACAAGCTCAGGAAGGGGAAAGAGGAGGATGATTAAGCTTTTTTTTTTTTTTTTTAACGCCTGAGAGGTGTCTGAGTACGAACAACTCACCAGGAGGCTCGTGCTCTCCAGCTGCCCTGGAGGGCCAGGATCGCCTTTGTGGCCTTCTGGTCCCATCGGTCCAATAAGGCCAATTTCTCCTTGGCGACCCCTCTCGCCTTGGACGCCTCTTTCTCCAGGAATGCCTGGATCACCCTGCAGTTTAAGAAGACCAGTCATTTCTCCAAATGATGCAGCATTGTATTGTAAAAGCTGCTTTCCTTAAAACACAACTGTCTGTATTTCCAGGCACATCTCCTACTGAACCATTACTCAACACGCTGAGCACCCTGAGCTACTTCTGCTAATGTGTCCAGTCAGTCACCTGTCTTGATGTTCTGTTAGCAACTATTAAGCTAAAAGCCGAATTCTGCATCCTCCATTTGCAGCAGATTACAGCAGGAGTGTGACAGAGCTCTTTAATATTGCCTGGAGAACACAATGGGAACCTGCGCTGAGTTTTTAAAATGCCTTTATCTGGTGCTTATGCGCTTGTGGGGATTAGTCATATTTGTGCCGAAGTGAAGACTTTCATTACTATTCATCAAAACCCTTTTCTTTTTCTTTTTTTTGTTGTTGTGCATTACAGTCGGAGTCATAAAAAAAAGAACAGCTTCCTTTTTAGGAAAACAGGAACGTCTGTGCTTACACGTTCTCCTTTGGATCCTCTGTCGCCGGTTCTACCTGTACCTCCCTTAGAAAGAAAAAGCAAAAAAAAAACACATTTGAATGCTCTCTCGTCACAGGTGAAGTACAGGTGTAACGTCTGACTAAGCGTAGACAAACACATGAAGCTGAAATTCCAACATATTTGCGTATTTCTTAAATTGTATGTAATATTTGCAGAAGTTTCTTTTGTGTTTCCTGAAGAGAGAAAAAAACGAAAGCCAGTTTTTCCTGAATTACGTGACTTTGAGAAATGTCCACTTTTTTTCAGATGACTGTGCATTGATTGATTCTTACTCTCGCTCAGGTGTATTGGTTGCATAATATGTCCCTGAATAGCGTTTCACCTTCCTGCAATGTCACAGCTTTTCTGCATCACTCCTGCCTCGTCTGCTTTCCCCACCAGCTGTCTCTACTACATGAAGGAGCCAAGGGAGAGAGAACTACCTGTCTCCGGCTTCATGTCACAACATTTTTGTGCCTTCCAATCCCTCCCCCCCCCCCAGCCTCGTCACTCCTCATTGCTTCCTTTTTACTGTGCACGCAGCAACTCCTGTGGGAGCATCTTTGTATCAATTTCCTGCTGGATTACAGGAGCCATGCAAAAGACAATCTGGCATGATGTGGTTTTAAAACCGCATCTCTTTGTGATGCTGTTCTCCCCTGCCTGCTTTAATCTGCGGCACTCTGTATTCCCCAACGCCTGATGGGAGGCTTAAATCTATCATCTTGGCCACTGAAATGTGCTTCCCTGAGCATTACATTAAACCTCAAAGCGAGAGTGCAAGGAGTCTGAGCGGGAGAGCCGAGCAGCCTGCTAGATGGCACTGTTGCACTGCCGCCAAAGTCAGGCTTTAAGGCACAAACACAGAGGAAATAAAAACTGTGGAGGAGCTGTATGCAATAGCTGAGATTTTAGAAGAGGCATATTAACTAATAACATTAATAAAAGAATAAACTGTAGGGGCTGTCATTAAGCCGTTAGGTGACAAAAATCTTGTAAATCAGAGAGCCAAACAGTAATACAGCTAGTCAAACCAATTTGTTACGAGACTGTAAAAAATGTGCCGGGCACATCTATTCATAGCAGATCTATTCTGCATGCTGTGAGCCAAAATGTGTGTGTAGTGAATAGTGTATAACATATTTGATCAGTCACCTTAAAAGCAAATGTTGGTGCGGTATTTGTTTTCATTTTGAGACAGGTTCATCAGGCAGGAAAATGCATATTTAATGTAAATGTCTGGTGCCCTCTTATTACAAACATTTCTGATCGTAGCCTGAGGGCATTAGCTGTGTAATTAGAGGAAAAAAGACTAAAAGTCAACAAAGCCTTAAATCTGCAGGATTTCATTTAGTTCTTATCGTTAAAATCTCAAATATGCAAATAGGCTTAATGCACTCAGGACGCTGTAGCTTAAGGGAGGGGAGGAGGGGGGGCGGATAAAAATCTGCTGTGCCATCTTTTTTTTGTAGCTTGGCTGATGTAAAGCACTTTTCTATATAAGGGGATTGTGTGTTCACACCGCTCACCTTGTATCCAGGAGTTCCATCTTTTCCCGGTCTGCCCTGCTCAAGGAGTGCAACACAAACAAAGACATTTTTTGAATCAGCTCTCCCGCCTTCGATTGGATCAGCACTGTTGCACTCCTAGTAATCTCCGCAGTTAATGAGATATCTCAACCGAGGGATAATGATCCTGATTGCTGAGCGAACACTGTTCCATTGTGCGCATACAGGGAAAATTACAGAAACCACCTCTGATGGTAATTACACAGAGGAATGCAATCACCTACAGGACGAGTGGTCGCTCACATACTTTGGTCATATTGTCCTTCAATCATGTTCATTTATATATTTTTTTCATATAATGGTTAAACAGCTATCGATAAATGTGCATATTCATAGGCGCAGTGAGGTATTTGAAAGCCAGTTTGGACATTGCTGAAAGGTGCTTTGGCAACATCAAGAAGTGATTATATATGGATGAGCAACAGACTTCATGTAGCATCCTTACAGCAACACCTTGGGGTCCCTCGGGCCCGGGGAATCCTGTCTCTCCGAGCGGCCCCCTCTCACCCTGTCGGAGAACAGAGACAGCCGATGTGTCAGTCGGCAGTGACAAAGGAATGACACGTGGATTGACAGCTCAAAGAGAGTTAGAGGCTGCTGCTCACCGGCTCTCCTGGGATCCCTGGCTCGCCACGAGTGCCGGGCTTCCCCTGTCAATCACAAACACAGGGGGAGAGAACAGAGGCGTGTTTGACAGGTCCTCAATGGAGTCATATCTACTGCACCTTCTGCAAGCCTTTCCCCATTTATAAACCACGCCACACCAGCCAACTATAGCTGCGCAAGAGAATCAACAACAGAGCACAGCACAGGTTCATATCCAGGTTCATAAAAGGAAGCAGTGCTGCGTTGTGGGACTTTGTGTTTGTGTAGCTGCGCTTTATGAAACATCATCGACTTGTTGCCAGCAGCAGACCTAAACAAGACAGATGATTGATCAGGGAGGAGAGTCAATTAATAGAAATCTCACTTACTGGAGGACCTGATATCCCAGGCGGACCGGGCAAACCAATATCACCCTGCAGGAAACACAACAGACGTGTCAGAGAGAGATGACATACACGCATCATAAAGAAACACACACATACATCACTGTCATGTAAAGCACAAACACAGATACTGATGTAAGGACCCTGATTAAAGCTGGATTCAATGAATGCTCCTGGGTTGCTTCTTGTTTGGACAAAAATATTTCCAAATAAGAACTTAACACCAAGAAAGTATCTCCTCAGAAATAAAATCACAAATATGGAATTAAGATAAACAACTTCCTTATGAAGTTAAGGCTTCTTCACAGAGCAACAGCAAACACTTTGCATATGTTACATCTTTGACAGAATTTCCCTAAAGGAGAAATTACCCTGGATGTCATAGAAAACTGAAATGTTTCACCTCTCAACACACACACACACACACACACACACACACACACACACACACACACAGCATACACTGTCAGAAACTGTCAATCAACGGCAACTTCTACAAACTGATTTAAATACGGAAAGTTGGGAAAGAAGTTGCTGGCAGGAGAAGTTTTTTTTAAAGAATTTAGTTTTTTTTTTTAAAGCAGCAATTTATCAGGAAGAACTGTAACTGGTGCACAAACAGCTGCATTCGCTTCTCTCTCTCGTTTAATAACTTTCTCCATTGGAATAAGACAAGTTATTGAATTCTCTGAAATTGTATTATTCATTTAAAGGAGCAATATGTAACTCTGACACCTAGTGTTTAAAATGGGTACTGCAGTCCACATTCAAAAGATTGGAAAGAGATGTCTCCCTCCTACCTAGAGTCAGGTCACCATGTTGCAGACTCTGTAGCTTCAGTGTTTATCCAGCTCTGCATGGGTCTGTAAACCTTTCTGTGTTCTAACCTCTCTCCATTTTTCAAAAAGCATCTCCAATATTGATCCTAGTTTGAGCACGTTTCTGCTCGTGGAGCTTATTAGAAACATGCAGAGGCTTTTTAGGTCGGGTACAATCACTTCTATCTGAACCACTTCTCTTGACCCGCTTCCATCGTTGCAACACCTGTTGGTTTGACGTTTGCCTGGCAAATTGAGGGGCGTCCAAAACGGCCTTGTGGATGAGCCTTAAAACCGCCTTACCTTCTTCTTCTCTCCCTGGGATCATGGGAGTTGTTGTCTTTATGGTTAAACTTCTGACATGATTTAGGCAAGAAAATGTTCACACAGGTTGTGTTTTAAGTTTTATTATGCTAATATTTACTTATTCTATTGAAGGTATGTTCAATTAATTCCAGTGTAAAAGCTGTAAGTAACATTAGTTAATCTACATGTTCACGTCCTCATGTACTGTATCATCATGTCACATCATCATCGAGCCCGTGTTTCCTCTAGGATCAGACAGCATAATAACACATTCCTACAATTCTACTATTCATTTAGCAGTTATTTTACACCTGCAGGTATCTTAGCTTGATATTCCATTTCATAAATATACTCTTAATAAATTAATTTCTCCTATATTCTCATATATTCAATATTTGCATTGAAGGAGTTTTTGTAGAAAATATCCTCAAAATAAGTTTTAGTCAACGAGAAGGAGAGGTGTTTTGTTTTAATTTGAAGGGTTTGGAGTTTGTTCTCCTGGTTGATGTTGTCTCTTTCTCTCGTCCTTTTTGTATTTGTTATATTGTTATAAACTTTAATCAAGTTCCACTGTTGGTTGTAGACTTTGTGTATTGTCTCAAATATATCCACCCCAAATCCAAGGGATCTGTATAGAGTATAAAGCAAAAAGAAAACCCTCCCCCCCAACCCTTTATAATCCAGTTAAGTCATACTAGATGAGACACTTCTCCTGGCCCCATGAGCTTGCTTACCTTGGCACCAGGTAGACCTTCAAGCCCCGGTAATCCCATGGCCCCTGGGTCGCCCTGTGAGAGGAAAAACACAACACCTGCTGTGACAAGACACAAAGACTAGGAGTTGTTAATTCCATCTTTTTTTGCATCAAAGATTTGGTTATTTTCGATCCTGAATAGGAGGGTGAGCTGGTGATGAGCGAGAAGACGGTAAAAGGTATCACAATGAGGCTGTCAGTAAACAAGTAAATATAGATCAAAGCTTATGTGAAGGCGAGTAAATTAAATTCTGCAGGAGCCAAGATTTCACACTTTTCGCCCTCACGTCTCGATAATTGCACTCAGGTTTTTTTTAGAAATCCTCCATGTGTCAATACGAAGATAATCCTAAGAGGACAATATTTCAGTCTGAGTGTATTAATATTATATGATCTATGACACATGCTGTCACACTTTGTACGCTAAAGATGTTCTGGGGAGAAGAATAAAAAAGAGGGCCCCCATTTGGCAATCACGATCAGAGTCGCTTTCTGCACTAAAAATAGAGCCCCATCCCCGGAGCGGGAGCAAGGCGATGGCCTCTATCTACCTCATCTTGCTCAAGCTGCCGTGGAGAAATGCCATTACACATGAACAGAGGGGCAACCGGTCCTGACATAGACGGATTGTGCAGGTAATTGTCACACATGTAGATTGTCATGAATAAGCGAGTGAGGGTAAAGGGAGAGAGGGGCCAGTGCGGAGGATCAGCTGTGAGACGGATTGGGGCAATTCCAGCCCCAGCACTGGAGCCGCTCACACAATTTATTAAAATGTCAAATTAACATCCTGGTGAAAAATCACTGTGCCACAAAACAATAAAAAATTGCAATTGGCCCCATGAGAATAGAGAATTCACATTGATGGCTGACGTGTCGGGGACTGTTTCCGTGTCTGCGAGGATTGTTTTCAGGCGTCGGGGGTGGAGGGGGGGTAGGCGGGGAGGCATCTCGAGGTGCAGCGTGAGTTCATAGGTTCCCACCGGCAAGACAATCTGGTACAACAGTTTCACATTTGCAGGAGTCGTGATCATTTTTTTTCCATGCCGTGTGTTGGGGGTTCTACTGAGAGTGGTTAAGTGCTCGGGCTTGAGGCGGTATTGACTTCTGTTGTACAGAAAACCACAGAGAAGATGATAGAAAGCAACTGGCAGCTTTGCTTTTCTATTTTCTTCCCTGCTTTTTTTTTTTTTTTTTGTGGGGCGGCGCTGCACTCAGAAACAGGCAAATATTTTCTAACAGTGCACTCCAGAATGAAACACTTCTACTCACTGAAAGTCCGTCGTCTCCTTTGGGACCCTTTAAAAAGAGACGGGGAAAAGGACAAATTACTCCCATGAATTGTGACAACAGCTTGCGTACAGACTAAATAAATGTAGTCTGACATGACGAGCAGCTGCTGCATTATACTGACAGTACATTCCTTATAGCTTCTCTTTTCTTGCTATTTCTGTCCCTAAATCACGACTGTATGGTGTTCTTCTCAAATGATAATTTAATCGAGTCGGGTTATCTCTGATTCCTTGAAGTCTCTGGAAATTTGGATTGGATTAAAAATCTTTAATGTCCCAAAGTGGTCATTAAGTTAACAACTTTGGTTCACACAAGCGATACACGTCTTAATAATCACACTGAAAGACATAAATAACTCCCATCATGATAGTTGTGCAGGGAGATATGAAAGTCCAACAGTTCTTTGTATATGTACAATGGTATCTGATCCTACAGTTATAGTCTCTTCAAGCATCTACAAAAGTCAGAGTGGATGGATGGCATTTTGTAGTGAAGAGTGGTTGGCAGATCAAGAAAATGGAGATAAAGTTGCATGTAGGCTGTGTCAGGTTAAACGGGCATATAATCACTCGACCAGAAGAATGCTTAAACACATTCAGCTCTGGTGTATAATAATAATAATAATAATAATAATAATAATAATAATAATAATAATAATGTATCCCTTATTAATCCCTGCGAGGGGAAATTCAGTTTTACACTCTGTTTAATGAACATGCTACACAAACATACACACACATGCACCAACAGGATCCTATGGACATGCATTCATGGTCTCAGAGTGGAGGGGCTGCCCCACAGCGAGTTGCTCTAGAGCAGTTTTGGGGTTTGGTGCCTTGCTCAAGGGCACCTCAGCAGTGCTCGGGAAGCGGACTGGCACCTCTCCAGCTACCAGACCAACCTCTGGACTTGATCCGTGCCGGGGCTTGAACCGGGCGACTCTCCGATTCCCAACTCAAGTCCCTACAGACTGAGCTACTGTCTATTCCGCCTGTCTCGTAAACTAAACACGCTTCATGATTAAGTGAAGCCATCAGTGTGTTGTATTACGACGTTATGTACAAGATGTAACCGTGCTCAGGCCCGGTTAGTCCTGGAGCAGTGTGAGTTCAGCCCAGCAGGGGGAACGGCGAGGGGGCGGGGGGGCGGGGGGGGGAATGTAATCCTGCTCAAGCACAGTACGGGACAACTTTGCCTAGTGTGAGTGCGCCCTAAGAAGGATGTTGTTGATTCAGTGGCTTTCTAAACACTTAGCAAAGCATTTCAGCGTCTTCTTCCGTTCTAAACAGAAAGTGTTAATTATTTAATTGGGCCGCTTGTCCCTCTTCACACTGATGAAGCTCTTTTATTGATGGCTCCAGAGGGAGCGAGTTAGGCTGTGGTGGATACACTACTGGGAGAACCGGCTCATGATTTAGCTGTTCTTCTTTAGTATTGCGCCCTGGGGATATCGAGGTGTCTATTCTATGCCACCACCTTCAGTGTTAGCTGTGCTGGATGGATCCCTGCGAGGTGTTGTGAGCGAGTGTCTCCCAGGACCGGATAACAAACTGTCCCGATAAGGAGGACCAGCGGACGGGTGGGCCTGATAAGCAAATCGGGGTCACTTCGGTTTGCACTGTGGAGAGCGAGCGAACTGCAGAGTTCATTTTGCATATCAATAAGGTTGTGTGTCCTGAGGCGGGTCACAGACACCTGTTAGAGAGAGAGAGCCAGGAAGAGCCTCCTAGCCTCCACCAACCGCCCGCTCTCGATGAACATGATGGACTGTGATAGGAACTCTGAAGTGGAGATAACACTGCAGGGCTGGTCAGGTTATTTGTTATTCTGCTCTCCCAGGTTCTGCGGCTTCCGACAGTATCAACACGCCTTGTGTGCTTGTGTTTCTCCTCGGCAACACTGTAAAGGATTCGCTTCAGGCGTGACAATGATTTTGCTTACCGGAGCACCAGGAGCTCCAGGTGGTCCTAAAATAGCTCCACCGCTCTGAAAAAGACATTTTAGACATGTTAAACAAACGAGTACAGATTCTTTTTTTCTGCCAGTTTGATTGAGGGCAGCGAACAATGCATTCAATTCATCACAGTGACTTTATCAGCGAGGTTTAAAAGTCCTTACCTGCAGCTTGTAGAGACTGCTCATCCCATTGCCTTCCACGTAGGGAACACCCTTAAAAAAACACAATGAACAGTAAATCAGACTCTCCTCACATCTTCTTGTGAGTTTTAAAGCACCAGCAGGAGTCTTAGAGAAAACTGTACAGTAGGTCCGCCGCAGCAGTTATACACTGTTAAGCCTTTAAAAGCTACATGAGAGGGATCAATAGCTCATTTAGTGATTACACAAAGACAGAGCGAGAGAGCGAGAGAGCGAGAGAGGGAGGAAAAACAGAGAACAGTAGACTTCATAATCCTTGCGGCAGCGGTAATTCAAAAAACGAGAGCATCTCAGAAATACAAAAGAGCGCGCTGATTAAAGAGATTGGGGTATGAGAACTAGGTAATCTGGTCTTCTTTGGGAGCATCAAACCATAAGAGAATGTTTTTTTTCCCATGACAGGTTGGTACAGAGCGGGTATTGTAGATGTAAAGGGAGTCAAGGTTCTCATTTAGAAGCAAGCGGACGCCTGTGCCCTTTTCAGGCCACTGAGCCATCCCCTGTCCTCCCAGACTGCAGTTTATGAGACCAGGGTGTGTGTGTGTGTGTGGGGGGGGGGGGGGGGGGGGGGGGGGGGGGGGGCACGGCAGGTTCAAGGGGACGGCTGATGAATTATAGATTTGCCTTTGGAAGTGCTTACTCACTGGCCTTTTTAAAGGAGAGGGGGGACATGATTCAATGCCAGCGAGCAGCTCGCCACAATTTCATCACATTTGTACTTGTTTGTCAGTTGTGTTTCTCTTGTTACTATAAATACTGTAAAGGCTGAGCGAAAATCTAAGTGCAGCGACGGTCCGTGCAAAACCGGATCATGGAGGAAAAAAACAAACATCTTTGGATAGTGCCGATAAAAGCATGAAAAAAAAAAAAAAAAGTCCTTCACAGTGTTTTTGTTTAACTTTCCTGAAGACGGGACAGTGTAGGCGGAGCTAAGGAGAGTGAGTCACTGGGAGGAGGGGTTTACAGAGAACCACCTGGTCAGGAGAACCGGTTAAAACTGGATGAACGGAAAATCCCCCAAAGGCGGAGCCTGCCAGGAGTTGATTTAATGCTAACATGAGCAAATCTGGATCATCATTTTTGTTTTTACCACCAAATAAAGCCTCATGTACTTCTGTGTAATGTATCATCTTTAAAGGCTTTATATGAGATTTTTCACACTTAAATATAATATAAATCATGAGTCATGACTGTCTACAATGGGTGTAACACCCGAGTCCCACTGTCTATGATGTTTTCAGAGTTTTCAGAGTCCTATCTTCACTTTGTTTACATCCCCTGGACGGCCGGCTGACTCCTCCCCTCGAGAATAAAAGTTGTTTAATTGAGGGACTAGAGAAAAGAAGAATAACATACTGTACTCACTGCTTAACTGTGTTTCTAGATCACGCTCATTTCAGGTAAATTTACATGCAGTGTGAAGATACGAGCGTAATAAAGATCGCTAGCATTAGCGTGCTAACACAACAATGCACCGCGAGTTGTTTTGGTTTCATGCTGGTGCTCAAGGGCGACATCTGCTGGATCAAAAAATCGCATATGAAGCCTTTAAGTTGCTTCTTAATTAAAAGTTGTGTACAGATTATTTTCTGATAAGTTTATTTGTAATTTCCACCGGGAACTCATCGGTGACATCACAGCGGTTGAGGCTCTGACTCTGATTTATGATGTATGAGAAAAAGCTGCCTTGTGAAGATGGTGTATTCACCCTCTTTTAAAAAATGAGTTACTTGTTCAAGTATGTTTCAGTCCTTGTTCTCCCCTGTTATGTTCTGTTTAAGTACATGGAGAGAAATATAAAAAGGAAACATTTGAATGAGTGCAGTATTAATGTGAGTCAGTTTCTCAAACAGAAGAAAAAGTTGTTAAAGTTGTTAAAAGTCAACATGTAGAGCATCACAATCTCCGACCCTTACAAAGGTTCTGAGACATTTCACATCAACGTCTGACTTTTGTTGAGGCGGGATAACCTTACCGGAGGGCCTGGAAGCCCTGGTCTGCCCGGAGGTCCGTCATTTCCCTGCCAAACACAAAAAAAACAACTTAAAATATGCCTGTGAAAATGATCAGTGCAATGCTAATGCAATCCAAGGACATGGAGCCTTTTTGCAACTCTTAGAAGGATCTGGGTCTTAGAAGAATTTATGATAAAATTATATTTATTTATAAAAATGTCCAGATCATTTATACTACCAGGGAGAACATATATGTTTTACAGACTTTAATCCAATGTATTCAACTAACATATCTGCATGCAAATTCACAAAGATAGAGGTCTAAGTAAGTCAGAGTGTGCACATTTATCCTCTGCATACTGTAGATAAAGCACGGCCGTGCACTTACTACACTATACAGAAAAGTTGCTGAAGTGGTTTTAACTCCTTACTTTGTCTCCTTTTCCTCCTAGTTGTCCCTTCGGTCCAAGTCTACCCATAATCCCCTGAAAGACAGAAGAACACCCTTTAAACAAAAACATGTCACACTCACACACTGTCGACCTGTAACCATTCAAAGGAGTGATAAAGAGCCTGTGTCCACTAACGCCATGGCCGTAACCAGCGATGAGGTCACTGAGGTTTTGACCTCGGTCATTTTTTCAAAAACAAGACAGCAAAAATTGTTAGCATCAATCTATGAAGCACTAGATGGCTTTTACTCGCAGACTCACAGAAATGCCGCAAGATCACGGCCCGGCCTACTGTGCTTCTGTGTTTCTTGTTGTTAAGGCAGCCACCTCACCAGGACGCACCCGACGCCTGGTAGTGGGAAATAATCTCTGCACGTGATCCCCGGATCATTTGCTTTACAAACAGGAAGTACAAGTGTGTGAGTTGTTGGCCGGGTGTCTAGCTTAGGTGGCATTTGAAGGCATTCCTTTTTGCATGCCCCGAAATGCCTTGAATAGGATACAATAAGAGAGAAAAACTGGACGTCACTATTTTCTTAAATCTGGTCACGGTCTTGATTATACCTGTGTTTTATTTTTTTAAGCCTGCAGCGCCCATTTTCGATACTAAACCCATGCTGTCCAATATTTTCAGCAATCAGCGTCCCTCCGTGTCAGCTGTCACTACACTCTCAATGGAAAAAAGGTCAACTTTTGAAAAGGTGTCGATGTCACTTCTTCCTCATCAACTAGTGAAAAATCAAGAAGACTTCTGATATCAGCTCTGTCAACAACAACGGTGGAGGACAAAGTAATCTGACTCGTCTTTTTAAAGGTACAATCTTACAAGCTTCTGCTAATGCGAGGACGGGATTCATTTACATATTTTCCATGTTTTCTTGGTGATATTTCCTTGCATAAAGGAAATTATTAAACACATGTAGCTATTCAAGCCAACCTAACGATCACTCCCGAGGGACGCAGAAGTTATGTTACATACTAGCGACAATGAGCGGTGCAAGAGGTGCTCTGAAGCGTGGGCTGAAAAAGCCTTGTTAATGGACACAGGCCCTAAAAATGAAGGAGAGGTTAATTACCGGGGCCCCTGTTCGACCGGTCACTCCTGGAAGTCCTGGTGCTCCTGCAGGCCCCTTAAAAAGACAAAATGGATGATCATTTTTTTAAAAACAATTTCTCACAATACATTAACATGAATATTTTTTAGAACATGGTCACGCTGAGGGAAACTGGTCTCCGCCTAAGGATGAAGGTGTGCTGTTTTCTTCTAGCCTCGACTCAGCTGTCTTAAAGGTTCGATCAGGACGAGAACGACCCGGATTTGGGAATCCACTTTTTTGCACATCCAGGATCAGAAGTCTAACTTTTGTACTATTCTCCTTTTGCAACTAAAACACTGGTCAAGATAACTCTCTATCCAGGAGCAGACTTAACCATAAGCAACCAAAACACGGTTTACCAGTCCTCTGAATGAGAAAAGACATCATGCACATTCATTATTTGGTTGAGAGAAGATGTTGTTTGTCCTATTTTAGAACCACTGTGAATTATTCTTATTTTATAACAAACAATCTCCAACAGGGTTTCATAAAAACATCAAAATGAGCTTTTAGAGCTCTGCTGTTGAAGACGATCTCCTGCCATTTCGATTCAATGCTGGAAGCTGACCTATGAAATACTTTTTGAGCTGCTCTTTAGAGTGCCCTGTTTTTAAAAAGGATACACACACACACACACACACACACACACACACACACACACACACACACACACACGCAGGGAAAGCTTTCTTTACAAAGTTCTTCCTCGGAGTGCAGAAGACGGGGTACAGTGCACACGCAGCACTGTGGAGAGCTTTGATCGCTTCTTTTGAAAACCAGACTTTCAGAAGCAGACGATGAGGCAGACGTTACAACATATTTACTCAAAGTCACGTCGACTTCTGCCTGCTCAGGTAAACTACTGGATTAGTTTCTTTCAGATTCAACTTTATATTCACTCACCTCATCTCCTGTTTCTCCTGTAGGACCCGAGAACCCTCGCTCGCCTTTCACACCCTGCAGGAAAGGAGACAGAGAGCAAGAAGAGAGAGAGAGGGGGGGAGAGAGAGGGAGAGAGCGAGATAGAGGGAGAGAGGGAGAGAGAGGGAGAGAGATAGGGGGAGAGAGAGGGAGAGAGAGAGAGGGATAGAGGGAGAGAGGGGGAGAGAGAGAGGGATAGAGGGAGAGAGGGGGAGAGAGAGAGGGAGAGAGGGAGAGAGAAAGAGAGGGAGAGGGGGGAGAGAGGGAGAGAGATAGGGGGAGAGAGAGGGGGGAGAGAGGGAGAGAGATAGTGGGAGAGAGAGGGAGAGAGCGAGATAGAGGGAGAGAGGGAGAGAGAGGGAGAGAGATAGGGGGAGAGAGAGGGGGGAGAGAGGGAGAGAGAGAGAGGGATAGAGGGAGAGAGGGGGAGAGAGAGAGGGAGAGAGGGAGAGAGAAAGAGAGGGAGAGGGGGGAGAGAGGGAGAGAGATAGGGGGAGAGACAGGGGGGAGAGAGAGGGGGCAGAGAGGGAGAGAGAGAGAGAGAGAAGGATAGAGGGAGAGAGGGAGGGAGAGAGGGGGAGAGAGAGAGAGGGAGAGAGAGGGGGATAGAGGGAGAGAGGGAGGGAGAGAGGGGGAGGGAGAGAGAGAGAGAGAGAGAGGGGAGAGAAGGAGAGAGAGAGATAGAGGGAGGGAGAGAGAGAGAGGGGGGGAGAGAAAGAGAGAGGAGGGAGAGAGAGAGAGAGCGAAAGAGAGCGAGAGAAAGAGAGAGAAGAGGGGGGAGGGGGAGAGAGAGAGAAAGAGAGAGAGGGGGAGAGGAGGGAGAGAGAGAGAGAAAGAGAGAGAGGGAGAGAGAGAGAGAGAAAGAGAGAGAGGGAGGGAGAGAGAGGGAGAAAGAGAGAGAGGGAGAGAGAGAGAGAGAGAGAGAGAGAGAGAGAGAGAGAGAGAATAAAGTGAATGTTTTTTTCACCACAACATGAAAAGGCCCTGAAACTAAAAAGCAGGATGGGTGTAAACTTCAAAATGTCTCTTCCTCTCTTACAGCACCAGACGTGAAATTGCCTGGTGGTACAACACCGTCTCCATAGCAACAAGTTCTGCAGCAAGCACCTTCAGTTGGACTTAGCTGAATAATGTGAGCACAACAGCTGGCGAGGCTTCCGGAGATAATCCGAAAGGCAATTCAGGAAAAGCATTATTCATTTCACATCTTTATTAAGTGGATTATAAACCAATTAAATAAACAATAGAATAGAAAGAGGTTATTGGAGCGAGGATGAGACGGAATATTAAATCTAGATTAAAACAAACAACTGCACAACAAAAGTTTTTTTTATCTTCATTTGTGTCTGATATTTCTTTGCCTACCTTCGGGCCTTCTTTCCCAGGATTACCTGTAGGACCTCTTACACCTGGATCCCCCTGTTTCAGATAAAAGCACACAGTTTATAATATGTGTGTGTGAACTCAAAGTGTTTGATAAGCAACCCCCAAAGAGGAAATTTACCAAGTGCCATGCAATGTAGTAGTATCACGGTCAGGTAAACATTTGTCCTCTAATTGCCTGCCATGATGATAAGTGACTCGTACCTTTTCTCCCACCATGCCTTCCACTCCCTGCGCTCCAGGGGACCCCTTCTCTCCCTTCTGCCCGGGAAGCCCTGGGACTCTCGTCTGGCACAAACTGCAGGCGTTCTGCCAGCGAAAGGAAAAGGAAGGAAGGAAGTAAAAAGTGATGGCACAGAAAAAGATTTCATCAGGCAGAGCTCGAGCGCTGCATTTTCGCCCTTTATTTTGTCACATCCCCCGGGTGGAGGACGAGACCCCACCTGACAAAAAGTGTGCTCTAAATGTCTGCCGAGCAGAAATAATGTGAAGCCACCAACAGTGTCTCCGAGTGTCTCTTGATGAGGTGAGCGGTGAACTTTGTCAAACTCATTGGCTGTGACATTTAGGTGAGAATCTTAAATATCATTGTCCTGATGCGGTGTAGATGTAAGTGCTGCAGCTTCAAGCGTGGGAGCTCTGACTTATAGGAGGCGAGCCGACACAGCTATATTACACCATTATATATATATATATATATAAAAAGCAGTAAATCAGAGAGGCTGAAACACAAAATGGAAAATAATGATCTCCAAAGAGTCCAAGGAAATGTTATCAATAAAGCAAAACAAGACGAGCACGCTATTGGTGAGAATGAAAAAGAAAACTATAATGTGCTCCGTGCTGTCTGTAGGTGCCATCAAGGGGGTGAGAAGTATTAATTAAAGTGCCACTAAGCAGCAGCTGAGTCCAACAGAGCACTTAATGGTTAAAATAAGTTGACATTTAAGGGGAGGGTGGAAGGAAAATTATATGACTGCTGGCATCTGGCTTTATCTATTTTAGTGATTAGTCATCGGAGGCATTGTATTTCTTGTCAGAGTTGACACGCAGGAAGGAAAAAAAAAAAAAATCTTTATTTAGCAAAGTGCTGTCCTGCGGGTAATATCATTAAGTAACGTGACTAATCTCCTTCAGTCAAAATCATACAAAAATGAATCAGTCATTTGCATGGATTTGGGATGGAGATTTCACGTGGGAACAGCCACTATAGGAGCGTCCTGGTCATCCTGTTTTCTGAGGCTGCTCGTTACATTCAGCCTTTCATTCATTGTGAACACACTGCCTTAGGTCAGATAAGGTCAAGTAAGTGACCTAGAATGCTGTTTGGGAACCCCTGCTTTAAACTATGTATGGAGTTTTTTTTTTTTTTAATTTTTAAAGATTTATTTTTGGGCTTTTCTGCCTTTATTGGAGAGATAGGACAGTGGATAGAGTTGGAAATCAAGGAGAGAGAGAGTAGGGAATGACATGCGGGAAAGGAGCCACAGGCTGGATTTGAACCTGGGCCGCCCGCTTGGAGGACCAAAGCCTCCATGGGACGCGCGCACTAACCACTGCACCACCAGCGCCCCGTACTGAGGTTTTTAAGATCAGCAGGAAGCAACTTTTTAGTGACAGAAATAAACTCCAACTAAAATCTTAGAGATTATTTTTAAAGGGAGGTGTAAGAAATAAACGGTCGTGAGAGAGAAAACTGTCACATAGCAACAACACCTCCAAATGTATGTAGCTTGCAGCGTGTTTGATATCTGCGGAGGATTTCAATGTTTATCTCCTGATACGGTAATCTCTGGAATTAACACTCAGTATTGACATTGCACTGGGTTTGATATTTCAAGATTTAATTTTCTTCATAGAAAGGCTTAAACAGACATGATGCCAGTGAGTGAATGAGTGAGTCTGGATTTATTGTTCAGATCTTCTGCACATAGGTTTGTCTCCCTCTAATCCTGACGGAGGCACTCAGGGGGGCTTTGACTATCCTGTTGAACTTAAAGCAGCCTCGTAATGAAAGTACCCTTTCAATGAACCCATGTGGATCAATCTTGAATGCTAACCAAGACATCCTCTGTACACGTTTTTTCTTTGTGAAAAGCTGCAGAAAGCATTCACTGTAAAGCCAAAGTACCTTAAGTAGGGCACCCATGTCTCCAACAAGTGGCAGCGCCGTCTGTCAAAGAGAGAAAAAATTAAATCTTTGAAAAAGAAGGTCGTCATTGCAAAGCTAACAAATATTTGATGCATTGCTTACGTTCTGCTGTGGTTTGTTTGCCGAAAATGCCTTTTGTAAAATGCCACACACATCAATTTAGGAGACCATCTTAAATGCCTTTAAGCAATGTGATTCCATACAAACCATCTCTTAAAAACATTTCTGTTTCAGCGCTTCATTTTCAGTTTTTATCTGCAACGCTTGAGGAAACAGTTTAATAACTTTGTCGCCGCGAGACAGGAATGCTCGCATCTCCGAAATGTTGTTGTTCTCCGGGTTGAGAAAGAAAACATTATGAGTTGCAGCCCACATAGTTGTTTTTTTTCAAATTTAAAATGGACAATAAACGAGTTTCCTCGGTCTCTACAACACATGATGAAAAATAGGTTAAAATTTGTGAGGCTTTGACGCAGCAGCAGCAGACGTTTGTGACTCACACTACAGCTTACACTTCTTTTTACTTGAAACAAATAAAACGACCAGGAACACACAAACACATGTGCGAACAACAGGGTGCTGCCAATTTGTCAAAATCTGCAACATTTTTCAGGAAAGAGAAGTTGGTTTGAGCACAGCAGGACATGGCTGCTAATTATCCCCAAATTGGAAATAGCACTTTGAATCGTGACAGATCTTACAGATGCAGTGATGCGTTTGTTACAGAAATGAAAACGCTGGATTCTCCTACTTACTGGTTCACCTGGGGGTCCAGCAGGACCCGGGGGACCTGGTCTACCGGGGGAGCCCTTTAATTGAGACAAAGAAAAGGTGTTAAGAATCCTCCTGGCTGTGATATCTGCAGAGACGCCGGGGCGGTGACTCTGCTCTCACATCCCTCCCAGCTGGAGGGGGATTTTGTGTCCAGGAGCTGTGCTGTGTGATTCTTGTTCATCTGCAGTGGGTAGCTGACATTCTTTTATGCTCCCAGCTTTATTTTTATCTGCTTTTGTATGAGGGAGTGAATAAGGACTGAGCTCACTCACCTCTCTTCCTGTAGCTCCAGGAGGGCCAGATAAACCCGGGGGTCCGCGTGGGCCCTGAAAAACATCCAGATTTTTACAATCCTGCTATAAAATAACCACTCTGAACAAATCTGCAACATGTTATTTGTGTGTAATAATTAAAGCGAAGCATCAATGAGCTGCAAATCAGTAAAAACATAAATTTGACCGTTATGTTTGCGTGTTATGGAATAAGAGAATATTTCCACAAACCTCCCTTCCTGGCATTCCTGAAGGTCCCATGGGGCCCTAAGAACACACCACACATCTAGTTAACACCATCTGCCCCCTAGCACCCGGGATCCAATAAAGGAATTGTGTTAGACACCTTTTACTCTATCGATTCTCTGTCCGCAACAATCCTGCATTTCAAATAAAATGAACGCAGGCCCACTAGCGAGTCACAGTCAAAATCTGTGAGGTTCAAAGTGGCGTTGCAGAGAATGTTTGATGAAGGAAGAACGCAATACACTCGCAACCCGCAGTAATGACCAGAGTTTCCATGTGAGAGGGTATTTAATGAACACTGATATTGAAATTCAAAGAGGATGTCTTCCTCTCATTGCCTAAAGACGAGAATGTTGAAGGTGTGATGGTGTGAACCGAATAACGAACGCTTGGATCCATATGGTGCCGTACTCACCATCAGGCCGGCGATCCCCTCCCCGGGTTCACCTTTTTCACCGTGGTCTCCCGGCAGACCTGGGACGCCCCTCTCACCCTGACATCAAAATGAAAAAAGAGAGAGAGCGGTCGGTGGGATTTCACTGATACTGAATCCAGAAGTCATGGAGAGCAGCCGCACCGCTTGATCATTAATATTCACCCCATGCCGGATCTCGCTCTCCCTTTATGTTCTTCTTTAGTTGCTTCAAGGGTAAGAAACACAACTCTGATCAAGGCCAGCGGCGCGCACATGTTCATTATCTATTTCATTTGATGCATGTGTTGGGACGCCTAGCTGGGTAATCCGTGCATTGTTTCCTTAAACTGCCTTCACTTTAAACATGGTATAAAACCTTGAACTCTCCTCTATCGCTTACATGCTGCATGTTAAAAAACATTAGCTTAGAAGGAATTAATAACTGTTTACAAATGTCCAACATGAACCAAATCTGTGTGATCGTTGAAGCGCAAACTAGACAAACTCACCAAAGGGAGGCCTTCAAATAGTATTAATATGTTATAATATCCACTTTAATTAAGTCTCAAATAAAGAAATCCAGTTTAAAATGAATTTAGATTTGGTCTGAGTGAAGAAAGTCATCTGCATAGAAAGGATTGCAATAACATTAGCTAATATAGATAATGAACTTGGTTCATTCTACGTGATATAGATCTTTCAGATAGCCTAAATATGGTAGTAAATCTACTATATTCTGAAGAGAACCCCTCTATTTCTTTGAGTCCTGCTTTATTTTAAGGATATTCTTCAAACTGGTTATTTTGTATAAATATCAATGAGATAAGAATTACAGGTTGTAAAGAGAAGTTAAAATAGTTAGTAGGGTCCTCCACCTCCACAGTGTTTCTTACCTTAGGACCCCGAGACCCTCTGCTTAGAGACAACCCATCACCCTAAAAGAACAACAGGAAGTAGATATCACGTTCAATACTGTAAACAAAATTTTTAAGGTTTCTGGGTACAACAGCAAAGTGATAACACCACAGCAGAGAGAAAAACCTTGACTGGAATCAGGGGCCGCTGTAAGTATTATTTACAGTACAGTTCAGATGAGACATTGATTTCTGTGCTCAGCGTGTATTAGTGGGTTACAAGTCCTACATTGCACTATTTAAATTAGCTGTGCCGAGGCCGGATTTGAACCAACACAGCGTTTCTTCAGTTTCAGGGAGATACGTAATAATTCACTCCGAAATTAAACTGAGAAAAGTTTGAGAAGCACAAAACCTTTTGAGACAAACAATGTGATCCTCCATTGTTTTTCTGTTCAAAGAAAAAAAGGACCGGTTTCATTAGACGTTGAGCACAGTCTGGCACTCTACAAAAACAACACTTTTACATCAGGTCCTGACAGTAGCGGGGTGATTGCTATGCAAATACCACAAGTCAAAAGAAACAAAGAGTAAATTGCTAATTATTCATTTAAAAGCAAAATCAATAAAGCGCCTTGAGAAGGCGGACTCATTAAAGAATCCTAGAAGACATGCATTGAGTTCTGTTTAGTGAGTTTTTTTCTTTTCTTTGTCAACCATAACAAAGACTATAAAACGGTGAGTGCTTTTTCGCTCCAGTTCTTCCAGACAGAAAAGGATGTTTATAAAGACTCAGGATCTGTGCAAAAAGACGTCAAAAAAACGACATTGACCTCGAGGTCGCTGAGCTGCTGTAAACATCTCCACTCAACACTTAAACGCACATACATGAATAGCCCTCTTATTCAATCCTGCTGCGACTTTTCAGAGTGGTAGAGTACATTAAAGAGGTTTAAATACTTCTGCCTGGATGCAATCTTTCCCCCATTACTCTGCTCAACTGAACACAGTATAGCCGTCGCTTGACGAGTAGCTCTGCTGTCAGGCTTAATGTTCAGTTCAGCACTCACACACACAAACAAACATGATCGCTTAAAGCCGTGGAGCACTTGCCGTTGATTGAGAAGTGCGAGCGCCGTTAACCAGGACCGAGGCCTCGGCTGCACATGTGCTGCCTTTGTCTTTTGGTGGAGCTGTAATGAACATTCCTATATGCAAAGCCATGCACATAGAAGAGAGTGCTTTGACAGCTATACGCTTTAAAAAAAAAAAGGGAGGATAGGTGATTACCCAGGCTGAGGTTATCCAATGGTGGATGACTTAATGGCCATAATGCCGTGCTATAGCTTCACAGCTGGAGGAGCTAGTTTCCTTTAACTCATCTGCAGCTGCTCCAGCTGTTTCTCCACGATGTACTTTGTTGACTTGTCTTGAATTTTCTCCTGCGTTTCCTTCTGTTTAACAATGGCAGTTCTGTCGTTTTTAACTACGGTAAAATACTGTAAATTGCAGTTCTTTCATTATTAGCATTTATACCACATATGAAAGCTAGCCTTTTTTTTTTTTTTTTTGCTTTTTTCCCTTTATTGATTGGACATTTTTGGGAGGAGAGAGTGGGGTAGAAATACATCAAAGGGCCAAAGTAGGGAGTCAAACATGTGGCTAATGTCTCTGTACATGTAGCGTTTGATCTACGGGCCACTCAGCTGCATTTACATATATATGAATGAATAATGTGCATTGTCTCCCTAGTTTCTTCTTTTGCAACCTGGAACTCCAGGGCTGATCCCAGCAAGGTCAGATGAAAGTGACCGGCTTATCTTGATAAGGTACCCACCATGTATCCACCTGCAGGCTCTCCTGGCTCCCCCTTAGGACCTGCAGGTCCCTGTAGTCCCATCACTCCACCAGAGTCCCCCTGCAGACGGACAGAAAGACCATTTTCAGACACGTTCTTTCCGACACAGTGTCAGACTGGCTCAATGCACAGGATGTTCTGTTTTACAGACAGGGGAGAGTCTGGATTATAAAGCAGAGGCACACACCGCTTACGAGGATCATTGCACATCAATGGAGGGAAACATTAACATTGTTTGTAGAGGAGACAGTTTTAAGCCTCCGAGCGAAACCGACTTGAGGAAGAGGACATGTTTACTGACGAGCTAACGTATCCGAGTATCATTTAAATGACTTTTTTTTTATCACAGCAGCACATGCAGCAACAGGACGGAAGCTTTCAGTAGCAGCTCACGCTTTCTGAAGTAGCGGTCTTTGAGGTAACATCCAGTGTTTCCACGGCAACGATAAACATGTCATGACTGTCATGGTGGCTCAGATAGACACGTCCCATTACAACTATAAAATTAAGTATAAAATTTCGACATATTGTTTGTTTTATAATAATATTTTAACATTTTATTTATACGCTGCAGAAACCAAACTATGATAGCAAATGATTTCTTCCTTGTTTTAGTCATTATATATTAATTTGCCTCCATAAGTTTTATTTTGTTGTTTTAATAAGTCAAAAAGACTTCATATGTTAGCGAGCTTCAGTGATGATGCTAGGCTAAAGCAAGGCTCACAGTCTTCATGCTAAGCTAAGCTCATTGTCTCCTGGCTCCAGCTTCGTATTTAGCTCACTGACATTGTTTGTTCTTCTTTATATATATTTATTCACAGACTAGCACATGAATGTAACCACGACGGCCTCTTGCGTCAGACTGGCAGAGATGACAAAGGAGGATTGCATGTGAATTGATGTGGGAGGTTTGAGCACTTTAGGTTTATGTCTCTGCCCCGGAGTGTATCAGAGTGACTCCGGAGGTCGGGGGGGGGGGGAGAGACTTGAGCACTGCTTCGTTTATTCTGACAAGTGACAAACCCCCATCAAATATGCATGTCAACTGCACACTTTGCTGCTTTTCAGCACAGCATTTGGAACAAGTCCTGCTGCAAGACAAAAATGTGAGTACGTATACAACGGAGCAGTCGGAGGCATCAAAGGCAAGAACACAAAGATGCAGCGTGATTGGGGATGGCATGCAGGGCGCACGTTCTGAAAGGTGTCTTCACGAGTTGTCTAGCATGTTCAACCTGTGATAAAACATCAGAGCGTCACATCTTTTCTTTTGAGGCGAGAACTTGAATTGAAGTTTCACCTACCTTTTCTCCTCTCAGGCCATCTCTCCCGGGCAACCCCGTCTCCCCCGGCGAGCCCTGTAAATAGTGGTAAAAAGAGACACATCTATCACCGGGCCTTCATCTCCTAAAAACACATTTATCTCCTCCTCCTCACTGCTTCAGCGGGCCGCCGTGTTCCAACATAATTTCCCTTAGCCAGGATTTATGAAATGCCTCTTTTCCCTCCCTGCTTTTGAGTAAAGACAGATGCTCATTACCGAAGCAGGTGTGGAGAACAGATTGGGCCTCTGCCTCCGTTCCTGGCATAAAGCGCTTAGATTTGCCTCTTTCCTCTAATTAATTCTTAAATTTGATTACTGATCGTCTGTGTAAAAAAATTCTGGACTTGTCTTCCCGCTTGCTCTCTATCTCTGCCTGTTGACGTTTATCTGTTTATCTCTCTCCATAAATCTGGCAGACTGAGTAAGAGAGTAGAGGAGATGGCAAGGTGATAGAAAAGGCAAGTAGAGAGACAGGAAGGCTTGACACCAAGTGCCCGTGTCTAGTGCCCATATACTTACTGGCTCTCCTGGGAGTCCTGGGAGTCCAGGCAGGCCTTGCTTCCCCTGGCAAAACACAAAGCACAACAATCCTGTGGATTATTCTCTCCTTTTATTTTGTGACAGAACTCTCTGGGCTTTCATATTTTATAGCCCAGCCAGTCACACTGTAAACACAGACGTTTCTAGAGTATTTCAAACAGCGGTGTTGTGCAGACGTTGACCCTGCTGCCTTTTAAATAAAACACAAAAATCACAACAGAGATCTCTGTGATGATGTCATCGCATCTGAGCATCTGTAGGTCTGCACACACACACATATGTGACCTGCTTATTGTTTTCTAGATAGCATGTAAATATCTGTGCACCTTTCGTTTTGACTCATTACTGTCTTTGTAAACATGGATGAAAAAGAGAGGTCCACATATCACCATGGAAACTGAGCTTATGTTGTATAATAACGACATTGAAAAGAAGTACTGGCTGCTTTCTTGGTTAAAAATCTTAATGCATTAAACTAAGCAGCAACGTTTTATTATGTTTTCATGAATGGAGAATCTGCAAAAGAAACCTCCGGACTGATCATAAGAATGATTTAGTTGAACTCATTCAGCCTTTTCATGCATTTACATTGTAAACTTTACACAGTGTTTGCAGCAGCAGGCAGCTGCCCGGAGAAAAAGCGCAGCGCCCAGCGTCCTCAGGCCTCCGCCTTTTTTCTTTTAATCTTAAAAGAAAAGCACTATATAAGTCGCAGATGCTCTTTTCCAAATGTACGATATTCTCCGTAATTTGTCACATACTGATTGTTTCTTGTACCCACATCTCAAATAAAAAAAAAAGCGAAATAGTCCACTGCACAGCTCCTACATTGCACCTTTTGTACATTTTGTGTTTTTTATATTTTACATTTTTAAATTCGATTTTATATATTGTAATAGCTTCTTATTCTGTATTATTTAAGTTGTTGCTAGTTCTGCTTTATTTCCTTGTTAATTGTTTAGCACCAATACACGAAGTCAAATTCCTTGTATGTGTAAATGTACTTGGCAATAAACCCCGATTCTGATTCTGATTCTGATTCTGATTCTGAAGTGAAAAAGCAACGGAGCAGAGTCGATCATACAGCGGCCGTTGTCAACAAAATGTTTCATACAAGAGCTCCCGTGCACACAGCCCCGCGCTTCACTGCTTCACATGTGGCCTCAGACAAATAAAACATCACACTCTTCAAAGTTTGAAGTTCTTTCCCTTTGTTTCAGTTCGATAAACAACTTGAACTTGGGCAGCCTCGGTCTCACTGTTGTTGTTTTCTCAGTGTGTGTCAGACGTGTCAGTTTCGATCTAAAGTAAGTAACACAGCAGACATGAGATAAACAATGCTAGACTCACCTCTGGTCCCAGATCTCCCTTCAGACCTGGAGGGCCCATGCTTCCCTGTTACATCCGTGTGAGAAAGAAGAAAAGGAGGAGGGAGCAGGGAAAAATGCAAGAGAATAAACATCAGATTTTTTAACTTCTCACAATAACTCTAACACACAAACAACCGAGCGAAAACCTGAAGTAAATATTTGATGTTTCAAATATTTCACAACTGACTCAAAGAGAATGAATCTGTCAGAAATGTAAGGTCGTCTGACGACAGCTCCAAAACACCAAAATAGGAAAACAAACAACCTCAAAGAAATATATTTTCTGAGTAAAATGTCTTTAATAATCAATATGTAGCTCCTTACAGCTCGATCCTGTTGTGCACTAAGTCTTTAACAAGTTACCTTTAAGCCTTGCGGTCCTTGAGCTCCTCTCTCGCCCTGCAGAAGGTAAAGGTGATACAGATTTATTGTTTCTCAAGACGTACATACAGAGAATATTCAGGTGAGCCATTTTCTTTTTCTGACTGGATAAAGGTTTAAGAAAATCCTCAAGGACCTTCAAGAAGAAGCTTGTACACCGTGTGAAGGTTAAGAACATGGGAGTATTTCCTTTGCAAAGTTTGTTTCTTAAGAGTTAAATCAAAGCGTGGAACTTCTTCAAACTAAATCACCTCGGAGATATCATGCAGAACATTTCTCGCTCTATACCTCTTCCTCTCGTCGTGGTCTTTTGCTGGGTGTTTTGGCCGTAATACACAAACCTTCTTTCATTTGCGTGATTGTTATTTCTATTCATGTCATCTCTTTTCTCCTTTTGATTCAGCTGTGTTTGATGTCTCGTCAATAGCAGCCTCGGTGGCCTTTGGAAAAAAAATGCTGCCTGCCTCAAGTAGATGCATCTGTTGTTCCAAGGTCCAAACAATAATTGGACTCCGATGTATTCTGTGCTCCTCCTCTGCGGAGCACACGGAGGACACTGGACTCTGATCAGCAGGTGATCCTCTGTTGTTTTTTAAGTGGCCAATGTCACTGCTGTTTGGGTTGATGTTTCAATATGAAATTGAGACTTTGTTTTTTTACCCTGTGGTCTCAAACAGATGCAGGGTTTGAAAGCTAAACCTGAGGAGTTCCTTATACTTAATCACACATTTTAAAAGAGTTAGGTTGTGTCTGAAATCACACACTAATTTCCTACTCCCTGCATAGGCGGTCTCTCGACTCGCTCTCTCTCCGGCTACTCACAATGACGTCATTGCTGTCGCACATCTTAAAGGTGAGGCGGGGGATCAATTAACACATAAAATAACTGTGATATTCAGTTCAACCATCCATACATCTACCATTTCATTTTCATGTTTTTTGTGTTCGCTTCCTGTTTTATTTTGTAACCCAGTGCTTTTGTAACATATCTAGTTGTACTTCCTGCAATTGTTCTGTTTCCCGCCTTCTGTCCCAAAACACCTGTGTCTCATCTGCAATTAGTTAAAGAGTTAATTATGCCCTTTTTGGGGTTCGTATATTTAATCTATGTTCCTACTTTTGTACGTTCACAATAGCTAAAGTCAGAAAAAAGTGTCTGTTTTCATGTACTGCTCCTCCTTGCTCCCTCTCCGCTCTGAGTCCGTCAGCTACGCTCTGTTGAGCCCACACTGTTAGACCCCACGTGGGCCAAGTCTGCTCTGATTGGTCTGCCGATCCGCTCTGTCGTTATTGGTCAGTTGCTCAGCACGCTTCTCGGAAATTTCAACATGAGCTGCTGGGCTTGCCACAACGAGCCAATGGGCTTAGATCAGTGATCTCACACTGACAATGACGCCGCACTGACACATTTTTATCGAGGGGGGCTAGAACCGAGCGTTACATGCAGCTAATGCTACAGCTAACAGGAGGACGTAGGAGAAGCCGCGTTTCCGCGGACTTTGAATTTTTTCACATAGATGTGCCTAAACATGCACAGGACACATGGAAAACACACTAAAGAGCATATAAAACCAGAAAAAGCAGAATATGGGACCTTTAACTTCATACTAATGGTCGGTCTAATGATGCGATATGCAGTTTGTATTGTTTGAGTATGTAGAAGGTACTATGTTAGCATGTGGTTTCAGACACAACCTCTGATTCTCTGTCGGTCCGCGGTTACCACAGAGAAGCTTCCCGGTGACGCTGTTCTCTATATCTCTTGGTGGCAGCTACCTGTCGTTCAACTGTCTTGAATAAGATATAATATAAGGGGAAATAGTTACCTGATCTCCCTTTTCTCCACTTAGGATCCCCTCCTTCATTTCATCCTCAAACACAAGATAAATCAAACCACTTCAATATCTGACTAAAGTGTGCCTGGGGTACAGTTTGAAGAGGAGCCACAGAAGAGAAATACATAAACATTTGTAATGATTAAGAAAAACTGCTTACAGTTCCAGAGAGTCTCAATCCGTGAGCTGTCATCACCTAAAAGTGATAAAAACAAAAGAGACACAGTGTTCCCCGTTAACAGTCTCCACTGATCTCACAATTACTGCGAGAAAAAACATCACAATCAAAAGTATTCTGATTTGTTTTTTAAAGGCAGTAAAGAAGTTAAAAGCATTGATTCAAAAATATTTGAACCCAACAAGCACCTGGTTTCAGAAATGGAATAAATCTCTATTTATATAGTGTCAGTATTTTTTTTTATATCTACAATAAAGTTCATAGACTTGTGGACACCGTGCAGCAAAACCTTGAACGACAGTATTAAAAAAAAAAATAGGAGGGAAAAGGTCAAGACCAAGGAGCTAACATGGACTTCCTCTAAAAGGGAGAAAGGTTGTTTAAGGATTTAATTCAGTTGATATCTTACAGATTGGTCCTTTAATATGCTCATTAGTCCCTCCTAGCAGAGGCGCTGCTGACATTAACCAATCAGAATGAAGTACTCTGCAATCTTGTAAGAAATATTGATGATATACATGTGCGCTCCAGATTGCTTTGCTAAGTCTTTAATGTATAAGGGCTTAAATAGTCGGTCCTGACTGGTTACACATGCTTTTATTGTGCATCTAAAATCCAGAAATAAACCATTTGCATTCTAGTAAATGCTTCAACCTGAAATATAAAACCTTCAGTGAGGTGATCTGGCACAACTACAACCCGACGTCCCTGACGCCCAGACACCACCATCAGACTGTGTCGTCCCCACAACCACCGCCGTCCTCATTCATGCACGGCCTGCTCCGACCTCCACCTCGGCGGCGAGGGAGTGTGGACAAGAGGAACGAGAGGAATACAAAGGAGAAATTCATCCTGCTTCTGCATCTTATCCCAGCCCCCCTGTATTCCATTTTTCTTTAACAATGAGTAAGGTCTTTAACCTGCTCTTTTGTGGTGTGTTTGTGACTCCCGCTGTTCCTGGAGCCAGCCCCTGGTGGACACTCGACGAACTGCAGGATTTTGCACTTCCCGATTTTGCTTAATTTTCAAGACTGCTTGATGCAAACCAAGAGTTATTGTGATTTCAAATTTTACAGTGTGAATGAATGTGACCTGAAGCCCTCGTCCATCCTTTGTAACAGTTGTTAAAGTAACCTTCACTGAGGTATTGCATCTTCTGTCCCTGTTCATTTTCTCTTCACAACGTCTGCGTGACATCAACAAGACTAGATTTCCTCAAGAGTGGTGAAATACTGCAAAGAGCCTCTAAGCCAACATAACTTGGAAAAACAGATCCAGTTTAATAGATGATAAAAGTCGCTTTTAAAGCAAAACTGGCACCATTACAAAAAAAAACCCAAAAAAACAGGAACGCCTCAGAGCTACAATAAAAAAAAAAGACTGTTTTGCCACTTTAAAGGCAGTGAGGAAAGTGATGGCCGTGCATGCCTGTGAGCCGACCGCTCCTCCCCTTCACTAATAAACAGAGGCACAAGAAGGTTTATGAAGAGAGGGTAATGATCTGAGCCCTCGCTTCTGCTGTGTAAGGGAAATCAATGCTTAACTGCCAAAATTATCTGCCACGGGAAAGCAAAGAGCACAGACAGAGACTGGTGCTAAATATTCAAACAGCCTCATTTATCAAATGACTAATGTGTCTCCCTCTGCTTTGTGCTGTATAGTATACATCGCCTATACACTCTCCACACAACAATGAACACAACTGGGTGTTTTAGCTCTGACACGATGTTTCTTTATGTCTGGAATTTAAGAAAATACACAAATTATTTAAAATAAAGTACAGTGGGTCATGCATCATCTTCTTGGGGTTTTTTTTTTTAAAGGCAGAATGTGCGACATTAAAACAGCAGACATCAAGTGTATCCTGTGTAAATGTGTCTCTGAGTCATGACTGTCTACAGTGAGTGAGAAGCTGGAGTCCCGCTGGCTGTGTTGTTGTCAGAGCTGTGTTTACATGGACAGGACGACCTTGTGTATAAATCTGTTTTAGTCAAGGACTAGAGAAAAGAAGAATAACAAACTCGCTGCTTGTTTGAATGTCACATTAAGTGTCAATTGATGTGCGATATGAAGCTATGAGTTTACTAAGGTGTGCTAACATTAGCATGCTAACACAACAATGCAGGCCACAGGCGATTGCAGCTCGAGCGAAGAACAATTCTGTTTGCGCCTTGTGGTGCTTAATCGTGGTGCGTTCTAATTCATAACTCCTTCGTTTGAACGCGAGTGGAGAGGGGGTTGGAGGAGTGTCGCTGGAGGAGAGCGGAGGCTTCAGAACAGAGGAGGTGTGGCCAATCAGCAGTTTGTTTTGGTTTAATGCTGGAGCTCAAGGGCGACATCTACTGGATCAAAAAGTCGCAGGTTTTTCCTTTTAGCTCACGCAATCAGCTCCTGTACATCTTCCTGCTTGTTTTATCCGATATTTACTAAATAAATCAATAATTTGACAGAAGATTTTGATTCTGATCTGATATATGGATGATTGAGAACTTGACTTTGGCTTAAAGAAAGAATTTGATTCAAATGTTTGAACTACATCAACAGCATAATTTACCTCAGTTCAGCTCTGAAAATGAGCCTCCACAGCTCTTATGATGCACATTACAACCAATATTTCCATCCATATTGAAGACAAATGAGTAGGAGAACAATAATGAACTGTTCAACAGACAGTTGAGTCTTCTTAATGTCAACACCCTCGCTCTGGGAAACGTGGGCTCAAACGCCACGCTGTCATTCGACCCTGCGTATACATTAAGTGTCTTTCTTTGACTCACAGTTGCAGCATGTCTCCGGAGTCATTACTGCCCCCTCGCAGATCTTTAACTGATTTGTCACAGACTTTAGAAAAACGTCTGAGAAATGAGTTCTATCACCCGTGCGCCGCCCACTCGGTGTCACCTTCAGCGTGCATCAGACAGCCAGCGTGACGTCAGGGTTTCTCTGTTTTTATCAACCTCTCCTCTTAAAGCAGACGTGGTGTCTCACAACGAAACTGATCTATAAAGCCTGATCATGTACCTCATAACCAGGTCATATTCTGCTTCACTGACCTCACATGTAATTATTACTTTTTGCAATTTGTTAATTTGATAATAAATCACAGCGGACATCTTTCAGTGTTTAAGAAACAGTTTAACACATAAATCTCTTTTATATTTTTTAAAAGGAGCTTACTGTCAAATATTATTCCTTTTCATATCATTATGATAACATCTGAGATTCAGAGAAATTCAACACAACTTATCTCAAGTGCCTTGAAAAGGCTGCCCATGTGTTTGCCCTTTATCAACACTGATCCAATGTCAGTACAGAAAACAAGGGGGGGGGGGGGGGGGGGGGGTTAAATGAAAACTACAAATCTAAAGATAGAACAGAGCTGCAGGCTTGTCACTGAATGGAAATTGGTTTTAAGAAGAGATGCCAGCATGTAGGAGGAATGACAGAAAAGGGGAACAAAACAATGCTGATGAGTTTTTCCTGTACCCCACTTTTTACATTTTGTGTTTATTCATAGGCAGAAAATGGACTGACGTTTAGTGCCGGACTGTTATTGAATAATAAAGACTGAGACTTATGCCACAACTAGAGGGGAGAGGTACTGATTTGAAGGCTGATATACTGAATGTTTGAGCTGGACTGAAAGGAGACCTCTTCCAGGAGGATCCCTGAAAGCAAGAAAACAGAGCCATCGTCGGCTTTGCTCTGAAACACGTCTGTTGTTGATCTGTACGCTGCTGCTCTACCAAGATAATACAAACTTGACATTGAGTGTGCTGACTTTTCTGTTTACTTGTTGTCTTTTTGCAGTTGTGCACCTGAAGATTTATTACTGTTTGCGTGGGTTCATTTAAGGGATGTTAAACTTTAGAAATATACTGTCAACACATTCCAACGCAAACCAACGTCCATAGCGATTAATTTCCCGAGTGATTGAATGCTAATTTAAATTCATGCTAGTCGACTGAGTCTGAAGTTAAGAAAACAGCCGACAGTAAAAGCTGAGCAGAATTTATTTGATTTGGTTAAACTCAGGTTCACAGTGTCTGCTGGACAACAATGTTAAACTGGTTAGCTAACAGTGTTGCTAGCCTTGCAGGTTGACGTCCACATGCACGGCTGAATGTAGCATCACACCGGTCGAGTTGTTATTTGCTGACTCAGCCTACATACAACGGCATCATTGCAGGCCTGGATTAATAATATTATTAATAACTAGATTAACTAACTAGAAATTGCGGTGACGACTAGTGAGAGTGGCAACGGTTAATCCTAGGTCAGCTAACTGAGCACATCCCAAGTGCAAAACGATCGCCTGCTCAGCTGTGACGCTCTGCTACTGGTGCTGGTGACACAATCTGTAACTATAGAACTGTTAAGACACTGTGATGGACAAACTATGGGATTAAAACTGTATTTCCTGAAACAGTTTTCATGCTGCTTCAAGTTGAATAAGGAGTGCAGGTTTGTTATTCTTGAGATATTGCTGCTCCAACAGTTTCTGTGGTTGTTACTCATGCAGCATGGCTCTTTGTTCCTTTTGGGAACATAGAAAATAAAATAAAAAAACAGACAATAAAGTAGGTTTTAGTATGTTACTTACAGGACCAGGAGGACCAGGAGGGCCAACATCCCCCTGAAAAGAAACAACAGAAGCAAAATATAAACCGCTGCACACTGATTGACAGAGAGACAAAACGACACCGACAGAAAGAAAAGAGAGGCGGAAATGAAATAAGAAAAAAAGACATACACAGAACAGAAATGTACTTTAGAAACTACTTGTGAAAGCGAGTTGCCACAGCTGACCTCGTACAGCGACATCAATAGGACTGCAGCAACAATAAAGGAGGCAATAACACGACCAGACTTCAGAGGAAATATAGTCCAACTCGAAAGATGCAAGAAGAGCCGTGAGATGAGTGGAAAGAAAACATTAAAGAATTCTTGTTAAAAAGCAGAGTGTGGTGGTGTGCACTTCAAGTGGATCACGGAGGATGTGGCCATACATATCTCCTGTGTATATATGAGCTGATATATCTTTGTATTGCGTGCACTGGGTGCTCAGGGGATCTGTAGAAGGTTCTTGATTTTTGTGATTTGCATTTGGGAGCCTCCGGTCTTTCATTCAAAATGTAAAAGCAATCAGTTTGTGCATTTTAAATTAACAAAGGTAAAACATCTGCGTGTTTTCAGATCTTTAAGCACCTACAAGGCCATTAGAAAATGCATGTTGTAACTAATAATCCCTGAGCTTTTTTTTTTTTTTACTTCTATGATCCTTCTGAACATTTTAGGTCATCAAGAGGTGAATGTTTCCAGCCATGCTTTGAAGCAGGCTGCAAAGGGATGATAATGGGTCAGCCAATTAAAAACCTACAGTAGGCCGTCTGAGGTTCTGAATCCATGTCTGGATAGACCTCTTTAATATATGGAGAGAATTATTTTGAAAATTTCTATCATGAGTTGTTTTGTGTTCATCGATGAAGTTCAACCTTTGTGTAGATGTTCTGCCTGATGTATTTGTTTTTGTGCTTAATGTTTGTGGGTTTAAACATGTCTTAAAGTTGCACTGTGTCAGAAATCAACCAAATTAAATCCTAAAATGACCTTACTTTATCATCAGACACATGCTATTGAAGTGCTGGCTTCTCTGACAACAATGCAGCAGCCAGTATGTCCTCCTTCTAACTTTAGATTCTGCTCCTGAATGCTGTTTTCGTTAGGCGATATTTGGGCACCTCCTGGTTTACCAGGCAAACGGCAAACCAGGAGGTGTTGCAGCAGTGGAAGCGGGTCAAGAGAAGTGGTTCAGATAGAAGTGATTGTACCCGACCTAAAAAGCCTCTGCATGTTTCTGATAAGCTCCACGAGCAGAAACGTGCTCAAACTAGGATCAATATTGGAGATGCTTTTGAAAAATGGAGAGAGGTTAGAACACAGAAAGGTTTACAGACCCATGCAGAGCTGGATAAACACTGAAGCTTCAGAGTCTGCAACATGGTAACCTGCAATACCTATTTTACACACTAGGTGTCAGAGTTACATATTGCTTCTTTAAAGTCATGCACCTTTTGTACTGCTTGGTGAACTGTGCTGCAATCTATCTCAACCAGGACACAACTGAAAAAGAGATATTTAATCTCGACAAGCTATTCCTAAATAAATAATGTTTCATAAAATTAAAAAAAATGAAAATTTCCCAGGGGATATCTGTAGCAAAAGTGAAGCCGTTTTCATAAGTCTTTCCTGAAATCTAATATTCACAAGAAACAGAAAAACTGCAGGGAAGGTTTTTTATTCAAAACAGGATTATGTTAAAGTGAATTTGACCTTGACCTTCTTGGTAATAAATGTCACGGCTTCATTATTTCATCTTATTAAACATTTATTCCAAATTGGGTCTTTAATTAGCATACGACTTATTGAGCTATGGCCAAAAACTTTGACATTTGACCACAACTTTCTAATCACTTCCTGCTTTCATCCAAAGGGACATTTATACCAAATCTAAGGAGATGTCCTCAAGGTGTTTCCTGAGATTACGCTCCCATGACAGGGGAAGGGGATGGATGTCTGACCCTATAAACATAACGCTTCAGGCTACTGCCTCCGCTGGCACAGAGGCATGGAAAATAACTGTTTGCACTCTTTTGCACAAACAAATTATCTGTATTTTCCGGCACATTGGCCAATTTTCAGAAAGATTTTTGCTGAAATTACATTTTTATAGATATTTTTCTGATAAGTGACGGATATACAGACATGCATAATAAATAACAGCCATAAGGAGAAAACTGAAGGGGGGGAAAAAAGTTTTTGGGTTATGTGCAGACTGAAGGTTTCAGAGAAATCAGTGGAAGGTAACATAACTGCCTTAAAAGGTTTACCCTTTGGATTCTGGTGTATCATACCAATTATATTGCTTGAACTACCTAACCTCCACCACCTCCATCTCTATGTTAAACCCCCCTCCTTTCAATCCACCCTCCCCCCCTCCTAACGCACCTACACACACAGGAAGGGTTTTCAGTAAGGACAAACAAAGGGAATCATCATGTATGACACTCGACATCGACTCACTTTTTCTCCTTTCGTCCCGTTGCCCCCCTCAGCACCTGACTGACCCTGTGGGAGGAGGCCTCGGTTAATGACTCTGTAACATGTCAGCACTGTAAATGTCACCTCGGGATAATACTCACAGGGTCTCCTTTCTCCCCCTTTTCCACTGGGACTCCGGACTCGCCATTCTCCCCCTGTGAGTGTGAACAGAGCAGAAAACATTGGCAGTGACTGGCAGCAAAGGAAGGCAAAAAAAAAAAAAAAAGAGTGAAAATTAGGCAACGGCAGATGCTGCGAATAACAATCAGAAGCACTATACTGTGTCATATTAGCAAGTAATTATGTCAGGGGGGAAAAGAAGCACGACGACACTGTGGTGATAAGAGTCAAATGAAAAATCAAGCCCCTGTTGCATTGCAGCACTTTTACATGTTAGAATCATTCCCCTGGCTGCCAATAGATGGCACTTGATGACTGCTGCTGAGCTCTCCTAAGAGGGTTTTTTTTTTAATGGGATTTCTACCTGTCAGTTATGAGGAGAATACTCTAAGTAAACAGAGCTGTAAAGCAAATGTACTTCCACCTCGTTTCAGAACGCACTCTGAATGCAAAATAAAAAGATTTGTGATGGTGATTCTAGTTTTTTAAAGACACGCAGAGGAGAGTCATCATATTATATGTATTTCTCACGCTGTAATTTCCAGCCATTACTTTTGCCACCGTGCATTTGTTCTGAAAAAAAAAAATCCAAATTCATCTTTTGTTGGGAGTCGTGGCATGGCCTCACATCTCCAGCCCCCCTGTTGTGACACTCTCAACAATAACAGAGAGAGATTAAATAGTGTTCATCAGAGATTATTGTCTGATTGATTAAGTCTGACATGTGAGGACTTGTGGAGGGCTCTTAAGATTCTCTGTGCTGAGATATTATGGAGCACCTGTTTAAGGTTCAAGGTTGTCTTTATTATCCCTGCGAGAGGGCAATTTGTCTTGCAGTCAGCAGCAGAACACATGCATACATACGGCCCGAAACCAGCAAACAACATAGAATGGACGATAAATAAATACAATAGTTAAGAGACTTTAGCGATCTGAGAGAAGAGAGAGAGACATCTGAGAAGGGTCGCAGCGTGTTTGCACAACCTGGACTCCTACAGGCAATAATTGCCATTCAGCTTCAGCCCCTCCTCCGTTTCCTTTCAACACACTAATGACAACAGCCGCTGTGAAGCCATTAATTTAACAAGATATAGCGACTGTTTCCCCATCCAAATTACGAGCTGTTATTAAGTCGGAAGACTTCTGCCACGTATGAACAGATGGATTGCCTTATTAATATTTGAGGCGGGGAGGACGGACTTGTGGCAAAATTGACTTTGAGTGTTAATTTAATTCTGTACAGCTTTTACAACCGTATGTGGTCTCGTGATATCACTACCGTAATCTCACTAACAAAATGAAAATAGTTTCATGCCTCAGTTTTGAGGCCTCGTTCCTAAACAATACAGTTTCTGTACATTTTCCGCCTAATTGGAGTCCCGGAACCCGTCGGCTATCATCTGACAACGATTATGTGACCGGGAGGGACGGCCAACATTTCCGGGCTTGAGGTGTAGCCAGAGGATATATGGATAACTGATGTCCTGGCCAAGTCACTCCTGGTCATTGTTAACAGTCCCGCTCGCAACTTGGGATGCAGGAAAGAAGTTGAAGTTGAGAGACGACTCGTTTGACTGTTGTGTCCATTAGTTGCAGATAATGTGTACAGATATATAAAAAAGATAAACTGTCATCAGAGAGCTTAAGGGGTCCGAGATGCATTTTGGTCAATTAGTTCCATCGGTGAAATGTTAAAAGGAGTGAACGTGGTCACTTTGGAGTCTCCCATTGGCTTGGGAACCCATTCTTTTGAAGCCTGGTGAACAACATGTTGTTGTTTTTTAAGATAAAAGTGACCATATGGGAATCTCTTGACTGTAGGCATTGAAGAGGAAACCCACTCTGTGTTATTTAAGGGTTGTTAACTGTGAACTTAATCCCAAATCAGCTCCCAGTTGGATTAATGAAGCTGTTTCAATTGAACATGTCGATATAAATAATCTTCTGTTCATTGGGAAAATCAGTCGCTGTAGACTTTGTAAGGAAAGCGGACGTATCCAACATGAACTTTCCCATCGGTTTATGAAATGCTTTTGATTCCATCTTGGTTTTTCTGGTCAGGAACAGCTGATTGGGCAGTGATCGCCCGCCATGCATCACTATCCACAGCACAAATATCAACATGCGATCGGGCTGCAATGGGGCCCGACTGGATGGCCCGGATGAAAGCATATCCTGCTTTTTTTTTTTACTATTTCATGACTCAAAAAAATATGTGATTCTCTTCCAAGGCAGACTTGAAACTACTGATTGAAACCATAAACGTTGTGTGTCATGTATGCAGCTAAAGCCTTCCCAGGTTTCCCATTGATTAAGCAGTTTGCACTGAGTGTCAACATGCATTCAACGTAAATGACATTTGATGGAAAGTCAACAATCCTCCGCACTGTATTCTGTCTCTTAACTTGTCAAAATAAATGTCTGTCATCACCGTTGGAAGATCTTTCAACGTCCATTTATTGTCAGAGGGGTATGTAACAAGTTAATAAACCTTTCAAATGAGATTAACTGCAGCGCAGCCGGTATTTATCCAGACTATCTCTGAATCTACACAGTGAGAACAGGGCAGGGGAGCTGGTCCGCCTGCGGAAGCCTGTGGGTGATGTTGACTTTGAGGCACCTCGAGTCATCAAACTGCAATTAAGCCCGTCTGCATCCCTCTCCGTCTCTCCATCAATATCAGCAGCGTTCTGTCAGAGCGCGTGTGGGGACTGTCAGTGGGAGATACAGCTATGGAGATGTGATTCATGAGAATACTGTCTTTCCCAGCACAGACCTTCTTTTTCACTTTAAAACATTCACACTCGACTGAGTGAGTGAAGGGGGAGGGGAGGGGGGGCTCGGCTCACACAGATGTTGCACAAGCTGCAGTTTAGACTAACTTGCATGTGTTTTGTCCGAGCTAAAAGATGCACAAGGACGGCCCACTGAGAAGAAGGAAGAGTCCCCGACGCTGCTCAATTTGAAATGCTTGTAGAAAACCGTTTGTGTTCATTCCTCTCTGAGTTTGTTAGCTTGTGAATTGTGTAAATTCCTCAACATGCATGGCTTTACTTGCTTCATTTTGTTAAAATGTGAAGTCATTCACTTGGGGGCAAGAGAGTTTTCTTGTCATCCACAATGAGCATGAATTCATAATGAAAAGCAGAGATGTACCAGTAATGTAAGGGCATGACTGATTCATGGGCGAGGGCACGGCTGGCATGCACATTTAATGCAAGCATTAGGAGAATTTGAAACAATATTCCCGAAGCACCATATCTCTAAGTGAGATCAGCATGCGTCAGTGGTCTTAAAACGAATGCTTTAATCATATTTTTAAATCATAATGCTACCTTTAATCTAATCTCAAATGGTTAGCCGTGTGCTCTCCTGCAGGCTGTGCATTTGTAACTGTTCAATGAAATTACCTTTATATCATTTCCTTCAAACAGCAGTCATTTATTTTACAAAAGACCCGAGAAAGCAAAGTAGCAATTGCAAAAAAAAAAAAAAAAAAAAATGCTGAGCACACAATCTTTGAGCTATTTTCTTTCTGCCGAGCAAAGCTTTGGCTTCATTTTTAGGATATAAAACTGATTCGAGTGAGATTATCCAGCTGCAACCTCGGCTGCCAATTAGAGAAAAAGTCATGAAAACTTAATCAATGATTGTGATTTCATTCTTCTGCTTTTCTTACAAGGACATAGTAAAACTGGATCATCAGTCATCCAGGAGAAACGAGGATCCCTTGTGTCTCGACCTATGCTATGCATCCTGCTAGCCCATTTGTTTGGAGTTATTATAAGTGTGTCCTCAAAACAGACAACTTTCTTTTTCAAGGTTGGCCGGCTGACACCTCTCTCTCCTCTGGGCAGAGGGAGCAGGAGGAGGAATTCTGCGGTCTGAGCTGACACCCCCCGAGCGACTGACGCACCTATACATCAAATGAACAGCTGCGGGCGAGAGGTTGTCCACTACACAATAGCTTTCACTCTCTGCATGATCACAAGTGGGCCACTGGAGGCTTTGTGGTGGGTGGGTGAGTTGGGGCAGCAGGGGGAAGGGAAGGTTGAGGTTTTATTTTATTTTTTATTTTTTGAAGGAAGCAGGTAGCATCAGAGACAGTTGGAGGCTTGGTAGAGAGCCCAACTGAGCGTTTTTAGCGCTGCATATCTCGTGTGCCTCTGGTGAGCTAAAGCACCCCTGGGCTTCATGAAAATGATTGCAGACCTTCTTTTTTTTTTTTTTTTTTTTTGCAAAAGCACTGTACGTAATGGCCATCTGTCTGTTTAGAGTGTGAGCACTGAGTCACGCTGTGCTGCCCTGCAGGAGGTGCAGGGTGGGAACAGCTATTTAGCTTTCACAGTAGATGAGACTACAAACGAATGGAAAGGTGTCATTTCAGACGAGGGAGAATACAGCCTCGAATATCCTTCAAGGACAGGGATCTTATCACACATGTTGGACTTGTTTTGGCTTGCTTTTCAGGACAATAGAGCCTGTTTACACCTTCATACATAGGAAACAATTCAAACTATCCTTTGCATTTACATCTGGTGTTTTGGTGTTGTTTCTGTACATTTCCCCAAGACTTTGGGGGGTTCCCTATCTCAGTCGATCAGGTGTGCTAAATCATTCTCCAATTTTAAAATCACTCCAGAAAAAACATTCACACAAAACACAACAAAGCTGCTTTGATTCTCAAATGTTAAATACTAAATTTCAACTATTTTCAGTTTAAGTTGCACCTGAAATAATTGCAGCGCTAACTCTCACGTTGTCTTTTCAAATAATTCTCCTCTTTTTTGCAGTTTTTTTAATGGATAAAGAATTTCACAATTTTATAATAATTGATATCGAAAGCAAGGTCATTACTTTCATTTCTAAGTTCTCGTTGTCCTCATTCAGAAAAACCCGAGTGTGAGTATCTTAGAGTGGATTAAATGTTGAGTAGGCTGTCAACATGTCTAGGTGTAAGGTCGCCATCTTGCTTTTTTAATATTCCGCTTTTGCATAAGCCATCGATACAAACATGAATGTAGGCCAGACTACCTCCACATTTTGTCAAATTTAGTAAATGGACTTGAGCTTGTATAGCGCTTTTCTAGTCTTCTGACCACTTTTACACCTCAGGTCACACCTACACATTCACACACTGACGGTAGAGGCTGCTGAGTAAAGTGACCATAAGAAGTAACTAAACCCATTCATACACATTCATACACCGCCGACGAAGCAGTGGGAGCAACTTGGGGTTCGCGTACACATCGGACATGTGGCTGCAGGAGCTGGAGATCGAACCCCTGACCTTCCTGATGAGAGACGACCGACTCTACCACTGAGCCACAGACGCCTTTTAAGCGTCTAAACAATCGTCCAGAAAAATAATCACCTCATATTTAGTTTCTTTAATGCACTTCATTAACTTTATAAAAAAAATGTCTGACATTTGCTGGATTTAGCTTCTTAAATGTAAAGATTTCCTATTTTTTCTGTCATTGAGTAAATGAAAGGTCAGTGTTTTCCATGTGAAATTTCAGATGGGTATTTTTTTAACGAGTGTTTGACATTTAATAGACCGAGAGATAGATTCATAATTAAGAAAAAAAGGCCTGTGAATTGAATAAGAAATGACCATTAGCAGTAGCCGCTGTCATGATACAGACCGCATTTTAGTTCCGGGGGTTATTCGGGTGTGACTTAAAAAAACGGTACGTCCTTTAGAAAGACCGCTCGGTGCAGATGATTAAACTCCCTCGCCTGTTTGGACAAAAAAAAAAAAATGCTGCAATGAACACTGCTCTGTCTTCTTGACAATTCAGCCTGCTGGAAGTGCAGGTAAAGGCCAGTTTATCAAACAGGGAGACAGCTTGAATTTACTTTAAATGCCACACGTCAGTACTTTGTTTGCGGAGAATAATGTTTGGAGTGATACCTTGACACTTGCTCCTTCGGAGGTTGCCGGCGGACCCTGCAAATTACAAGCAATGAAACAGTCTTAAAAGGATCAAATGATTTAATGTCACAGAAAGCCCAGTGAATAAACTCTTATATTAGTTACATGTGTTATCTACTTTTCATTCATTTCTTTCACAATCCTAAGCTATGTCCAACTATTTTCTTGAGAAACATTCCTTTTAACTCTGAATGCTGCTTTTATGAAACCTTTCTAACCTCTGCACTAACGCTCCGCTCTCATGAGGACATTGTCGGCTCCCAGCAGTCTATAGATTATCTGTAAGTGTGCCTTTCACACACTCACTTGTTGTCACGCAAAAGCTAATTTGACTTTGAAAAATGACCCCCTTCAAACTGCACACCGTGTCCTGCTGCCAAAACGGACAAGAGAGAGTGATGCCATGGCGAGTGTTTTGAATAGATGATTTTTTTTACCCCTGAGATCTACTTCAGCAAAAACAGGGGGGACCGGGGGACAGAGGCAACGCTGCCACATGTTAAAGGTATCTTCAGGACACTGCCATTTAGAAATGTCACACCTTCTTCCAAGCTGTCTCTCTTTTTATCCTGAGACTTTGTGTCCTACAACTTTATGAGTTATGAGGAAGGCGGGGGGGGGGGTTCTCTGAGTCACGCAGCGAGAGAGGTTTAACAGTGAGCAGCTCGATTTAATAAAGATAATTGAACCCATGAAGCATAGCGGGGATGAAGGCAGAACTGAACCTCGCTAGTTTTCTAGATGAACTAAAACACCACCACCTCCTTCGTCCTGATCAAGAGCGAAATCAGGGCCCCCCCCAAAAAAGGCATGAAAAAATAATTGGACTGTCGATGCATCAGCGCTACATGATGCCTAAAAAGACTCCCTGTTTGTCTTGACATCAGAGCAGTTTAGAGTGTGACAAGCTGTCTGCGGTAACGCATCGTGGCGTTTGTGTGTTTGTGTAGTGACCCACACACTAAAAGGGCACAAACAGTGTCTGGCAGTGCTCGGAGCGCCGGAGGGAAAAGACCATAACTCAAGGAGTCAACGGGGCCTTACAGACAGACTCGTCCCGCTCATCAATACAGGCAGTCTCAAGTGCTACCTTAATACACCCCGTGTAGTTTTGAGCTGGGAAATAACGCATGTTTGCAGGAAAAACATTTTTTTTGAGCAGATCGATTCAGCCTAAGCATGGAGTCACTGCAAACATCCTCACATAAATGTTTCACTAGAGAAAGTGTGATTGCTCCTTCAAACTGGGTGTTTTTAGAGCCTGTCTGCTGCTTTAAAAGGCTTTTCTAACTATGATGACTTTGCAACTCTTGTAATGTGTCCACTTGTGGTGAATTCTCACTTCATACAGACATTGCTTATCTTAAGGCAGAGGTTCTTAAAGTCTTTATTTGCGATTTTTCACACTTAAATGTAATATAAATCAAGTATCTCCTCTGAAAATAACTCTGTGAGTCATGACTGTCTACAATGGGTGTAACACCCGAGTCCCACTGTCTGTAATGTTTTCAGAGTTTTCAGAGTCCTATCTTCAGTTTGTTTACATCGCCCGGACGGCCGGCTGACTCCTCCCCTCATGTATAAAAGTTGTTTAATTGAGGGACTAGAGAAAAGAAGAATAACATACTGTACTCACTGCTTAACTGTGTTTCTAGATCACGCTCATTTCAGGTAAATTTACATGCAGTGTGAAGATACAAGCGTAATAAAGATCGCTAGCATTAGCATGCTAACACAACAATGCAGCGCGAGTTGTTTTGGTTTCATGCTGGTGCTCAAGGGTGACATCTGCTGGATCAAAAAAATCGCATATAAGGACGTGCACTCTCTGGATACCCTTCTAGTTTGCCATACAGTACGAGTGCAGATTTTGAATGAGTTCATTTCATTACCTTACAGTTGAATATGTGAATATGTCTCTATTACTGTATTCCACTTACAGGGAGTCCTCTGGGTCCAGGTTCCCCAGTCTTTCCTCTTCGTCCCTGAGGAAGACAGAAACACACAAAAAAAAAAAAGATCAAGATGAGAGAGTGAAGATGCGACAACAGGTGTAGCTGTGCATACATGCTGCCTGCAATCAAGTCTAGACGGCAACTCCTGTCGCAGTCTCTAATTTGCTTTTAATTAACAACAAGAAAACAGCTTAATTGCTGCACCCCGTGTGGCCCACTAGGCTTTGTTCCCTCCGCTGGTTTGCTGCCTCCTTTCCAGCTGTGCGAGTCCCCCCCGGTGCATTAATCAACCCAAGGAGCAGATACTGCAGCGCACAGAGCCAGGCCAGGCCCGGTGAGCGCTGTCCAAAACAAGGTCAGAAGGGAGCGACCATTTGAACCCATTTTTGTTGTTTCGAGATCAGCTTTTTTCCTCCTCCTTCGTTTTTTTTTCTTCTTCTTCTTCAATTTTGTTAATTAGCAAAGGCCTCGGCGCTTGAAAAGCTGCAAGTCTTGTAAAGCTGACATCTTAATAAGATGTAATGCAAATCTGAACCAAACCAAAGTTTGTGTAATTTACATCAAGGGAGCTTATGTCCTCGAGAGAAAAAGAGGATAAAGCTCTGTGGATATCCTTACAGCTATCCAATCAACTGGCAAGAGCATCACTGGCTCTGTGTTGTAAGGAGTTTGTGGAATTAGCTGGCTCTCACACACACGAGACAGATGTAAAATCAGCTCAATTAGGAGATGGTAACGCTCCGGCCGGTATCAATTCACTGTATACAGTAGGCAGGAGATCAAGACAATGCAGATATCTGAACTACGGCTACATAGGATTACCTCTTTCTAAAAAGGAGTTTCATCATCTGACACAACTCCCATACTGAACCAGTGCATGTCTCTACTACTGTATGTGTGTGGTTGACACAGAAACACTTCTTTCCTCCACTGAGTCTCGTGGTGGAGAGGGAAGGAAGGATCACTGGCGGCTGAGAGAAAAGTAGAAAAAAAAAATCACACAAAAAAAAAAAAAAAAGCGACGCCCCCGACTCTTCTTCCTCTCTGACACTCCGGGTGTGCACACTGTGACTAACTGGGTCAGACTTGACATGTCGCGTTCGCCTGCAACAAAGACAATGGAAGGAACTTCACTGAGAGCCGCCGCCTTTTAATCATCTGTTTGCATGTGTGCTCGTGCTGAAATATACTGCATGCGTTTTTTTTTGTTTTTTTTGCAGTTTGTAGCGCACAGATTACAGGATTATGAAAACAAGGGGAAGCCGAGGTTCACTACAAGTAAATATTAACCTTAATGATGACACAGTGGAACCAGTTTGTGCACACTCCTGGGAGTTGCACGCTTCCCTGTGTTCTTGTTGTTTGAAGTGCGCAACACGGGCTCGGCCCAGCGTCTTTTTTGAACATCTGTGGTAATGTAGTTCTGAGGCAGTGAGTGAGTGAGTGTGAAGGAGTGGGAGAGCTGGGAGACTTTGAATTGCGTCAACGGGAAGAAACAGCACCTTAAAAACCTTAAAATCCTCCCCGTCAAATCACTGACATTACACTGCTTTGGATTAACCTCTTTGAAACGTAATTGGCTGTAATTGGCACAAAAAGGAGAAGCTTACAAATGTCTTCCATGAGTGCTTGTGTGAGCATGAGTACATCCAAAACACTTTGCTTTTGTGTGAAAAAGGTCAACTGAAAAAGCCTTTCTGTGACGGTGAATGGTGTTGTGCTTTTGTCTCTTTCATAAAGATTAGGGCCGACACTGAATCGTTGCGGCGTTTGCAAATCATCAAACTGTTTGTTCTCGCCTTAGCCCCTGCCTTTGTCCTCTCAACCCCACAACAAAAGCAGATTACTTAGATAAGTAATTTAGCCGATGAATATTTCATCAGCTATTATTCCAAGCAGGTCATGAATTATGCAGTTTCTGAAATTATTTCTCCACTTCCGCCCTTAAATCTCTTTTAACACCAAAATGCATGATACTTTTTATGTAGGAGTATTTGCATATTATCATCATAATAAACAGAAATAAACAATATGTGGTTAATTAAATAGTATTAAACTCTAGAGCTTACTCACACAGGCACACATCAGTCATAAAACGGTTCTTAATATGGTCTCAAATTTGAAAAAACTTTCTCTGGAACACATTTTTCTGTTGCAGAAGTAGTAGCAGAAGAAGCTGTACTTTATCAATTATCAATTAATACTCTCTGTATTTGAACATGCTACACACACATATCTGAAAAACACACACACGCACAAACGGGATCCTATGAACATCCATTTATTTTATTGAGGGGGCTGCCCACAGAGAGCGCCCCTAAGCTAGTGGGGTGCAGTGCTCAGGAAGTGAACTTGCCCCTCTCCAGCAACAAGACCAACTTCCAGATTTGGTCCGCACCAGGACTTGAACCGACGACCCTCCAGTTCCCAACCAAGTTAATAAAACTGCAGTTCCGCCAAGTGGCCACTTGAGGCTGGCTCTGAAAGTGTGTCAATCCCCATTGACACCCATGATAAATGCCCAACTTTAGAGAAGAAACAAAAAGTGTTTTTAGTCCATTTAATGAAAACTGTACCAGGGATCTTTTTCTAAAACACAGCAACTAAAAATTTTGTAAAGAATGGTAATATTGAAAATTTCTACAACCTTACAGGGTTTGCATTTATGTTTCTGTACGTAAATGAATGAGTTTGTCCTTCAAAAACTGAGATGGCAAACTCAAAAAAGAAAGAGAACGCTTCAAAACATTTGTGTGAAAAGCCATGTGTGAAGCCAAAACTGGAAAAATTACCTTTTAGAATAATCTTTGATTCATACCATCTTTCCAGTTCTCTCAGTAAACGTGCCTTTCACCAACACATTGATACAACAGATCTGATATAATATCTATAAATACAATGTTTATATTGTCATTACACAGCGAGAAAACGGCACCAGAGGAAATTAACCGACTCTGTAATATAGAGATAATGATTTCTTTTTAAATCCTACATCACCAGGTGGCACATACGTGTGACGAGTCTCAGCGTTTATACTCAAAGGTCAATGTTCAATTCTGTGTAAATGCCACTCCAATGATTTGATCAAGTGGAAATGTCTTTTTTGGACTTCTTCGACTCCTGTAACAGTGTGTAACCAAACAGATGTTTTGTTCTTCAATTGAATTGAGGTCATTTTGTCGTCGTACTGAGTCACGTTGGAGATGTTTTCTTTAAGTGACTTGAAAAAACGGTTTGTGTAGAATCATTGCCGGGACAAAATAAATGATTACAGGCACAAGCTTGATTAGAAAATAGTTAAATACCAACAGCTGAATTTACTCTGCATTTCTTAAGGACAAATGAGAGCCTTTTTGCAGAAGTAGGAGTAAACATATGCATGCAGCTTGTTCAGTAAATCCACTGTTCAAGCACATCTGATTAACTAAATGATAAAATGCCTCCTTTGTCCTTAAAAGCTTTTTTTCCCCAGACAGCACATATTCGGTCTGCTGTCACCATCAACAGAACCAGAAATCAAACAATTACAGTTTTCTGTTTTTTTTTTTTTAATATGCTGAACAAAACTTCTCATTTCTCAGATTCCAGGTTTATCCAGGAGGTCTTTACTCCGGGTAAATGTAGCCCATGTTGTCGTTGTTGTTTTTACAGATTGTCTGCTGAATAAGGTAGACACAACAAGTGAAGAAATAAAAAAAAGGTGTTGGAAGTGATGTGCGGTTTCATGCCGTCTCTAGGCAACAAGAACGAACAGGAAACAGAAACTGGGGATTTCAACTTGAGAAAAAAAAACAGAACAAGAAGAAGACAAATAATGCTAGATGATGTTTAAAACATGACAAATGTGTGACTTCAAAACAAAAAGAAACGGGTTGACAGCAAATCAGCTCACAGGGCGATACAACGTGCAATAAGGCACATGTCCACAAATACTGTTTTTTTTGCACTGGCAGCGCAATTCAGCTTTTTCAGCGCTTAACGACAACGCACACAACGCCCTCAGCATCAGCTGTTTATTTCACCGCGCTCAAAGAAAGCTAAACATTTGGAACATCTCAGCACGCGTCAATATCTTCTCTCTCTCACTGACCAATCAGAATCAAAAAGGGGCGGGGCTTCTGATATATTTGCCAACAACAATGGCAAAGAACAAACTTACCTGACTAGTCTTTTCGAGGGTACAACTTTTAGGTCTAGAGCTGCTACTAACGCCAAGAGGACATGATTTCTTTAAATAATTTTCATGTTTTCCTGGTGATTTTCCTTTGATGAAGGAAGATATCAAGCACACGGAGCTATCTGAACGGTCACTACTGAAGTAAGAGGTTAAACTTCGTAACCTTGCAGCAATAAGCCCCGGTGAGGAGCGCTCTTAAATCGAGGTTGTGAGCACCTAACAGGCCCTAAGAGCAGTCAGAGTAATAACAGCTGTAGAAAATAACAATGTTCAATGACAGATGTGATAAATGTCGTGTGTGATTATGGATGTCCAAAATCTTTAGGTCGAGAAAACTTTTTAAAAATGATTTAGACAGCGCCTTCTTTTATACTTTAACATTTTGTGTTCAGAATATCTAAACGTTGCTGTGCTTTTTTACTTTCATATTGCTCTTTTATCTTTTATGCTTAATATTTTATAACACTGACTTCAGAAGCAACACAAAACAACTCCAAAGTACCTGTACACTCCTGCACCTGTGTGGAAGAAAAAACTATTCTGTTGTATTCTAAATATTTGAAAATTAAGAGGATTTTTACCCGAGGCAAAAAGAGCAGCTTGCTGTTGGTCTCTTCAATAATACAAGTAAACTTTATAACACCCAAGTATGCCAGAACGCTTTTGTTAAATATGTTAACACCATGATAATTGCAGCTTGAATAATTACAGTATGGCAAGCCCCCAACACCAGCCACTTGTGCAAATTAATCTTTTCTTTCAGCTGAGCCAACGTTAACTTTCTCATTTCCTTTTTCTGTTTCTCCTGTTTTTCGCCCCCTTTGTGTATATTTCATAATTCTTCTGCTCTCGTCTAATCCCTCTCCTGTCTCCTGCTCTTCCTGTCATCTCTCCTTCCTCCCCGTCTCCTGTCACTCGCCCCGATTCCTCCCTCACCCAACTTCCAGCGCCTGTTGGATCACCCTGGCAATCTCTGTTGCTATGCAACGCTCAGTGTCCTATAAATTTGACAACATCCTAGTGCTTGATTATTATTTGAGCGCTGCAGTGTGAAGCCCTCCTTCAGGTCATTGCAGTAGATTAGAGGGAGGGCGAGATAGGGGAAGGGGAAGGAAGGAAATGAGGGATGAGTGGGAGGGATGGGAAGACGGAGGGAGGGATTGGGGGGGGTTAGAGGAAAGGAGAAGGAGAGAGAAAGATGAAGTAGAGTTAATGAGAGAAGGGCTGGCAACACAGAAAGTATATTTACAAGGACTATTCATCAGTTCCACTCTGAAAAACCTGCAAACCACATAACAGAAGTGTGAAAAGCTCTCCACATTAACTTCTAATTCAATAACGTTGCTGCTGCAGCTAGAGTGGGTACACTTCGGAGCTGAGGTAAGGAGGCAGTGTGTTTTGAACTTCTGCCTTAATCCACACACAGATCCCAGCCTCAACTCTGCTCGGAGTTGTAAAAGTGTAAAAGTAAAGCACAGACACGGGGGCCAGCTCAGTCCCCCTCCCCCGTCTGAGAGCAAAGTCAACGGCGACAGCGACACGCAGCGCAGAGGCACTCGTTTGTGATGACTCCATAATCCTTATCCCAAATGTCAACATGTTTCTCTGAGACGTCCCATGTCCGACCGCCCATGCCGGGATAACACAGTGGTATAAAACGGAGAGGCCAGGATGCGATGCATTTCTTAGCAATAAAGTAGATATACCTTCAAAAAAAAAGCCACATAATCCACCTGACAAATGCCCCCGTCAAGAAGGGTCAGTAGATAAGCCTTCTGATATAAACACCACAGGACCCGACTCGAAGCTTTACAGAGGCCGCGAATGATGGGCAGGTTTCTTTTTCCTTTCATAAGCAGAGAGAGCTATCAGCGGATAAATCAATTTAACTCATTTCAGCGTCTGAACACTTAATTATATCTCAAACACAATATCTCAACTATGATTTTGCCAATGTTCCTCTCTACGTGAATAAAAAAAAAAAGAAAATAGATGAAGGCCACTGGAGCTCCAAAAGTCATTATCTTGTTTTCCTTTTACTACTCAATCTGTCCAAAAAAAAAAAAAATCCAATTTGTTTTCACTTTGACGTATTAGGGCAAAAACATTACCCTTTTAACAACGTTTTGGCCTCTCACATGTTGGACAACATGATGAGTTCAGCTACCAAACCATCACTTAAAAACCAAATGTGATCTTACTGCTAACTAACAGAGTAAAGTTTGACAACGACATCTGATGACACAGGAACGTCAACGACTCTATTTCAATGAAGACGCCCCAATGAGGAGCTAAAAAAAATCGATCTTTGACGATAAAAAGTCTGAGGACATAGATTTTTAGATTTTGGTAACTGCAACAAAACAGGACTGAAATGTTTGTGGTGGGATGTCGGACACTGAACATGCAAGGATATTTTTACCTCTCTGTGTGGCTAATCTGTCTGTCAAAAAAAAAAAAAGCAGGAGAGACGTGTGTGTGTGTGTGTGTGTGTGTGTGTGTGTGTGTGTGTGTGTGTGTGTGTGTGTGTGTTAGTGAAGCAGAGCGACTCAGAGAGCACGTCCGGGCACAATAAAGAGCATTAACGAGCTTACGATCGCCTGCCAAAGCCGTAATGAGTTATGTCTATATGGCTTCATAATATCAGTAAACTTGTAAAACTAAGGCTTCTTTTTATAAATATGTATAAAATGTAGTTTAATATGTTTAATCTGTGGCTCTTCTGTGCTAAAATGTTCGTTGGTAGAAGTAGAAGTGCTCTCACCGCACCGTGACATTACTCCTCTACTCTACTCCTCTAGTGAAAGGCCCACATTAAAAGCATTATAACGTCAAAGCACAGAACATACTGGATTCAGAGTACAGTGATATTCCTTGAGAGTGTTTAACAATCATGTTATTGATACAGCTGAATCGACAGGTATGTTGGATTTCACTGCTTGAGGTGTTTCAGTGTTTATGAGTTCAACGTCTGACAGCTGTTAGGCTAATTGAATTAGTTTAACGAGAGCTAAACATTAAGACTAAACGTCTTAACTGGAAGTGACTTTTTATTGACGGAACAGACTAATATCAATCAATCAATCAATTTTTATTTGTATAGCGTCAACTCATAGCAAGTGTTATCTCGAGACACTTCACAAAAAGCAGGTAAAAGACCTTACTCTTTGTCTTTTAACATTACAAAAGAGCAGGTAAAAAAAACATACTCATTGCTATATTACAAAGAAAAATATCTTTTTAGTTGTCGTAGACTAAAACAAGACTAAAACTACAAGGAGTAAAAATGGCTAAAATGTGACTAAAATTTAGAGGCATTGTCGTCCAACAACTAAAACTAAGACTTAAGCTGCTGCGCACAAGATACCTATGCTACACAGCTTTTGACTGACTAATTAAAAACTGCAACCGCAAAGCCAACACAAAAGTGCTAACAGCTGCAGTTCCTCGCATGGCCACTAGAGGCTGACTCCAAAAGTGAGTCGGTACCTATTAGGCCCGTAATATAAATGCCAAACTAACATAGAATAATGTTCTCAGTCTAGTCTAAGGTTTCTTAAGGTCATGTTTATCAATGTTTTAATTTCATTGAGGCTTAAAGGTATGCATAATGAAGGGCGCGACCATTTAGAGTGACAGGTGGCGAGCTGTTTGTTTGATGCTTCTTCAGTTAATTCAGTCACTAAATTTATCCCTCTGGTTGTGTTTGTGTCTGTTGTTGGTGGCTTTCACAGATTTGAGAAATATTCTGACTTGCTGAAAAGTTGATTTGACTAACATGCCCCTCAAGGAGTCTAGATAAAAGAAGAATCCCAAGAATGCTAATATATGTCAGGAGTAATTAGCAGGTGATGCCATCCCCATCACCACACCTGCTCATAAGCTTGTTAAGTGATTGTCATACTTTGATATGTTTGAGGCTGACAGTACACAGTGGTGTTTTTTTTAGCCTCGTAGAGAAGACAGGTAGAAATGAAAACTCAGATTGTTTTTAGTCACACTTCATCTTTCCCTAGAAATGTTGGAAATTGCACAGCAATTATCGGCACACTCCACAAGCTCTCTTAACTTCTTTAGCCTGATAGTTACACAACTCCGGTCAGCAACCTCAACAAAACACTTTTTAATTCTGTGGAAAATGTGATGGTTAACTATTTCATTCTCAAGCTTGTGAATTAGCCACAGGCACAGATTGTAACGCTTGGACAACTAGACATTTATTATTGATTTTCTTTTGCCTTTTTGGCTTTTATTGGGACAGCTGAAGAGAGACACAAAATGTGTGTGTAGGCGGGGGGAGTTGTGTGTATGAGAGGGCCGACGCTCAGAGTGGAACCTGTGGCTGATGTGTCCACGACTGTAGCCTCTGTATTTGGGGCGCCTGCTCTTCCCGACTGAGCTAAACAGACACCCATAACTTGACATTTCCAAAACGCTTTGCTCCTCTTCAGTGCCACCCCTCATGTACATATGGTCACTTCTAGCAAAATAAATAAATAAAAAACTTAGCAAAGGCAAGAATGCCAAACTCAAGATTCAAAAGGGTAGTCTATAAACCAATGGGGGATGTCACATTGGCTGCAGCATCCATTATTCATCTATGCAAATGAGCAGACAATATTAGTATTTCCTGCTTTTTCTTACTCTGCCTGTTTCACATGTGACACAGAGGTTTAACGTCCTGAAGGGGGAACTATCTGACATTACCAAGCCAAGTTGATGCGCGACAACGTTATGTGGCTCGTGGGAGACGTGACCTTTTTTCTTGACTGGAAAAACTCACATGCCACTCCCCACTCCTTCTGCCTGAGCTGACTCCTGTCTCCCTCTGGGGACACGTGCCTCAGGCCACCTGAGCCTTTTGTCTGACTGCTGCACACTGCCTTCAAACTGGAAACCGACTTTGAAGTTCATGACGAGCAGCTGCATTTGCTCGGCAAACAAATGTGACGATAAACCTCCGTAATGTCCATGTGTCTTTTCATAAATCCCCAAAAAGAAAAAAGTGTTTTTTAGTATGTGTGCAGGTGTACTCTAGCAGTTCAGCAAAGGGCCAAATATCAAACAAACTAAAAAAAACAACCATCTTCCACAAACGTGTTCAAAAGGATGATTTGGACAGACTTTTCCAAAAATACAAGCGGCCGTCCAGAAGTGTGAAGCTGTGTACAGACCAAAAACTATAGAAACACAGACAGACAAATGTGCACACGCTGCATGCAGCCTGTCACAATATTTACTCCCGGGTGTAAAGGCTGTCTGCTCCTGGCATGTGAAAGATGCGGGGGGGCTGAAACATTGCAACCAGATGCTTTTGATGCCCTCAGTCCTTGGGTTAAACCTGACGTGCCCTGGAGCATTTATTGTTATCAGGATTCAGACAAGATACAGACAATTACTCTCACTGCCTGCAAAAGTTAATTTATTCTGTAATTACATTTGGAAATGTCATCCATTCCCCTTGCAAATGTTCTCAGATATCTTATTTACAAATCTGCACCGTGAACCATAAGAGACGGCTACATTAGGAAAAACAACATTAAATATGCACAGAGAAGATTTCTGCAGCAACCTCCTTTCACAATGTTCACTCAATCATCAAGCATGTTTGATATGAACATTATTTCATACTCCAATGTTTAAGAGGGAGTCGTCCTTAAGGGAGCAGAATAGTGAGAGATTCTCCACTTTATTAGAAAATATCAACTGGGAGCATTCTCAGCTTCACCTACATTCATAATATTTTCTCATACATACACTACAGCAGTCAGGCTGCCTCGTGGCGTCAGCTTCAAAATATCAGCTGAGTATCAGCTGGAGAGAGGGGGGGGGGGGGGGAAATATTCAGTGAATTCACGCTAACTATGCAGCTCGATATGCTGCAGTTGAAAGAAATCTCAACAAACGTGTTTTCACGGTGTCAAAGCAGCTATCAAGGCTTCTGTGGTAAACATCGATTATACTGCTGCTTGAAATGTCACATAACACACTGCAGAGACCGCAGCCACACCTGCCTCTGATTAGGGATCCAATTAGAGACAGACAAGTGCAAATTCCCTCCTTGTGACTGCCCTCGCCGGATGCCATCTTAGGACACTGCACAAGCTCAGAGAAAGCCTGGGCACTGGAGCTTGCAGAGATCCCTTGCACTTGGTAAAAGCCTCAATAAAATAGGATTTGTTCCAGTTGTTTACTGAGGGTTAAGAGGAGCGGCCGGGGCAGGAAGAGAACGGCAAAGCCGACAGCTGCCTGGCAGGGGCTCAAAATGCAGCTTAGCATTTTTCACCATTCTGACTGGCACACAATGCTCTCTTTAACTCCCAGCCATCTAAATATTCAGGCTCGTATAAAGAGATGGCTGACACTGCAGCCGACTTAAGGCACAGCTCAGCTGGCCAAGATTGCACCTATAGTCTCTTGGCTGAAGCTTTCTATGAAGGCTTTCCTCTCAGAGACTCAATCACAGATCCCATGTGACCGAATGGTGGTTTGCACATGCGCCACTAGATGGCAAACTAGCTGCATCACAAAATTTGCACATGGTGGAGGGGAAAAGAGCCAATGAGGAGACTGTAGGCTCTCTATGAGAGGATGGATCTCCTCAGTGCATGAATGTATGATGTGTGTTGGGTAACATCCCTAATTAGGCAGTCTGGCAATTAGGCACTGAATACCGTAAAGAAGATTTATTTTTTTCTTCTGTTGAGGGCTCGCAACGATGAGAGAAGAAAGGAAATAGTTGAGAGAACGAAGCTGTACGCGAGTGAAAAAGAGTGACAATCATTTTCATGCAGCATTATGCCTCTTTTGAGCTGCCACACAATACAAGGGGACACAGGTGGCATCACAAGGGTAGCCGTGCGTGGAAACGCAGCATATCATTGGGAAAAATAACCATTATAGAACGTTTTTCAGCTTTTCTCACCACCATGCAATGTGCAAACACCAGAGCAAAAAGGAAAACATGGGAGACGCCGACAGAGGATGTCGATGGAAACTGAGCCGAGGCAGTCCCGAGGGAGCCTGAGAACGAGCTCTTTATAACAGCCACGTCTCTTACCACGTCTTCAGCAATGAGTTTTAAGAGCTCATTGACTTTAACAACTCCTAAGGAGAGGAAAGAGGGCTGATGATATTATCGGAATTTGCATTTTTATGCGTTGAAGATGATAAATCCAACTGTGAGTTAAATCCCCACCTATGAGCTGACTGTCTGTGCAGTGACTCCTTTGCATGCTGGTTGCCTATACACCGCACCAGCTCCTCACTATAGGCCCGGCTTAGATGTTCTCATCTCCTAATGGATGCCGTTATTAGTCTTGGCTCTTTTGAAATTTCACAGTCTCATACGGACTTTTGGCCGCTTTATTCATCCGAAGCAGATTGCTGCCATCCATATGTTTACAGATACTGAGTGTTTCATTAATGCATTATCCAGAGAGTGAAAAGGAGAGAGGCGGAAAATCCACTTTAAATAAACTCTGGTTCATTTTACAAACCAAATATTTGAGGTCAGAGCGAATACACTGTGCAAAGATCCACAGGGGTGCTCACTCCGGGTACTGCAGCCCTCTGCGAGTCTTGTGCTTCGTATCACTCACCGCCAATTACAGATTACACTGAGGTCCCCGCACACTACCATCGGTATAATATCAGGCCATTGTAAATGTGCATGCCATTAAAGTGGACACAGATGAATGTATCTAAATTGGTTGCAGGCAGGATGAGAGTGTGAAGAATCAGAATATGGATGGCAGGCTGTAAGGGGATGCACAGTCTCCTGATATCATGCCTCTGTGTTCTGCAGTATTTAGGGCGACATCCCCCCCCCCCCCCCCCCCCCCGTCCAGCCTCCTTCCCCTCTGCACTTTGAGCTCTCTCTGTGTCCTCCTCCTCCTTGGCAGAAGTAATGGCACCTATAGATTTAGCTCGCTCTGGGTAAGCTTTAATCCAGGCATCATGGATCCAAAATGCCTTTTTTTTTAAAGGGTTTTTGACAATCTCAGCATTTACTGTCTCTTCTTTACAGTGAACTAAAATGCAAGGACAGCCTTTTTGTGTATGTCCAGACTGCAGAGGATGGAAGTAACAATGTACAAATACTTTGTAACTCAACTAAAGTAGAGTTTTTAGGTGCCTTTACTTTGCTTGGGAATGTATGTCACTGAGAACTAATTTAATTTGACTCCCTCAAAATTAAGTCATTTCCATTCCATGGCACCAAATCTTAATCCTAGGTACCTACTGGTACCTAAGTGGACCCTTACTGGTCTGGGGCCCCAAGCAGTTGCCTGCCTTGCCTGTTGACAAGCAAGCACCTCTGACTGAAGATGTGTAGTTTTCTTTAAAGTGTTGGTACTTTTCGATGCTAGAGATTGTATCGTTGAAAAACACGTCGTATTGAAAGGTATCAAAGTATTGAAAAATCTGACAAGCTTGCTCCCTAAAATGTCACGCAATTTCTACATTTTACATTTTCAAATCTGGCTTCTAACTTCGACTGTTACACACTCTGCTTCTGCACCGCTGCACCCGACCTTCCCAGAATCAAGACCAATTTCATCCTAGTTCGATGTCACATAAACACATAGACGAGACGCTTCCTTGTCAGGCTCGACTAACGTATCATCATGTAGACGACAGAGAAGGCCTATCATGATGAAACGCACAATAAGAGGAAACTGGACCTCAAAGAAAGAGGCGTCTTGTGAATCAGATTCTGCTCACCAGTCAAGACGAGGCTGATGAGAATCTCATTGCAGATTCAGAGCGGAAACACCGTCCCATCGAAACAGATTTGCACATGGAGCACGGTTGATGTTCCTCATAATCATAACCACATAGTAATCCAATAGTCTTTTTTTTTTTTTTTTAAACTAAAGCTACCACAAGCAATAGAGGGAGGAAACTGTCTCTGTACTGTCTGATCTGGTAACCTAGCAACCCAAGCTGTCACTTGTTTTTGTACTTACATTATCTGAAACACAGTGCACACATGTCTAAATCATTACACAAATATCAGAGAGCAAAGCTGCTATGTTTGTGCCCGCCACCATGCCGTTGTTGATATGAGTTATTTCTAGTGTATTGATGCAATGCAAAGTAACAGCCAGCAGAAATGTCCTTCTAAGGGGCTACTTTTACTTTTCATTTCAGAGCCTGCACTTCTTCACTTTCACTTCGGAAGTCGAATCAGTGCTTCTACTTTTTGTACCCGAGTCATTTGTGAAATAGTTTTTTTTGGACTTCTCCTTGAGTGAAGTATGCGTGCACTTTTTTTTCCACCTCTGCTAGACTGCTCGGAGCCGGAGGAAAAAAAAACTCCATTGTTTGGATGACTGAAGCCATGGTGAGCACCACCACTATACCTGGAACAGTCACAGAGGGGCCAGTCACCTCCTGTGTGCCGACATGACTCAGTGAGTCATGCGAATTCAGTGCGGCTGACCCTCACTGACACATGACACTCCATTAGTGTTTCTTTGACCTGGCGGACATCGAAAACAACGTTAGAAAATGTGGTAGAGGTATTAGACACGGGGCCGAGGGGGGGACGCCATGCCCTGATGAATTCTGACACAGGAAGCAGCGGGGACGTGTATAACGCTCTCTGTGTCCCCCCCCCCTGCTGTGCGGCTCAGCTCGGTGTCTTGAGAAAGTCGTGAGGTTGTAGGAGTGTGAACGAGGGCCTTGCTCTGGCCAACTATATCAAGCCTCCCTAATTCTCAGAGGATGTGTTGACCTACATTACCCCTTGTTGAACATCTTTTTTTTTTTCTTCAGACGTATACACACACCCACATATCAAGTAACAGACACGCTCAGACCTGCAGACTCTAAAAGCGAGGGAACAACGTGCGATCAAAGCGACCCTCTAAAAGTCTTGCCCCCCCCTGTACTCGTCCCTGTAATTAATAGGCCAATTAATGTGTGTTTATTCTGGACACCCGTGGATGTAGCCATACTGGGGGCTCTCTGGGAAACACAGGAGTCAGACAGATAAATCAAAGCTCTGTGCATCTGTCCTCGCATGAGCCAAATGCTTCCCCCCTCCTTGTAACCCTCCTCCTTTCCCTACTGGGTCCAAATGTGAGACCTTTTTTCACAGCCAATCAGGTCAAATCTTTGTTTCATCCTCCCTCCCTCCCTCCCAATGCACTTGACATTGACAAGATTAATTGCCTTGTGCGCTGGGCATACGTGTTACCTCCTGGTGTAAGCACAGGTGTCATAAGCGTGGCGCTCTGGATTCCCTCAATATGAGTTTGGACAGCGAGAGAGAGAGGAGAATGACCTAGTCCATTTTGTTCAACAAAGGGTTAACCAATCCCCCCCCCCCCTTGCTTGCAAAATCGCACAGGGTGTAAATCTTGCCATAAAATCTCAGCTGTGAGCCCCGCTGACCCGTAAATTCTTCACCTCCGTGTTACTCCGCCCGTTGAGGTGCGGCGGATCGAGCCAGAACTGTAACTACATATCTACTACGCGATTCTGTATTTAAACACTGTATTTAAAGACACAGCATCAAAATAATCACCAGCTGGGTATTAATGGTTGAATATCTTCAATGGGAGACAGAGTAGTGTACATACTGAGACATGTTTGCAGAACATGAATGGAATAACCGACACTGGGATTTGATGTAGTCCCTCTGCACCTTTAAGAAAAAGCTAAAGACCCAGCTCTTTCATGAATACCTACTAACTTAATGATGACGGTCTCCATATTATTGATGATGATGATGGTAATGACGATGGTTTTTGTTTGATAACGACGACTTATAAGATGGTTTCTATACTGATTAGAGCTCTCAAGAACTGCCCTCAATGTTGTGCTTTGCCTCTGGTCACTTCCTGTCAGCACCTGTGTGTCCAATCAGACTCAAAGCTGATCGTTTGCTCTTACTGACATTGTTCCATTTTTTTCTAGATCCTTGCTTGTGTTGTTCTTACTCTCTGATGTACGTCGCTTTGGATAAAAGCGTCTGCTCAGTGAATTGTAGAATTGTAAAATATTAAAAGATTGTTTTTGTGTTCTTGCAATGACACTTGCAGATTATATTCCTAACTTTAAATTATCTGTGTGTTTCTTTCCCAAACAGGTCTCTTCAACAAACAAAAAAGACCAAAAAGACACTCCACCTTTTAAATAAATGTGTCTTTTTTTTAAAATTCTAATTTACAAAATGATTTGTCTGTGTTTTACGGGCTTTATCTGTTTAATGTGATTTTATGTATTTACAGTGTTCTTGTGTGAGTTTTATTGTTTTTTAGGTATTTAAGAGTCGGTCATCTCTCAACTGGAAGTTCGAGGGTTCGATCCCCAGCTCCTGCAGCCACATCTCCGATGTATCCTTGGGCAAGACACTTCACCCCAAGTTGCTCCCGCTGCTTGGTTGGCGGCTTATGAATGTGTATGATTGGGATTAGTTACTTCTCATTGTCACTTTACAAAGCAGCCTCTACCATCAGTGTGTGAATGTGTAGGTGTGACCTGAGGTGTAAAAGTGCTTTGATTAGTCAGAAGACTAGAAAAGAGTGATACAAGCTCAAGTCCTTTTACCATTTTTACTATGTTAATCCACTGTGCAGCACTTATGTAAATGCTTTTTAAAATGTGCTATACAAATGAATAAAGTGGATTAGGTTGGACAAAATGTTACCAAATGCATCAGTGGCATCAATCCTGACAGAAAATTCACATGAAGTCTAACAATGTAATTTATTTGCAGTCGCCTGTCTGAGTATTTTATTGCGATAGTTTGTCTCTTTAAAAAACGTGTATGTAAACTTTGTTGTTTTTTTAAAATGTGCAACATAAACAGTGAAAAGTGAGATGGATCGGATAAAGTAAAAGGTGTACCAAATGGAATCGTAGGCATATCAGATCACAACTGACATAAAAAGTAAAAACACCACAAAACATCACAGAGAGTAACAGAATGCTTATCCACAAGAATCCTTGTTTACTATAAAATAATAACTATGAACCGTGCAGGACCAAAAGCCCAGCTCCAATCAAATCGTTGCTCTAATTTTATGCATGCACTGCATCACCCAAATCAGCGGTAGCCTCCCGTGGAGAACTTCTGGCAGGAAGGCTGGTATTCTCACCAGGGACTCGTTACTTAATAATCTCGCCCTGCAGGTGCTCTGGTAGAGGTCAACAGTCTGCTACACTTGCAATAGCTGTGCATGTCTGCTTGCACCTATGGAGCAGGAAACCGCTGCCAAATGTTCCAGTCCCCCCCCCCCCCCCAAAAAAAGAAACCTGAACCATAACTCCTTCCCTATCACTGTCACTGGCTGCTCTGGTCTCTGCAGACACGTGCAGACTGAGCCAAGTGAGCATGAGCCAAGTCCATCAAGACAGAATATGAATATTATATATGTACCATGGTGGCTCAATTATCTCAAAACAACATTTGCTCTGTCCTGTAGAGGAGAAGCATCTAAATTCCAGTTACAGGAAGCATTTGGCTTTCAAAGAACGGCGTGCTTCTTCATGCCAAATTAGATTAAATGACAAAAGCTATTAACTGCGCAATGAGGATACAAAGATTTACTTTTAAAGCAGATGAATGTTATCGTATCCGATCTCACGCTAATGCTCTGACCTCTGTGCACCAGCATTATGCCTTTCAATAAAGAGTTGCGGTGTGATGTCGGTGCCCTCTTAAAAGGATTTCTCCCACCGAGGTAATGTTGTGCTCACGTGCAGAGCCACCCACGGAACTATCTGGGTCCTTGAAAAACATAAAAGCCCTTTAACAATGTTTTTTTGGCCCAACCAATGTTGTTTTTTTCGAGCCATTTTTTTCTAAACTGGTGGCGTTCAGCATACATTGACGCTTTCCTAGCCAGCTTCCCTTTTAAAGTCGAAGTCGAGCAGTCTGTGTTTTTGGTACCGGCTCAAAAAAAAGGTTTTCTCAAGCGCATCGTTATTTTCCAGAGAAGAGGCCAGAGGTTCTCGTGTTGGTGATAATATTTGGTCAGATACAGGCCTGCAGTTCAGCCTTACATGCTGTTTGGGGTATCACAAGTACGCTGGCCAATATATCCCATACTGTAATTTATTAGCTACAACTTTGCTCTCAAAATGAGCCAGTCTGAGCTAAAGACAAATCAGCAATAATAAACAACAATACAAAGGCTGTAACTGTCAGTCAAGTTTGCAAAATGTGAGCAATGAGTATTTATTCAAAATATATTACACTCTGTTTAAACTAGGGGCGTCCCCCACTAAGGATCTCTATAGTCGAATGTGATTGGTCAGATTTTGCCATGCACTCAATGATCCATATTCTCATCATATTCTCTTTTTTTGGAGGGAAAGTTAAAGAAGTTAAAGCAACATGAAACCAGAATTAGGTTTATCAGTCAGGTATTTGAAAACATATACAAGACATTTCACAGAAATAGACAAACGCTTAAAAAAAGGGTAGCTAACTCTAACCCTAAGCTAAAAAAAAAAAAAACACATTAAAATTAAAAAGTTTGCCATTTTAATAAGGAATGTCTAGTTTTATGTTCGGATAAATAATGGTAATCTTTTCAGGATGACCAAAGTCATTACTAACCCCCCCCCCCCCCCCCTCCCTTTATGTGTGGCCCTGCACAAACGCTCATTGTCAAACATGTTCATGCCACACATGTTCCTCGTGTTGAGAGAAAATGTCAAACAGAGAAAATAATCTAAGTGTAACTCTTAAGTGTAACTTAAGTGTAGACTTTTGCCTCCTGTGGACGGACAGGCTCCTGAGAAGTGCCTGCAGGGGGGTGAAGGAGGACAATAGGTTGAAAAATATGCCTGTCCCTTCAGTCAGGACTAATAGACAGCTGTCTCAGTCATTCAGCGCAGGGCTTGAATGGAAAATGTAAACAGCACTATCACTCCCAAAAGACAGCAATTACCTCCCTCTTTGTTGGAAACCTGGAACAGGCCAGTTGCCTAGCAAGAGGAGACTGATGATCGTCTCTGCTGTTTTGACAGATTATGTCCATGCCACTTTTAAGTACCCAGGCAGCTGCTGTAGACGGAAAAATTTGAATTTTTACACAAGTGAAGAACTGAAAGTATGACTGCAGTACAATCACCGACGTGCATTGATCTGCGGCACAGGGCAGCTGACTGAAGTGATGTGACGGCAGTGAAGTTCACATCGTATTTTACAAGTTTCCATATGTGACAGTAGGCAACTATCCTTACACAACAACAAACAAATGTTTGTGTTTACACCAAAGTGCTTCTCTGAGTTTTTTTACAAGAAGGATCACATATGTGAGCAGTCTTAGGGTTTTACTCATAAACTTTTTTTGGGGAAAAACACACCACATAAGGCTCCATCTGGCTGCATGTCTACCATCACAGAGTACAAGTTAAAGCCACTATTAGGGGAACCTTATGTGCATCCATCTGTTGTAAAAAAACGATCGAATAAGACCAACACTACTTGTGTTAATCCAATATTAATATGAACATCTTCAGACTCTATGCAAGATGAGAAATAAGGATGGATACAGAGATGCAACTATTTTGGTAAAAGCTAAAAATACAGATTAAACTTTTTGGTGCAAGACTGTTTAAAAAATGCTTTAAAAAAAAAAAATATAGATATGGACAACATCTCTTCATCCCCTTCCGTCATACAAAAATAGAAGCCAAAATACCCAAGTGATATCGATATATCACAAGTGTATTTTGGCTCAATATTAAGCGCTGGTGACATCAATTAGCAAAGACGTGTGCAGAAGGGATCCGGCTAGTGAAGATTTTCTCATCTGGCAGAACAGATTTTTGTGTCATTCTGAAGCAAACACTCACGTTTATAGAAAGTTTAATGACTCTTTTGTTCGTGTTCGTTACAGTTCCTCTCACTGTTCCTCCAGTGCTCTGCTATTCCAGTCCAACCAGCGCCACATGAGCCTCATTTATCAACAGAGCAGTCAATCATGATATTACATATGTAAGAAAAATGAACACTGGGACATAAATCAGAGTGATACAAGTAACCATCATGATAGAATCCGGGTTTGAGAAAAATCTTTTTGACGTGTATTTTGATTTTAAAGTTTGTCCCATATGTTCACACAGAGGAGGTGTGGTTTATGAGCTATACTGCAGCCAGTCAGTAGAGAGAGCTCTAAATCTTTTGGCTTCACATTTCCAGGGGCTGTTATTTCGTCCATGCATTTTTAGGCCCTTTGATGCTGCTCAGGTTAACTCTGAGGTCAGCAGGGGTTGAAAGGTTTGATAAGATTACTGAAATCCAGTTGCTGCATCAATGTTTTGCATTTAATCCTTCAGTATTATCTGAAATTCACTTTGACTTCTGTTATTCACTGCAGTTCTTTTTCCGCCCTTTGGGACATCTTTTGCAGCTAAAATAAGGAAGTTAATCAAAATTGCACGGTTTCCTGTAAAATCTGGGAAGCCGACTTTAGGAGTAAAGATTTAAAATGACTTGGAAACAAACACAGAGTACATGTCCGACCCTGCAAACAGTCAACATGGAAGTCCTCCTGCACAGAGCAGAAGATGAAGAGAATTAACTTGTTAAGTAAAATCAAAGTAAAGCAAAAACAACCCAGAGCTATAGCCTCTGCAATGATTCTCCCGTAGTCATCCATACTCTGGACGGGTCCCTTTATCTGTGGTATTGACTTTGGCACATCATATTATTTATTGAGAAAACCATTTCCTGCAGATTAAAAGTCTCCATTTTTAATGGCTTTTCCCTCCACGGGGTCGTTGTGTGTGGCCTGGCCGGAAACCGCCTCGATTGGCCTTTTCACCTGTATTGTGACTCTTGTCCTTTCTTATCACTTTGACATATGAGGCCGGCGTCTCATGTGGCAAAGTGTCATCCCGCCCACATCCCCAGCTGAGCTACACAGATGAATATATATATAAGAAACAGGAGCCTTTTTTTTTTTTTTTTTGTTACAGGAGAGTGACGCTGGAGACAATTGCAGAGCAGCCGACGCAGAGTGCTTATCTTACCTGATGTTCAATTCTTTATAGAATCAAAGATTACAGAAATCTAACCCGTAATAAAAGCCACCTGCGTGCTGCAACTCACCACCTACCAATCCATAACCTCTTGCCAACTGTGCCAACTACTCCACTCTCTAAGCAACATAACTCAATAAATATCCAACTAACAAGATTTAAATAAATAAAGGAACGAATCAGTAAGAGGATCCACGCTGCATAATTCATTCTGAAGAGAACACATCCGTACACAGAGCATGTTGCATCGCTCCGCTTCCTCTAGGGCTTGCTGGAGTTTCATCATCCCTGCAGTTAGCGCGGCTATGTCTAATAAGAACAAACACTGTGCAGCACATCTGTCACACATGCAACACATTTCCAAAAGCAGGACACGAGGAATCCCCGACACATTAGAGCGCCCCTCCGCTGATGAAAGGGGATTTCACACGCTTTGCATTTTCACGTCATTAGCATTCTGCAACAATCAAAGAAAACAGTGCATCATTTATTAATAGCAGAAAATCTATGTACAGAAAAAAAGGCTATTTATAATTCCTACACACAGTAGTCCCAATGCATTTAATTGAAACAAATGTATGACAACGAGGCTTCAATAACAAGCCGCGGGTATCAACGTGGAATTTGTCAGTGGATCATATTTAGCAGGACTTATTTTCCCATACAGGCACATTTATAGAGCTAATAAGGCTTAATGTGGTGGATTAAAGCTCCATGACCTACCTTGTAATGGGGGGATTTTGTAAGGTGATTATTTATTAATCCAAAGAAAAACCGACTTCTATAGAAGGGATGAACCCATGTCTGCACTGAAACCCACTCACAACCAACCCTGCTGCCTCTACAGAAGCAAGAGTGTGCTGGGAACAGTTGGCATGACATGAATAAACCAAGCTTGCTTGTGTTGTTTCTGTATATATTTTGGCTTTAAAGAAGCTTGTGCGCAATGACCAAGCGTGGGTTTGCAGTCCTATTTTCAGCATGCAAGATTACGTCATTTTGTGTTTGTTTTTTTTGTTTTTTTTGCAGCGCTTTCTGCCACCAAATCCCACATCACTTTTGCATGCACAAAACCAGACTTTTTTTTTTTTTATACAGTCCCTCATGTTTGTTGATGGGTGTCAGCCAGGCACTTATCTGCTCTGCTCGCTGTATGAGAATACCTAATACTTGGCTGGCAGAGGACGACACAGAAAAAAACTAAAATTCCAAGGTTGTTCCCTTCAGTATGCCGCCTCCTCGACCCATGCCGCCTTACAATGACAACACAGAGCTTAGCACATCATTACGGCGCCTGATGGAAATTTTAGCACAGCACAGTATATGCGAGGGGGGCGACGTTTCTCTTTTACCGGTGCTCCCCATCTTCTTTCTTGATCCGCTGTAATGTGCCACTGAATCCCAAAGTCCTACTCTCTCCCTGCCATTCTGTGTCAATGCCATCCATAATAGATAAAACCAAGCCCGTTCACATTACTATTAATGACGATGTGTAATGTGGGGGTGATACATTCCCCATAAATTCCCGGACATGGTTTTTCGACTGGTCCTTACCTCACAGCCTGACAAACTGAACTAGTCATCCATCAAGGTAATAAGATAAAATCAAGATTCTGTGAATGTTAGACACCGGGTCACAGGAGAGGTTGGGTGACTGCCCTTGATATCCTCTCTTGCATATGTTGCTCTAAGCCGCAGAGAAGGATCGGTGCAAATGGCATCACTCCTCTTCTCCAGCACTACAATGTCCTCCACATCTCCTTGAAGTAAATCTAAATAGCTTAGGGTGCTTGTATTTTTCCTCAACAATAAATTGAAGCAGACAGTGTGAAAGATGGCCTGGCTTGAATCTAAGGCCTTGTGAAGGCTTTCCCCTCCCAGCTAGAATATGAAGGTTGCGGAGTGGCCGGCCCTATGTCAAGATATTCTGCATTGTGTGTGTGCGGCAGCGATGCTCCTGTGAGTGAAACCCATAAGTTGCACGCATAAAACAAGAGTTGGCTAATTGGGTGCGAGTCTCTTGCTGTATCAGCCGGTCCAGGAGCAAGCCCCCTGATAACGATACACGTCCACGCTCCAAAATAGGGCGTCAAACTGCAGAAACCACAGGTTGGTCAACAACCTCGCGAGGCCACATGTGACTCCTCTAGAGCTAAGAATAAGCAGAAACCTTAGCGCATTAACAGTCACCATGAAGTCAGCCAGTCATCAAAGGCAGGGTATTATTAGATCAGAACTGTGTCTTTCAGCAACCAACAACAGCAGCAGCAGAAAGATTTGCAAAGGGCCGGCTTAAAGCCCTGTGGCAGTTTTACCAACAAAAATCTTCAAAGAAAGGAACCAGTTTGAGAAATATTTCAGGTACATAGGAAACCAAGAAACCACAACTTCAAAAGAAGAGCCACTTTCAATTTCCTGAAAACCAATTACGGTTGAAAGTTTCATCACAAATCTGGATTCCAAAAGAATATTCCACAATGTAATTGATGCCTCTGACATGCAGTCCCTCTGACGCGTCACACCTCCTTAAGTAAGGTTAAGTATAAAATAACAGCAAACTAATGAGATGGAGAGACAACAAGCATCAGGAAAAACATCTGCAGGAGAGCTCAGAGGTCACTTTTGTTGACTGTGAATACTTTCCCTGAAAACATAGATACTCTAATTTTCCTCCCCGAGGAAGACGCTCCATTGAGAAATAACACGACCGAAGATGGGTCGTAAATTGTGAATGTTTTTTGGAACATGTTTTGATTTGAATGTATTCAAATGCAGAAGGGTGGGATTCCTGACATAGTTATGTCCAGATGTCTCGAGCATCGTGCATTACCTCGGCTCTTGCTTCATCTGAAAAGAACATTTGCCTGACCTACTTATGGCTTCTCTACAGTTCAATCTGCTATAAATGTTTTTTTTTTATATTTTGCAGCAGTGGAGCCACATGTTTTCTCTCGCTGTTTTCTGACCATTCTCTGTCAGACAAACGGGAACATTGAGTTGTCCGAAGGTCCTATCTGTGATCATGGGGGTCGCAGGGCGAAGGTATTCACACCGAGTCAATTAAGCGGGACACAAAAGGACACTCTCTCCACCTGTCCTTGGAGGCTGCCTTTCAGCTGTGGAGTCAGGGAACAATAACATTCTCCACCATAGTGCTGTTATGTTTACTCATGACCTTTTCTTTTTTTGGAAATAAACTATCCTCTATTATTATTTTTAAATAATTAACTGATTCATTAACAAATATGAAGCTTTTTTTTTTTTATTAGATTTTTTGGGGGGCTTGTTATGCCATTATTTAGAGATAGGACATTGGATAGACGGGGAATGACAAGCAGGAAAAGGGTCACAGGTCAGATTTGAACCCGGCCTGCCCACTTCAGGGACCACAGCCTCTGTACATGCCCCGTGATACCCTAACCCCTCAGATACCAGCGCCCCAATATCAAGCATTTAAAAAAAATAAAATATAAAAAAAGAATAAAAAATATGCCCCATCCTGAGGCACCCCAAATATTGAAAAAATTTTATTCATCCCAACAAGTTGGATTGTACATTAGGACTCTGTATCAGCAAGAATCAGCCGAATGATACATAATGATGTTTTATGATAAAGTGCTATATGATAAGATACGATATTAAACGATATAATGCAGGTGTTTGTGATCACTGTGCATTTACTTGCTTCTATTTCTGACCAAGACTTTGAAAATAAGTCTTCCTGTGAGATAATATTTTGCTGTGAATGAATACTTTTATCAGACCTGACCCTGACACTCCACTAAAGTTATCACAGTCAGAGGTGATAAATACGCAGCTGTCGTGTATTCTTCCCACTTGATTCAGTGATAGACATCGTCTCTCTTTGCCAAATCAAACTTGCCTTTAATGTAATTGGATCCCGTCCACCAGTCGCCCAGTGGGACTCCACCATGTGTGCTGCCAGTCATACTGTCACTGTGTGTGACCCCTCCGCTGCGACGCCCACTCATTAATTGTCATATAACAAGCCCACACCTCGGCTTCTCTCTTTGCAGGGCTCATCCAACACCACAGATAATCTTTCTCTGCCACCCCCCCACCCTCCCCCACTGAACCCAAAACAACAACAACCCTTCAGCTGCTGTTTGGCCTTTCCCCAGGCCAGCTCCTTCCAGTCAGCACAACCACCAGCAAGGCCACACAACCAGTGATCTCTTTCTGTTTACTCACCCTTTTGCCCTCTTTGCCTGGTTCCCCCGGCTGACCTGGCACCCCGGCAGATCCCTGGGGAAAGGACGTGCATCAAAGTGAATCGGGTGCTACATTGCAGGAGGAGATTGTGGCATGTGCTTCTTGTAACAAATTTTTTTGTAAAGAAAGATGTTCTCAGCAGTCTCCTGGATAACTAGCGGGCTTATTGGTAGTGATGGGAAACACAGCATTAGCTTAGCTTCAAAATTGCATGAATAGATGAAGGGAGAATGTACAGCTGTAGTTCCCACTGAACCGTTTCTAGGTGACTTCTCCGCTTTCCCCCTTAATGGGCAATTTGCAGCCTCCGTTGATCACAGATTCGTTCCATTATCCTGCGCAGTATCTTCATAAGGAACGATAAATGAGTTAATCAAGGTATACGCTGACTCGGAATTCTGTGTTGAAGTTCTTGTGCAAGGTTATGCATATGGTGCCTCAATAATTGCTTGCTGATCCTAATGATTACGCCTGATTGCTTGAGAACATGTGATGTGCAAAAGATGAAAAAAGCAAAAAACATGTGAAGTAATTCAGTCGTTACCTTTTCTCCTTTTTCACCTGGAAGGCCCTGTGGGAGGCAAATAAAGATATATATTAACAAGAAAACTAGTACCCATGATAGGAAGCCATATGCACACATGCATCAATACATTTTATTTAACTCCTTTTTGCTGTGACATCGAGAAGATTGCAAGTGTTTCTTGAGATCTTGACTTGTTTATCTCGTTATCTTGGAATAACAACGCTGCTTTCTCCCGAGAAAATTAGTTAATTCCTTGAAATCTTGAGAAAACGGCTCAACTTAACTGGTTATCAAGAAAAAAAAAACTGCATTGTTATTCTGATTTAAGCAGCTCAATATGTACCTAGAAAAACGAGTTAAATAAAAGGTGTGGATGCATGTCCGAATACAGATGTTATGATACTTAATAAGTATTTATTAAAAGTACCTGGTCACCCTTGAAACAGTCTTTGTCAGCCTAGGAATGAAAAAAAGAAAAAACATGTGAGTCAGTATGAATAAATGACGGTAACACAACATGCGTTCCAGACAGTTATAAGTAAGCCATACAATTGGTCATGAGGTAATTATCCTTGGCCGCTGTGACCTGTGCAGAAGTTAGGACCTTGCTGTTACAACTCCCCAGACACCCTGCCCGCCACTGTCAGGAAAGGGCAGACAGAGTCGTCTATCCAGCGGGCCACAGAACGGACACAAGGCCACATAAAACATCTCGGCTTTCAGATACAAGCCCAGTAATTGGTGTCCTTTTTCAATTGGCATCCAAGAGTCAAACTGTGTTGGCTTTTCTCAGAAACAGCTGCAGAAATGGCCGCTCACAACACATGTCCTCCAGTCAGTCGGAGGATTCATGCAGAAACAAACAAAAATATATTTAACAAGGAGGCTGAAGGGAGCTGAGACAGTCGTAGACGTATCCATAAAAAGAGTGGCAGCTCTGACCTGTGACACCCTAAATAAAACATGCCCGAGCTTTCCTGCAACACCATCGCTAATACATCAATTATTCATGTACAGTGGTTCATCTTATTGTTGGTTTATGAGTTCAGAGTTTTGACCTTTGGTAACAAGGGAAACAATGCAAATCCGCCAGCAGCAAGCAAGTCCACACTCCCCGACTTATCCACTGGCTTGTTTTGAGAAAGATTGCCAAAAGCATGTTTGCTAGAAAGGGAATAAATGTTATTTAGCCTGTCCCACACCACACGTCTTTAAAATCCAAAAAGATGTTAAAAAATGTTAAGAGATCCCACACAACAGATCAGAATGAATAACAGACAGAACACCACACACACTAACAGATTCAGTTCATAAATAACCAGACCAGTCCCTCAAAACTGGAAACCTTGCAGATCTCTTGTGGTTGAACGTGACTTTAATGTAAAGAAGCATGGTAGACGGCGGGCCGGGAGATTTGGTTATTGTTTTTTTGCCTTTTCCAGAATATCCTCTAAAAAAAAAAAAAAAAAAAAGTAATAAACAATGGATTACATCATGGCGACGGCGTAGAGATTACAGCATGAGGTGGAGGTGGATTACAATTGATTTACTGAGGTTGTTAAATGGTAAATGGACTTGAGCTTGTATAGCGCTTTTCTAGTCCTCTGACTACTCAAAGCGCTTTTCTACAGCAGGTCACCCTTACACATTCACACACTGAAGGTAGAGGCTGCTGGGTAAAGTGACCATCAGAAGTAACTAATCCATTCATACACATTTATACACCACTGCCAAAGCAGCAGGAGCAACTTGTGGTCAAGTGTCTTGCCCAAGGACACATGGGACATGTGGCTGCAGGAGCTGGGGATTGAACCCCCGACCTCACTGACTCTACCAGCTGAGCCACAGCCGCCCCGTTGTTGTGCTTCCTTCTTGAGGCAGATCGCTTCCCAATTGGTTATCATTTGATTACACATGAGTGCCTGGGTTCCACCCACACAACAGAATATCAAATCTTAATATTGAGCATTTGTAATATATATGATTTGAAACTGGTGAAGCTCTGAAGTCCTTACCAGCAGAGCAAATGTTTCGTAACACATCTCATATCACAGAAATATCTGACAAGATTGTCTTTAAAAGCATCAAAAAAAGGCAATTTGCTGAACTAAATTTTGAAGGGGCTCCTTCAAAAAACAACAACAACAAAATGTTCCAGGAAGGGGGGGGGGGGGTGTGTAAGAGTCTTGACAACAGGTTGGATGACTTGGTCGGTATATTTTCAAAAACCACATCAAATTGTAAATTCTATAATAGATATACTCGTTCAACAAGTCTGCATAATCTGTCACATTAGATACATTTGACGGTATGTGGAAGTTTCTATCACCACCTCAGTGTTTAAATATGAACTGCAAACCAGTTGACCGATTTAAGGCTTCCGAGGTTTGACAGCGTTGTCACGTCGACTCCTTCCGATCATCCTGTTGTGTGTATCGCGATTTAGAGAATAGTTTATGAATGGAAGCAGTGTTTTGTGGGTATCGTAGGCACTTTGGTGACATATAAGGGGCCAAAACAGACGCAGCAGGGCTCAGCTTTTCTGTCCTGATTAAAACTGGCAGGCTGATCCCCTCATGATGCACATAATTAGACCACCCTCTGTATACCTTTAATCTCAAACAGCCGTCAACTCCCCGACTAAAATGCATAGAGCGTCTGTGTGCATGCGTGTGTGCCCACACATTAACTACACGTGTTGATGGGTGACTATGCAAGCATCTGTGAGTACATGCATCTTCTGTCATGCTGACATGTGTAGCTTCAATTTGTGTGTGCACTGGGATGAGCCCATTCTGGAGGTATGCACTCTGTCCTATGGATTTGGCACAACCACAGAGAAAGCAGGAGTACAGCCAGGCCAATTATAAGACTGAACCACATGGAGTGTGTTGCTGTAGTTCTTCCAGGGTGTCTGTAAATGCAACAAAGTCTGCAGGGACAGGCCAATAAGTGCACATCTCCCCCATGTGGGATACAGCCAGTGACTACCTGTCACCCTCCTCTTCCTCGAGCCTGGATCCCTCCGTCTGCTCTGCCTGGCTGCTCATCCCTATCCTTTTTTGGCGTAAGTGAGGATGCCCGCTGAGCCCTGTCTATCTGCTCCTCGTTTGACCCACTCCCAGGCGATGGTAATGTGTCACAGAGACTGCTCACCTGAGTGCCTCACTTTCCATCTCCGTGGGTTTGAGTTTTACCACATTGTGCAGCGCCGGCTTGGCCCTAAAGGCTGTGATATATTTACAAAAAAAAGCTGCAGTACTGTCGTTTCAGGTCATACCCGAACAGAGAGGTACACACATCTTTCACTCAAGAAGTATGGATACTTGTGTAAAAAAAAAAAAAAAAAAAAAAGTCTCTGGTAAGAACTTATTCACCTTCTGGCCTGAACTGAAAGTGAGAAAGTCCAGGCTCTGACATGTTCTGTTAACAGTAAGAAGAAGCTCTCTGAAAGATGGTTTCACTCACTGTTACTGTGCAAAGATTCCTGAACATCACGTCATACTTGGAAGACTTTTGAACTGAAATTATTGTAACTTCAAATTTAAAAAATATACCTTTAAATATCATGAACATTTTCTTCACTCTGATGAAAAAAAAAAATCAGCTTTTGTTCGATTAATTTAGTTAGAAATTGGGAATGAAGCAATATCAGAGAAAACAGAAGTCAGCGCACTGCTACAGCAGCATACAGATCAACAACAGCCGCCCTTCAGCATAAAGCCTTCATCAGTCTTTCAGTGATGAAATGCAAAAAGGCAGTTATGGTGTTTTCACACATGCACAAAACTCAGGGAATATTTCCCCAAATATTCATAGTGAACCGCTTGCTTGTGCACAAGTGGTTGAACTTTCCCCCCTGCTTTTACCTCAACTTTTTCCAGCTAGCCCCCTAGGAAAACTTGGGGCGGCTGTGGCTCATTGGTAGAAGGGCTCAACTCTCAACTGGAAAGACGAGGGTTCGATTCCCAACTACTAGAGACACATGTTGAAAGGTCCTTGTGCAAGACACTGAACCCCAAATTGCTCCCGCTGCTTCGTCAGCATGAATGTGCGATGTAAAAAGCGCTTAGAGTAGTCACAAGACGAGAAAAGCGCTACACAAACTCAAGTACCATTTACCATTTTTAAATATCTGCATAAAGTCAGGAGAAATGAAACCCGACCCAGCAGGTGGCGGTGATGACGTGTATATCACCTGTGCACAACAGTTCCATCTCAGTCTTTTCTACTCTCTTTTCTGCTCACCAGTACAACACGTTCTTCTCAACTCGTTCATCCAAGCTGTGAAAACACCCAGCAACACATTGAAGCAAAGTCCAAAAATTGTCCTTGTAGTTTCAGAAAAAATGTTGCCAGACTCTGCCGCCACCTTGGATTTCCTCAGCGTCTTTTCAACATCACGTCTTGCCTCCTGACACCCCGGTAACATCAAAAAAGTAAGAAGGTTCTGATGTTTGTGTTCACATAGAGGAAGATAGGTGAACATTTTTAAAAAGTCAACTATGTCGACTTCTCTGGACTCGAGAATGGTTTTTTTTTAAATTCTTCTGGTCTATAAAGAATTTAATGCAGTGACCTTCTCATTCACTGTGAGCCATCCCGACCACTCAGACAGATCTGCTTTCTGTCACCACATTCAGAACCAAACATGGAGACGCAGCGTGAAGTTTTTATCCTCCATGTATCTTAAACAAACTCCCAGAAAACTGCAAGTCGGCTTCAACTCTCCTGTTGACCGCTGCCTTTGATTACATTCTTCTACTAATGTATTTCATAACTATTTGACTTATAAAAAAGCACTATAACCTTTACTCTTTGTTATCACTGTCTTCTTATATTTTAGCTTCTGTTTAAGCTGTTGTTGTATTTTTTATTTTTATTTGATCGTCTTCAGGTTTTAAGGACTTGTTTTAATTACTTTCTTAATGTCCTCGTTTCTTGTTCCCTTTGTCATGGAGCTCAGCAACACATTTATCACATTTCGTCATTCAACTAAGCCCCTCCCTCTCTACCTCTTCCTCCGTCTCCCTGCTCTGGTGATCAGCTGATTCTGGGCGTTTACTCTTTATGTAATAATCCAACCCGATTCTTTATTCAACCAGGAAAAGAAAACTCTTTTTCAAGCGTGCCAAGACAGGCGGCAGCACAATTATCAGAGTTTCACTCAAACAACGAGCAGCCAAACATTCAAACACAAAAATAAATCATTAGGCATTAAAAGACAGAAAATAACAAATCTGAACAGCATATGTTTGTCAAAATCATCAGTTAGAACATCTACAGCCAGATGTGTCCTTCTCCATGTAACGTGTCCAACGAGAGAAGTTTGTTAAGTTTCAACTCTTTTTGTAATTCGCTCCAATTAAAGGGAGCAGAAAACTTAAACTTAAATTCCGCCACAACCTCTCTCAACCAATCATCCTGCCACGGTCAGATTTTAAAACCTGTTCTCTCTCGTCCACAGTCAGTTTGTCATTTCAGAGCGATCGCTGCGCCCCTCCTGCGCCCCGATCATCTTCATTCCAGCTCATCAGAGTTCAGATACCGCCTCAGAAACCCACTCCTCATCACAGCCTGCACCACCACCAGTGTAGTCCATAGGGGGGGTTTCCTATCCTCTGAGTACATGAAGTCGTCATGATGGAGTCTAATCCCCAAAGACTTTGCACATCTATGTCCTAAATTGTTAAATAAATAATTCTTAATCTTAATTAAGTCTCTCCTGATTGAATTGTTATTTAATGTCTGTTTTTGATACTTTTCTTCTTTTTAAACATTGCTAAAAAATTTGGATTCATCTAGGGGTATTCTTATATATTTTTATCGGGTTAATATATATGTATGGGGGGGGGGGGGTAACAAATGTTTCATGTCATGTACGTCTTTGTATCCTGCTACTGGATGCTTTGAATTTCCCTCGGGATCAATAAAGTATCTATCTATCTGATATTTGAATGTTTCATGTGAATCACTTTGAATTTCCTGTTTGTTCAAAATGTGCTTTATGAATAAACTCGTCTTGCTAGTTATTTTTCCGCTTCTGCATCAAAATAAGGACATTTAAAAAAAAAAAAAAAAAAAGTCCTGCTTTCTTTTTTTAGTGTCCTTAGCCACACAGATTGCATAATGAGATGTAAATCAAACAGTGTGAACTTACAGGAAGCCCCGGAGCTCCAGGCAGACCCATGTCACCCTGTGAAGGAACATCATAATTAGTCCAAACTTCACTGAATAACATCGGCCACAGCTACAGATTTAAAACGTCATATTCTGTTATACATGAAGCTTAAAGGCCGGCTGTGATGTTTGTGGTAAAAAAAAAAAGGGGAAGGTCAAGTAAAAAAAAGATTTACTATGCAAAAGCCACAACATATGCACTCTATGCTATGGAAGGCCATTAACTGGTATTTGCAGCGTGTCTTGAAATGTCTGAGGACTTTTAAACCGTCAGATGACTAACAGCTGGGCTGCTGCTATCAAACGTGACAGGCGGTAGAATAAACAAAAGCTCTATTATATCATGTAAAAGCTTTGCACTATTACGATTGGACAGATATGAAAACACTGCTCGGTGACTGTGACATGCCGACAGCCGCTGAAAGTCATAAAAGGAAACAAAGCTGATGTCTTTTGACGCCTGAAGAATCAAGTGTAAGAGATGGTTTCACATGCCTTTTGCTGCCTCTCTCTTTTTTTTTTTTTTTATCTTTTCAGATCAAACTCGTGCATCACTGTCCGGTGTTTTTCTGCAGCACTCTCGCCTTTTTCAAACGCACCGAGTTGAGAAACAGTGGACTTTACAAGCGGGGAACCCTCTTTCATCAGATGTGGATAGAGAGAGGGAGAAAAAAAAAGTGCTTGTAGTTCATATTTCGTTTTGTTGTCTGAATGAATGTCACAGCTAAAATATGCCTGCTATGGGATATTCAGGAGACTCATTACTCTATGCTTCCAAATCTGCCTCCCTCTGTCAGTTTCAATACAAGCAAACGTTAGCTCCCACCTCCAACACCCCCTCCTCACCTCCCCCCCACCCCCACCCCCCTCACCCTCCCATCCGGAAAATAGGATAAAATACCCTGTGATGCTGTGTTGTCTTCACAGAAACACACAGACCTCATTATAACTTCAAGGCTGGCAGACAGAGCATTGCACCTACAATTATGTGGTGAGTTATTCCAAAAGACAACAACGCCACACACACACACACACACACACACACACACACACACACACACACACAAACACACATAAAGCCTCTATACAGCAGGCAAAATGAAAGAGCTGGAGATATGGCAACTAATTACAGGAAAACACATCTCGTCTCCCACATGGAAAATAATCCCGCTGTGGGATGCGAAGAGAAGAAAACTTTTAAAAAGACCAATATTTTCACCAACATCGCAGCAAGAGTTTATCGTATTCATGTCGGCGATGTCGCTGAGCAGACTTTAAAGACGCTGCAGATAAGAGCATGCATCAAACTCCCCTGCAGCTAGTCTAAGACCCCAGGCTCCTGAAACACGGGGAAGCCTACTGTACCGGACATACCTACATGACTTCACTCAGAATAATCAGAATTATTATGATGTGATTCTTACATCCTTCTGGCCATACGATTGTATAACACCTCACTGTTAGAGCAGCACACAGTGACTCATTAAAGAAGTGTTTCTCAATCCTGGTTATGGAGACCCACTACCCCGCATGTTTTAGATGTGTCCCACTTCCAACACACCTGATTCAAATAAATTGGTCATGATCAGAATTCTTGATGAGCTGTTAAACATCTGAAACTTGCAGGGCAGTTATTGAGAAACACTGCCCTAAATTATGCACGGACTCATTTAAAAACTGCCCTACCTCCTGTCAGACGAGGCTGTACCTTACAACATGACTGCTTCTGTGCAGCTGTCGGTCCACTCTGATTTGTTCAGGTTTAATTTGAACTGTTTTAAATTGTACATAGGTTTCTATTATTTTTCCTGCACGAGGTTATGCACGTTTTATTGGTACAGGTTTATTTTGATCTCTGCAGGGGTTTCTTTAAATCTTCATTGGGGTTAATATATAAATATGAAAGGTGGGGCGGTGAGTTTTGGTAGACGTGACTCATGTTTTATGTCATGTGTGTCTTGAAACCACTTAGCAGGAAGTGACTGATCAGCCCCCCAAAAAAAGAAATCTCACAAAATAAGTCGCTCAATTTGTACATGAATCGATTTTTTTCGATTCTTGGTGTCATTCTCATGTTGGACGCTGATTGCTGGCCGTGTGTACTGTATGCATATTCCTGCTGACTGCAAAACAAATGACCCTCTCACAGGGACAATATAAAGACAACCTTGAACCTTGACCTAAGCCATAGTGTGCGATCCACATCTTTACCATAGGCTTTATTCGGCTAATAAAAAGTGCTTAGAAAAGGCAAGGTGAAGTGATTTATGTGGGTATGCTCATTTCAAAAAGCTATCCCCATGAATACAACGTAATCTACACACACAGTGAGCTGGATGTTTTCACTCAGCCGGGATAATGCCTACACGATATGACCATCAGTCGGGTCTTGCTAAGTTATGATAGCAATCATAGCTGCACTTCAAACAGATTGGAAAAACATGTAATTCAGACTCAGATTACAGCTCATGGAAGTGTCTCAAGTGTCTATATTCATTGATAAGAAAAAAAAAAAGAAAACAATGGTTGTGTTTTTTTTTTTGTCCACGTCTTCCTGTATCACTCACTTTTCTTCCTTTAGGACCGACTGGCCCGAGCGGCCCTGGGTCACCTTTCACACCCTGGGAACAAAGAAAATATACAATAAATTGGAGTATATTCTTCTCAGAGAGGATGGCAGGTTTGTTGATGTTTAGGGGGGGGGGGGGGGGGAAGCCAACATTTGTTACTGTATGTCAGTGGGTTGACACTCAGTAGTATCTCATGCAGGTCAGGTGTGAGCCTCCTCATGCCTGTCACAACCAGTCAATGAGAGCAGCAGATAATGTCAATCATCAGACACGCCGCGTGGACCAAATTTAAGCTTAGAGAGAGATTCACAATCAGCTGCTTACACAGTTCCTGCCCTTACCCTTCACTCTGTTTTCCTTCTCTTAGCGGGGACTGTGATTGTCATTGCTTTTACACCTTGAAGCACATGACCTGGGGGGGGGTTGGGGGGGGGGGGGGGGGGGGGGGGGGGGGGTTGGAATCGTACAAACGTGAGCTCTGGGCAAAGTCAATCCTCGCCGGCGCGGTGAAAATGTGAAAGAAGAAGGACAGTCGAGATAAAGAATGATCGCTGATGAATGAGGCTTGACACATATTGACAGGCTAAATTTTGCAGCAATGCCTTGTTAGGTGTGACATATTTGGGCCAGTAGCAGCAAGTCTTTGAAATAGGTTAGCCGGGAAACAAGAAAGATGGGGGGAGCGCGAGCCGTCTGTAAAAAATGACTCAGAAATGCAATCATTTGTCACGGTTAAATTTAGAGTTAGAAGGGCTATTAATAGTGAATTATATATCTGCAGAAGATGATTACCTACCTTTATCACATTAAGTCTGACTGCACCAGAGGCATGACTAATTCATCGCCTCTTCCCCTGCAAGCCCCACGTTGAACATTTAACAAACAGAAGCCAAAGCAGTGATGGTGTCAAATGATTTCCCCTATGCTAATGGCAGCTAATGCAGCTATAAGTTGCACTTATTGTGACATGATTGTTCTCCCATTTGTGTCACTCTATGTAAGTCCTCGGGCCCACGCACGGCGTCATAATAGGGCAGCTGTGTCATACTCATAGCTACACATGAGAGGCCAATACTTTATTTAAAATCGACGGGCTAAACACATTAGCGGGGCGATCTGACAGAAGGGGATCCAGAAGCAGTCATTAGCAGAGCTGCGGTGGATATGAAGGAGCATCAGGACGTAAACAACTTCATGTTCTGTCCATGACCAAAGTGTATTTCATTCAACCTGCAGGGTCTAAGAACATGAAGAGCATTAAAAGAAACCTGACATTAAAGGCTTTATATGTGATGTTTTGATCCAGCAGATGTCGCCCTTGAGCACCAGCATGAAACCAAAACAACTCGCGCTGCATTGTTGTGTTAGCATGCTAATGCTAGCGATCTTTATTATGCTCGTATCTTCACACTGCATGTAAATTTACCTGAAATGAGCGTGATCTAGAAACACAGTTAAGCAGTGAGTACAGTATGTTATTCTTCTTTTCTCTAGTCCCTCAATTAAACAACTTTTATACACGAGGGGAGGAGTCAGCCTGCCATCCCGGCGATGTAAACAAAGTGAAGATAGGACTCTGAAAACTCTGAAAACATCACAGACAGCGGGACTCGGGTGTTACACCCATTGTAGACAGTCATGACTCACAGAGTTATTTTCAGAGGATATACTTGATTTATATTATATTTAAGTGTGAAAAATCACAAATAAAGACTTTAAAGTGCCTTCCCAGAAATTAAGAAGTGATCTACTACTACTTAATTACTTTAACTATACTTTTATGTTTACTGAACTTATGTTTTAGTATATTTTGTATTATAATGGATTAAGGCAGCTGCATGGTGGTGCAGTGGTTTGCTATGTTGCCTCACAGCGATGAGCTTCCTGGTTCAAGTCCCCGTCTGACTAGAGCCTCTATATGTGGGGAGTTTGCATGTTCTCCCCGTGCATGTGTGGGTTCTCTCCGGCTTCCTCCCACAGTCCAAAGACATGCTCGTTAGGTTAACTGGTGACTCTAAATTGTCCGTAGGTGTGAATGTGGGTGTGGCTGATTGTCTGTCTCCACATGTCAGCCCTGTGATTGGCCAGAGAACAGTCCAGGGTGTAACCCCGCCTCTCACCCACTGACAGCTGGGATCAGCTCCAGCGATAAAGAAAATGAATGGATGAATGGATGGCTGTATTAAGATTGCACACTTAGTCATCATTTAGTGATCATGAGCACAGCAACCAGTTTCAGAAACCAACAACACATAAAAAGATCAACACATTAAGGTTAAACTGGTTGATTCTGTACGTTTCATATAGAAGGTTAAACCTGTTAAATGAAGGCTCTAAAGCACTATTCATACAGGTGCTACATCATGAAACCACATCTTCTGCTTAGGGCTGTCAGCTTCAATAAGAACTACTAATTAATGCTCTAAAAGTTTAGTTATGAATCATCATCAACACTTCTTTATGTTTTACATCATTGTAGCAGGATGAGCTTCGCCTGCAGACACAATACAGAGGAGATGACAGGGCACTGTTTTGATGCTTTCAGAAATGTGAAGACAGTGAGCTAATATTCCCATGGCAACCGTACTTATCAGTAAACAAATGTAGGTCAGTCAGAAGCTCCGTCAATCATACTGTACTGGATCCTGTCTTACAGTGAAGTTTCTGAGCATCATCGCTGGCTAATCTGTGTGCCAGAAAAATGTGTTCTGCTGGTAAATATTCTGAGTACCACGGTCAAAAAAAGGGTTGGTTTCACATAAAAGATTATGAATTCATCAAACTTTTCAAAATGTTAACAAATCTATTTCTAAACTCAGTATGGGTGTGCCTGTGGTTGTTACTTTAGCATCACTACAGACTGGGTTTGCTAACAAAATTAAAAATCGAAGTTTCTTTGATAAAAAGTTTGTCTTGGCTGCGAGATTATTCAGGGGATGTTTTGGTTTTTGTGTCAGGACCTGTCGGAGCTGCACAGCATCTGGACCTGTCTGTAGTCACGCACAAAACAAGAAACCAGCAGAATTAAAAGCGAGTGCTGAATATGTTTGGCTGAAGATTTTTTTTTGGCAGTCTTGCAAAATGTTTGCATAAAAACCGACTCAAAAAACGGAAGATTCACAATTAACCAGTTTCTCTATCACGTCTTGTTTTTCCATCCTACATCTGTTACTGTGAACCAGCCTCTCTAAATTAACTTCGAGTCGCTGCTGTGATTAAAAGTATTTAGTGTTCTTGCACGAACACTTGCTTGTCAAATATCAAAGCTTCATAATGTCAAATCAAATTTTACTTTTTCACCCTGCGCAGAAGTTAAAACATTTTTAACTCTGAGGCGGCGCTCTGTGACATCACCTCCGGGGATGTAACAAATGTTGAAGCTGTGGAATTTAATTGTTGTGTTTGATGGCAGCAACATGTTGTAAAGAAGTGTGGACTGTAGCAACGAAAGTCACAAATATACAGTTGCTCTTAAACACAATATAGCAGCAGGAAATATAGAACTAATTTAAGAATGTAAAAATAGAATAGAGATGATAAAATAAGCAGTAAGTACCAAGTAGGACAAGATTAATAAGATATGTACAAAGCGCAGCAACTTAAAGATATAAACAATATTTACAATTAGTGTATTAATAAGGCTCAATATGAACAAAAACGTTGACCAGTTTGCACGATTAGACAGATTGCAGTGTCCAGGTGTCTGATTCTCAAAGGGGGTGAGTTATAGACACCACAAAGAATCTGAGGATTTTATCATCTACTGTATAGAATATAAGATACGGAGAACTTGAAGAAATCTCTGTATGAAAGGAACAAGGCTAAAAAAAAACAATGTCGGGTGGCCGTGATCTTCATGTCCTCAGACGACCCTGCGTTAGAATCAGACACTATTCTGTCCCGGACGAGAGACTTCCAAACACCCATCGTGTTTTTAATTTTTTGGAAACGAGGTTTTTTATTTTCAAACCATGCAGTTAAAAAAAAAAATTAGGTACTTCTTACCAAACTGAGGATTAAACACACTGTTTAGAGACTACCATCGTTGCATCCACACGAGCAGTAATTGCATGAAACAAGTCGTTTTAATTCTCAAACACTGTGAAATAAATAATCTTATTTAAAGAAGACACTTTAGGTCTAATGGGTTGTTGTTTTTTTTGCAGTTGTTTATAACTATAACATTACAGTCTCTACTGACCAGCAGTAAATTATTAAATTATGAAGCATGTTGATTGCTGTCAAGAAGAGTCTTTCTGAGTTAGGAAATATTTAATGACCTCTTCAGGGAGAAGATTCTGTTGTTGTTGTTTTGTTTTAACATCCTATCTTCCACACCATTGCCTAGTTCAGACGCAGCCCTCCTGCCTCACGGACTCGGTCCTGAGCCCACACAGGCCCAATTCAGTCGCTCGGCGGCATGGAGGGATATGAAGACCGGAGGGGCTGGGATATATTGTGAGCCGTTTGTTGCACGCTGTGGGCTTTTGTTGCATTTTTACAGGAGAAGGAGGAAGGAGGCTGGGAACAGGCTCGTTGCCGGCTGTGTGGCTGTCGCTCCTGCAGCACGAGGTCAGAACACTGTGGGGAGCTGTGTACACTCGCCTGCTAATTACACACACCACTGTGTCTCGTCACTCCTGCAGCGGCGGGGGCCACAAGACCAATCTGGCAAACTCCCCAGCACAGGACGACTGAAAGGGCGAGCAAATAAAACCGAGCCAGAGGAGCGGGGATGTACAAATGCGGTCTAATTAGGTTTACTTATACCTTTAAACCAACCAGAGCAGCTGCAGGTCACTGCCCCCAGTCTGACAGGAGGTGGAGCGATTGCAGGTTTTTAGTTACTGAGCACAATTTAATCATCACCAAACTGGGTCCGGTCTATTGGGGCGAGACTGGATTTAAAAATGGTAGATGTATTAAGTATTCAGAGCATTCTGGTGGGGGAAATGTTGTAATACTGAATGACAGTTCCTTTAAAGCTCTGCGGAATAGGATCTCGAGGTAACATCGATACCTTGAGGGCTGGCCTACAAATGCCAGAGAGGTTAGAGCAGGAAATGCCTTTTGTGACTTTCCATTTGCTCAGCGCCACACCAACATATACAGTGTGGAATACTACCAAAGGACTAGAGACTACAAGCCAGAAAAGGTAGCTTAGCATGTGTATCACTTAATGTTATTACCGAGGTAACCTCAACACAGGGCCGTGGTGTGAGGATATCGGAGTACGGCACACTGTCAGAGATCCCCCCCCCCCCCCCCCCCTCGTGCGGAGAATATCGTGTTCTATCGGTGTTGCTTGACTTCTTCTTTCTACGACACTTCACTGAACATCATGTATCCACAAATGTAACTTGGATCGGCCCGCAGGATAACACTCCTGTGTGTGCACTCCTCCCGTCCCGCGGGACGTGTATCTGGAAAACGATACCAGATCACATGCTCATAGATAGCATTCTGGCGTCTCAGGTGTCTCCTCGAGCCTTAAATAACACACTCGCTATAAAAATGGAATATGAGCTAATTGCAGTAAAGGGACAGGTCGGGTAATACACTCTGGTATTCATGGTAAATAGGCTGACTGAATTTGTAAACCAAGTTTATTTCTGTGATACATTGTTTTTATGAATATTATACTTTTTTATTTTCTATTTTTACCTTCCCTCTCAGGATTTATGCCAAACTATCCTTTTTTTTATACTCATTTACTCCATTTTGTGCGTTTATATTTAATATAGCACATGTCATATTTATTATAAATATTGTAAGCTTTACCTTCTGTTTGTACTTTTTGCACCTGGCTCTGAAACTCACATTTCTTTTAAATAGACAAAAGGAGTCCTCAGATTAATAACTGGTGATAGATTCAGCACTCATCGCTGTGAGCTGTATGAGAAGGTCGGTCGGCCTTCTCTTGAAGAGCGACGCAACAAGCGTTGGTTTTTATATCTTTTCAAGGCCCTTAATGGAAAACTTCCAGCTTATGTCACAGACCTGTTGGAGGGGAATCCGGGCAGCTACAGTACATGACACGATCTTCTGATTGGCTCGTTCTTAAATTCCCTCGAGCTTTCACTGAACTCGGTAAATCTGCATTTTCTTTTGATGCCCCCAAATTTGATGGAAAACCCTCGAGTAGACTCTAAAGATCGGAGTTTGCAGAGTTTAGGAATTTGATTTCTAGCCAATTTGTTTCAAATTGTAACAGTTTTAATGGATCTCAGTGGTTTTTGTTAATAGGTTATAAGTCTTTGTTGTTGTTTTAATGTGCTTGTAATCTCAACAGCTTTGAAAATGAGGTAAAACCTAAATGTCCTTTAAAGAATAAATAAAGGTTTGAATTGAATTCCAACCACTAATTGTTTAAATTAAATATCAGCTATATTTCTAATGAGAGCATTTAATTAAGTTTTTGTCAGTTTCAGTGTGGATTTATACAATTATTTTTAAAGAGAACTCTAATCCAACCTCAGATGTTTGCCCATTATCCTCATGAATTTTAAAAAAATACTGTTTTTGGGAAAGTTAGTTGCAGATTTACATTTCAGTTAAACATATATTTAAGTAGAGCTGATGTAGAAATTAGAGAAATAGTTATAAATCTATACTAACATGATCCACTGTCACAGTAACCACGGTTTTACAGACAACAAAAAAAAGGACATGTCTGTATTAGAGTCACATTACATGTACAGTCTGGGTCCTTTAAATAACATCTCCTGGACTTTTAAGTCCCCGGGAACTGATTACTGCAGGTGATTAACCGGCAACACCGTCAGCCTTATTGCGGTCGTATTTCACTGATGAGGCTCAACGTCATCCACCCCCACTTCTGGAGGCACTGGGGATACTGGTTTTTAACCCATTAATCCAGTGGTGGCCGATGTTCACTGATGAGGCGTGGGGCCATGTTAGCTCACGTCTTTTATTCCAGTGTCCTGCTTTCATATTAATCTAAATCAAATGCAAGGGGTCGGGTCATGAATTCAAATAAATCACAGAAAACAGCACAAAAGCTGGGAGGAGTACTAATGAACAGCCCATCACAGCTTGATTTATGCTGTAATTTTAGAGGTAAGGAGACTGTATTGGAGCTGAGATTTCTAGGCTTTCAAGGGTACATGAAGGGAAAATGTAATGTGTTGGATCATTGTGCACCAATGAGCTCAGCAGAGTCCACATCATGCAGTCCTCTGCAGCTGTGTAGCTCTTTCTAGTTCTGTCTTTTGCCGTGTCGAGTTTGCAATCCTGCTGACTACCAGTGCAGTAATTGAGCTCTCAGTAATGTTGAATGTTGTGAAGTACGAACCCACAGCCTCAGACTTATTGCCGAGAGTAGCGCTACCCACCTCCACTGGTCACTTTTTAATTGAGGAGTCTTTTCAATCAACCCAGCACTCCACAAGGTTTATTTACTTCATCAGTAGACCACTGTTTTCTTTGAATGCATGATTATGACCTAATGAGGGAGAAAAGCTGTCAAAATGACACCGTCAGCCTGGTCCGCATCATTATGTATCCATGCGGGCTATCTAAGCACGATGACTCACCCGCAGTACACAATGATGACACATCTCTAGGGTGAATCAGGTCACCTGCACTGGGTGATGATGGTGGCTGCAATTGTGGCCATGACAACACATATCTCAGTATTTTGAACTTGTATACTGGTCGCGACGGTGTATAGATTTTAGGGTATTCTGAACAGACATGTATCGTACTTTGCAACATTTAGAAAACTATTTTTTTTACTGCTTCAAAATGTTTTGATGGTACTGTGACTTGCAATATGGAGAACGGCCCCTCTCTCTTCCAGTCCCACTCCATGCCACAAACACTTGTTTTTGCATAAAGCAACTTGGGTTGAGCTGGAACTACCTAACGCAATATGTGAGTAACATCCTCAGGCCGTGATGGAAACATGTCTACGGTGATATGACAGAGAAATTACAGCACAAGTGGTAAAAAAAAGAAGAAGCGTTTTGTGCACATTTTGCTTCTAAACTTCATCCACTGCTGACTTTCCTATGACCTAATTTAGCCAAGATGTGTCACTGAATGGCATCACTCGGTGTGTAGCACAAAGACAGGACCATTGGGGTGTTTAATACACGTTAGCTATACAGAGAAAGCTCTGGTGACTCTCCTATGTCTTGGTTACAGGATTTCCAGCAAAACAAAACACAGCAACATATCTCTTTCACTTTTGATTTAACTGCACTGTCTGTTTTTGTGCCAAGCAAGGCTAAACACATTCCCGAGCCATCCATTCCTATTCTAAATGGCTGTCTTCAAAGCTCGACAAACAAGCCCTGCAAGAAGCAATGCTTCACAAACGCAGTCCCCATCTCTCAAACTTTCCTTTGTTTTCACATCCCTCAAAGAATTGGGGCACAATATAATAAATCCCTGGAGGGTAGAAATAGTGAGTCAAGTGAGCGTGACCGAGGAAAGCCAGACCAACCAACATGGGATGCACAGAGATCAAAAACAAGTCTCCTCTCCTGATACCCTTCGATGAAAACAGATTTTTGTCCCGTAGCGTCAGAGATGTAACCTCACTGCTTTCTGAAGAGACATTTTGAAGCACAAAGATGCTGCTGACTATATTGGAAACACTATCTCAACCTAACTTCATCAATCAAAAAACAGGCAAAGAGGTAGAGCTGAGACGGGCCTTAGGTCTCCAGGCAACCGGCTACAACATGTCCACTTGTCAGTCCACTCAGCTTCATCCCTAGCTATGCTAATTCATGAATAAATCTACATGTTATGTTTAAAAAAAAATGAAAAAAGGATTCTAAAGTTCTAAAACAATTCAGCCCTGTAGAGTTTGAGCCAATTAAGAAAATAGCAATTGATACCAAACGTTAATGTCTGCTGTAACATTTCAATATGACACCTCATGGTGATTCCTTGCATTTTAAAGCGAGCCTCAAGTGAAAACTCGAATAGCCACACTTTTTCCACTTCCATATTGTCTTAATTTTTCAACACTAGAGGTTGCTACACCAGCAGGGATGGGTGTTGTTAGGATTTTATCAATACAAATATCAATACAGATACTGTGTAAAGGTACAGATACTTATCAATACTTTATCACTGTCTATTAATTGTGAACTGGAGGTGAGTGCTTAGAAAATGTACCGGGAAAGCGAGCCGCAACTTTTTGATCAAAACTATTTAAAACGTTTTTCATGGGTAGAAATAGCTGCGGCTGTAATTAAGTGACTGGTCAGCTGTTTTGCCAACAGCCAAAGCTAAAGGAAAGCCCTCCAGAATCTTAAAGGGGACATACTGGATTTTGAAAAATCCACTTTTACAGTTTGTTTGAACATATATTTGTGTGTGAGTGTCTACAGACCAACAAAATGTGAAATAAACCCATCCAGTCCTTTGTTTGTGGTCCGCATAAGTCTGACAACACAGAGGAAAATGCTCAGTTTCAAATTTGCTCTCCTTGTGATGTCACAGTGGGATTCTGGTAAAAAAAAGAAATCCCCTCTCCTGCCCTAATATCTCCACCCATGGACTCCACACCCAGCCTAGAACAGAACTTTTGCGCAGATCCAACATTATTATTCTCTCTACAGAGGAGTGATGTCTACCTGGAAAATTCAGGGGGGGGGGGGGGGGGGGGTCATTACATTTAAAGAGACACACACACCAAAACGGAGCGTTCTGAGAGAGCTGGTTTATACAGGGTCACAAACCTCCTCTGGTGCTTGATTCATGTTATATTTTGACCAACGCACAGCACAGATGTTTCATTTAGACCACAGGGGGACTGTTTGAAAAGGTGGAGGAGGGGGATAATATGTCCTCTTTAACATGAAAAGCAGATAGGACCACCACTTGGTCAATGTTTCTTTATTTGTCTCCCTCTAGAGAAATTTGTCTCGGATACGGGAACCAATAACATACAGGGACCAAAAATAACCAGCTCTTGATACTCATCCTTACATCATCGACATACTGATGAGAATCTTCTTTCTGGTAACCGGATGTTTCCAGACTACTATACCACAATGCCTTCCACACACAAACACACAAAGCAAAGGGTGGCAGCCTCTTAGCAGGCCCTCGCTCTAATGCTGCCAACTTAGCGACTCACTACACATTTCAGACAGCCCCTTGTGACGCTAAATCCCCAAAAGCAACAAATCTGTAAAACTACTCACGGCCATGAACACAATGTCAAGCTTACTTGTTTGGTGACAAATAGAGCAAGGTGGGACTCCCTGTACTGATATGCAAATTAGCAAATGACATCAACCGGTTGCTTCTTGGAAAGTTTAAAGCAGCTGCCTTTCTTGGAAAAGAGAACTCAACAGTCTCAGTGAACAAGCTCCCAGCTGTTTCCAGTTTGTAGACCATGAATGTCCAGTCAACTGGAGCCAAGGGGGGGCAACCAGTGAGCAGAGAAGGAAGCGCTCGCTCTCAGCTCTGTCACTCTTTTCCTCTTGATTGCTGCAGCGCCGGTAGCAATCAATGAAAAAAATAAAAAATAAAAAAAAACTATGTACACCCCCGTCACAGTTTGTGTATAATATTATGACAACAAATCAGTCATTCCTTGATGAGGTGGGAGTTAATTTCCAGTTTGGTGGTCTCGCTACTCCTTCAGATTTCTATGTAAATAAACTTGATCATGTCATTCATATGCAAATGTCCGCATGACGTCAACTGGCTTTTCAAGCTGCCAATTGTTACTTACTCTGGTACAAGACAGGCAAAGGAGGTGGTGAGAAAACAGACTGACGCTCGAGTTTTGAACCTGCCATGTAACATTTATACACGGCGTCTTTTTATGTGTAAATGAGGGAAATACTGAGGGCACTTGATGACAGAGAGAGGAAATCAATGTGGAACAATCAGAGCACAGAAACTTTTGTGTGAGCTGATTATTCTGAATTCATCAGCTCCTCTAGTCCTGATTGATGAAGAGTACAGTAACATTAGGTGTGTTTTCACACATGCACACCTGACAGACAGACATCTTCCTATGTTTCATATTCAGATCTGTTCCTCACAGTGGGAAGTTTCCCTGTCTGACAGGAGCAGAATCCCAACTTGAAAGGATTGATTTTTCTACCTGAATGATGTCTGGACTCCACTCAAACGTTTCCTTTTGGTTCCTTTTATTTTGAAATCAGTTTTTCAATAGTTACTTTTTCAGTAAGGTTAGTTGGTTTCACCAAATATGGCAACCGCAGGGACAGAAAGAGAGACAGAGTCCGACCATAAAATTCAAGTTTTTTGCCTTCATAGAAATGTTTTTGAAGTCATTCGCGGTATCAATGAATGAATTGAAAAGAACATATTGGCAAGCAGAGAAAGGGGCAGCTTCTTCATGTGGACCACCATCGCACCGGTTGGCACCGGTCACAAGATTTTAAAGTCATCATCCCCGTCTGCTCACTCACTGTGAACTCTCCTGAATAGTTCCTTCTGCATTCACACATCGGCTCACCACGACTTCACACAGTATATTTATTAAAGGGGCTGACAGGAAGAGACAGAGTAAAATCTGAGTGGAAAGTTCTGCTGTTTGCGCTCACCCAGAAAGTTTCAGGACATTTTTCCTAAAAACACCATCAGCTACTTCTTCCACCTTGAAGTCACAAGGAGCTGCACCATTAACTATTAGCTTAAGTAATGCTGTTGTTGCAAAATGTGAATATATATAAAATTACTTCTTTACATTCTGATATGGTTGTTATCTAAAATCAAACTCTTTCAAACGAACGTGTGTTTTACAATCATAAAACTCAAAACCTACACAACTCAATATCTACATGAAAAATTTTAAATTGCAAAAAGGACATCTATTACATTTTATGGTTTCTAATCCCCTTCTTCCTCTCTCACATAGATCAACAAAGGACGAACTTCATCGTCCTATAATTGAATGTAGACATCAAAACAACCAAGCATTAAAAGGAGCTCATTACCCTCTGATGAAGGGATTCTTCTATAAACCCGTCCTGCTTTTGTCACTGCACTTTTAGAGAGTTTTCAAAGAGCAACCCCTCTGCATGTGCTAAATAGTTTGAGATACTTCTACTTCGAGCATGGGCGGTTGTAGGCAGGGGCCAACAAGGGCCAGTGCCGCTGTAACACTGAGCTTGGTCCTCCCTGTGGCCACCCCTCCAAAAGGAAGAGCCCCCCTAATAACAATATACACAGTATTTGACTCAACAACAGGACTCACAATCTAGTATTAAATACTGTTACTGACACAAATATAAATCATGGTATTTAATGATGTGTGCTATTATATGGCATAAATATATATTTTTTAAAGCGATCATCTTTGTCTATTTTTCACCTGGGTTTAATGTTCCCCTCTGACAAAACAACTGGCCCCAGTTCGGCCCCCTCAGTAAAAAGTGGTCTAGAACCGCCACTGAATTCGAGTACAGCAGAAGCTCAATACTCTTTTCATGTTTCCTTGTTTTCTTTACTGATTTCTCCCCCGAGTCCCCGTTAGAGCAAAGTGTAGGTCCAGAGCCTGCAGAGAGGTTGATTTCTGCGGCAGCTGTTTGTCTGCTCAGAGGGCTGATGGTGATGAAAAGGAGTCCCTTTATTGAGCCACTTTTTTAACTGACCATCTGCACAGCTAACATCTACTGAGACTGTCCCATTGAGGGCAAACAAAACGCAGCACAACATAAAGCAGCCTTTGATTTAACGCTTTTAGAGGAACGTGCACTTGTTTTCCCCGTGGTTAAAACAACTTCACTAACACGGTGAGAGGAAGGGAATTCATTTCTAATGCTTCTGCAAGAACGCTCATCTGCCAGTGCTTCTTTATGCATGATGTACATTAGTTTCATCACTGCAGCCGGATTTAAAAGCATGCAATAAAGTTTGACCTGGAATGACATTAGAAGGGCCTTACAGTAATTTGAGAAATTAGTTTTAGTCCATTAGTATGCCGAGCCTATGGTAGGATACATATCAATTATTTTCACTGCAGAAGGACACTGCGGGCTGGAACACACTTAGATCTTCTTCAGATATGACAGCCACCTGCAAACAGCCACACAGAAAAAAAAAACGCTCTTCGGCCTGACCCCCCCCCCCCCCCCCCCCTCCCCAGGGCATCTCACAGAAAATGAAAAGCCTATAAGAATTGATTCCCTGACGAAACGAGATCTGGCTGATGTGCCATGTATGGAATATATGTCTGCTGGAGATAGTACTACTTACCTTCTCCCCATCGATCCCCCTTTGCCCTTCTGATCCAAGTTCCCCCTGCAATCACAAGATGGAAAGTTAAAAGGTGAAGAACGGACTCTTGAAAAGTTCGGATTTCATTTTTTTTCTCACTTTGACACCAACTTGGTCACAGTTTTTTTTTATTAGATTTTTTGGTTAGTGTTGAAGATCCAAAACTAGAAAAAGGAGAAATGCTATCAGTGTAAAAGGTTGTTGTGTAGAGTGTTTTACTTATTGAATAGGTTAAGGTAGTGATTTTTAAAGGGGACTGCTTGGACACCTAAGGGTACTCTGAAGGGCTGCAGGGGTTATTTAACAAACTGCAAAACCTCTTTTCCTAGCAAGCGGATTTTTCTCATTTCTAGCCAAAATCATCTTTAAAAAAATGTCCATTAAACTTTTGCAGACCGATTCTGCGGAGGCGATCTTGTGATGTTGTCTTGTCTTAGCAAACCTCATCTAATTTAGCTCAATCTTTTATTTGCTTGTTTGTCTATTTTTTCTCTCTCTCTAGTAATTTTTTGATATTTTTTAATTAATTCTGAACGCACACTTTATCTCTCCCGCACTGTATTTAGTTCTTTATGTTTATATTTCAAACTGAAAACTGACAATGCTCTGTAATATTGTTGCTGTCCAAATTCTAAAATAAAGCATTCAAAAAAACAAAAACAAAAAATCCATTATTTTTACCAGCGTCTGGTTGTAATGCCATACTTCCGCCAGATAGTGGCACATTTGAAATTTTGTATGATGTTTATGATTGCACAAAGCCAGTTTGAATGGTGGCTGACAGACAACAAAAAGAAGAAAGTTTTCTCTTTGTAACATGGAAGCAATACAACTGAAAAAGCAAAAACAGAAAATAAGGCACCAGGTGAATGAAATCAGCGCTTTTCAGCTACAAGGTTGTGTTTTTAGTAATCATCCACTGATGGTGCAGTGCTTCATTGTACCTCTTTATACAAAAGAAGGTTTATATTGAGAGTAATTCAATCGCAGCCCTCACTCAAATGTTGCAGCCGTAAAACATGAATCCTTATAAACGTGCAAATCTGAGCAACACAGCCGATCACACAACTGCAGGAATGTGTCCAGTCTGAGACAATCACCAACACAGATGCCACCATGGCCTCATAGACTCCTACATGCGCTAACATTTGCACACAGCTTAATTCAAATCTGAGCTTTCAAAAGGAGCAAAATACTTGTATTACATTAACGCTGATACAAAAACACATTGGGGAACCAGATACCAAAACTCAGAGCAATATTGTTTGCCCAGATAGCTGGATGCTTAGTTTAAGCTTCTGCAAAGTCTATAGCGTGTGTAAGATTATACATAGTCAGGGAATAAGCTGTTTGGAGCTTATTTATTTTTCCACAAATATCATCCTGATCACTGATTCTTCTCCAGCGACCCAGCCCTTTGCTTTCCACACACCCTGCCAGAAAATGTGTGCGAGACGTCTTGGAACGTATTGGCTCTGTTATAAGGGTGTAACTTATACAGTCTCATGACCTCAGCTGGGCCCCGTAAAGCTTGAGCAAACTGCCACATTATAGGGGACAAGGTCAACCATATCATCACTCTTACAGGACAGACAGCTGCGTGAAATTGTTGTTCTCACAGTATGGCATCCAGACGAGTCTGAGACGTGTATCTGTACAAAGCACATGTGGGTATACGTCTACAGAAGTAAGAAAGCAAAGAAATTGTTGGGATAAAATAATGATACTGCAATATATAGTTTTCCTGACCCGTGGAAAAAAAAAATCTTAATATGGTGCCATATTTGAAATGAAATAAGAGATTTCCCTGACAGTTCGACTCCCTGCATCACCACATGACTCCTCACAGCTGTCCTTATGAAAGTGAGAACGTGAACAGAAGTTACCTGGCCAGAGAAGCAGTTGAAATGGAATATCAGAGGAAGCATAAGACAGCGGATGGCAGTGTAAAGAAGTTAAGAGATGAGGCGTGAAAACAGGTGAAACTGACACCAAATTGCAATAAATTAAAACCTGCACTTGACTTTTTTAAGGGGCCAGATATCAGGATCTATCATTCTTTTTATTTTATTTTACAAACCCTTATTAATCCCTGAGGGAAATTCTGGTCTTTACCCTCGCATGCTTTTCACACATAGGCCCGAAAAACACACACATGCACAAACAGGACCTGTGGACATGCATTAGTGGAGTGGAATTAGTGGGGAGCGTGTCAGAGATGTTGGGGGTGTGGTTCAAGGGCACCTCGGCAATATTCAGGAACTGACCTGGCACCTCTCCAGCTACCAGACCAACTTCCATATTTTGGTAGGACGCTCCGGTTCCCAACCCAAATCGCTACACACACACACACACACACACTGATGCACAACACATGCAACAGAAAAAGCTTTACGCACAACAAATTGACATATCTGCAGATGAAATATTACCAGACATGTTTTGTGCATTAGAATGAATATCAATACTTCTTCTACTGCTCACTTCTCCTGTGCAGCGTTGTGTAACGGAGCAGCTCTAGCCGGCTCTTGAACCCCCACTCAGATATCACAAGTGGATGGAGCTTTGCCATTAAGCGTTATTTCATATTCCATGTATCGCGTTTCATCTGCAGATATGTCACCCCGCAGTGGGCTTAACATCTTCAGTGGATATAGGTCCAGGATTAAGCCATCTTCCACATCCAGGAATGATCCTATTTACTGCCTCCACAGTGATCCACATAGCACATAACGGATCACTTGAATGCAATGAAGTATCAGGAGGATAGGATTTCTCATTGCCTCTGTATTTTCTTCATATGTCTGAGAACAGTATCCACACCACTTCTCTTTCGAGTACATGAAAACACTTTCTAATTTTAAGGCATAGTCACAGTAAGTGGTGGTTTCTGGTGACTTGACAACCCGTCCCCTCCCCCCCCACTGAAGGAGATTAGGATGAGATCCAAAATGTCACATATGATTGTCTACAATCTTACCGATGACAATATCACAGAAAACAAAAAGCAACACAGTTATCCGGTAAAAGAACATAAAAAAGGCAATTTTCTCTTCTGACCATAACAACAAGACGAGCACTTAGGCACTCTTAAAGCTCCCTTTACAGGAATATGCATTTGTCTCCCAATTTAAATGTCTGACTCCAAAGCAATGTCTGTCCCTCTCTTGGATGTGTGTAGCCCATACACTGTGAATATTAATGTTTGAAGCCTGAGTGACGTCAGCCGTCTGTTCCTGCAGGGGACTCTGGAGGCTCATCAGCAGCAGCCGCCATGCTGGAAATCCTGTCTCAGTCTAACTTTTAGTCAACCTAACGACAGGCTGAGAGCTGGAGCTTGAGGACCCAGTACATCACGCCCACCTGTCAATCATGTCAACTACAGGAAAAACAATGGATGTATCGTCCATAAAATATAAACTGACCTATTTATTGACCTATTTCGATTTTGTACCAGGCTGTAAACATGTTAATTTATGCTGTAAAAACGGCTTTTTTGGCTGTTGTGTGTATGTGACTTCCTGTGTTCCTGGAGTCAGCCTCAAGTGGACACTCGAGGTACTGCATTGGCTTCATTTTTCAAGACTGTTTTTTTTGCCGCTTGGTGTAGACCAGCTCTATTCAGTTACTATTTTAAGAAAGGCCAGATTTCTTTTAAAAACATGAGGCGCGTGCTTCATCCACCGAGCCAAACCAATGACCCATATTGATCTCTGTTCATAAAAACAGACATAACGGATGGAAGGATTAAAAAAATTCCTACTACTATGGTCTTTCATAATCCTCACCTTTGCAAGCTCTTTACTGCAGAATTACATTCTAAAGGTGGCTCTTATTGAAAGATTTCTATTAACATCGTAAAAGAAGTTAACATATGTGTATCTTTTAATGACTTAAGATTCTGACTGAGGTTGTTAAAGGGCCAAATTCAGCCCACGAGCCGCCAACTGATCAGGTCTGGAGCGGTTGGTTACATGTTACCACAAATACGCATCCAGCTATGTTAGCCATTTGTTTTTCACCCAACAGCGAGCGAGTAGCCAACAGGACCCGACCCCCCCCCCCCTCCTGCACAGACAGCCCCAGCATCTAGTAAAAGTTGCTTGTGCAGTGACAAGGACATGATCCCCTCACTGGCTTCCAACCAATGAATACTTCCAACGGCGCCCAACGGGGGCACATGGCCAAACAAGGGGCACCGCTGCTCGGGACTGGACTTGTGTCTCTGCAGCAGCAGCAGCAGCAGCAGCGCCAGCAGCGCCATTCACCCGGTGCCAAACATTCGCTCACTTGCCGGTTTGATTTGATTTTGAGATTGCTTTGTTTTCTGTGTTGCTGTGTTGGGGTTAACACAAAGCGAGTCAGTGATTCAATCCAGGGATGTTAGAAAATCTATCTCAGAGAGGGGCAGTGGCAGATTTCATAAATCACATACAGCAAAAAGTTCCACCTGCTTCCTCGGCCAGATGTCAAAATCATGTAGTAAAAGTTCAAATAGATTTGAATCAAAAACAAAAAAAAAACTGACTGGATGTAAATCACAGTTTTTCAATCCAGCTTTAAGTGCAGAGCAACACGATAGAGTTTCTTTTTTTTTTAAGCTGTTTCATCAGTGAGTGGCCTACCTTGTGTCCTGGGTCTCCTTGAAGCCCGACCTCCCCCGAGTCCCCCTGTGACGGACACAACGCAGAGAACAGTTAGTGAAAGGTCTCTCGTTCGCACATTAGTGAATGGCTTTATGAAGGCTCGTCATTTCATCGGCCGTGTTGCAGCTACAGCTGTTCCACGAGTTCTTGCTGACACAGACGCTCAGCAGCTGCAGCTAGGGGTACAATTTCCCAACAACTGGAAAGCACACATCTGACTCTAATTAAAAAAATTAAAAAAAATTAAAAAAATCACTGAATTATTTGAATAATGGTGTTATTTTTAAAAAAAGGAAGGCAGCGGGGAAAGGGCAAGAGATGAAGAAGAGCTCGCCTCTGAGGGATGGCGTGACAGAGGACGGGATGGGAAAGGAAAGTAGAAGAAAGCGATTTTCCAAATTGATGTAAAGACACAGAAGATGAAGGGAGATAGTGTTTCGACAATTAAGCTAACACTCAACTTGCTCCAAGCTAAAAATCCAATTAACCACAGTGCCCATTTATGGTCACATCTTCATTACAATCTCTGTTTGTAAGAACTCAATGGGCTTGTTTAGGAGGAATAAAAAAAAAAATAAAAAAAAGCCAAACAGAGAAACTGAGATCTCTTTTCTGTGGGCTATGAACTCATCATTGAGCCCTTTATTCAAGGAAACATTTCCATATAATCTCTCATACATACTGAGAATCTGATTGTTAAATATATTGTACACATTTGGGTGTATTTTAAACATGTGGCAAGAAATGACGACAAATGGTGATAGATTCAAAAGTTGTCTTCCTATAATGTACAGCGAGCGATGATGTCACCGAAACAGGACACCAAATGAGGCTCTAGTGAAAGTTTAGTCAGTAAGACGATATATTTGCCTTCATGGTCGGGGTCTATTTTTCATACAACCCTTTCGAGCTGTCATGTTCTGGGGCTGTCATTGGGTAATCAGCTGTCTCGTCAGCGGTACTCATCTAACCAATTGCAACCATCCCTCCCTGATTGTCAGACTATTATCGTTCTGATCCTCTTTTAAATATGATTCTCTCTCCGCCTTTAGATCCTTCATGCAGATTTTATGTACACCTGTTCACCTCCCCATCACTGCCCGTCTTCTCAGAATCATCGCCAATCAAATCTTCACCCATCCGGTCTCTTCAAGTCATCAGCTTCAACACCACCAATGTCTGGACTCCATGGGGGGGATTTATTCTGGCGATGCTCAGAATTTGACATTCTCCAAACACATCAACCATCCCATAGAGTCCGAGCGCCAAAGTCTTTCTGTCAAGTCACATTTCCATGTTAGCCATTGTGATAAATCATTTTCTTCATTCACTTGTCTCTCCCGATTGAAGGACTCAGAACATAAATTCACATTCCCCCGATACAGCGGACATGTGGCCACAGGAGCTGGAGATCGAACCCCACTGATCCACAGCTGTCCAACGTATATTCATACATATTTTTAACTTTAGTCTTCATTTAAAAACTGTGATTAATCAATTGACAGTTCCCCTTTTACAAAAGCTAATACTATTTCAAACCCTCGTGAAAATAATTGGAACAATAGCAGGTTCTTGGGAGCTAATAAAAATTAAGTGTAATAATGAACTGAGTTGAAAGAAACTCTTCACTTTGGAGGTACAATCAGTTCAAATTGAATTAAGGTGCTAATTGAAAACACGAGCCATGAGAACAGGAGGGTTGTAAAAAACAAATTAAGGGTGTGAAGTTTAATTTCACCATTATGTCGGTGCTTTTCTTTTACCTCTTTTGCATGTACATGCCGGAGCCGTAAATCTGGTAACACCAGGGTTTTATGTGCGAGGCCATAGAAAATGGATTTCCTTTCAAGTAAACTGCATTCTTATAACCCAATCCTTATCTGTTTAATTTCCTGAGGGACTCTGGATTAATCATAGCAGTTTAATCCCTTTGCACGGCATTAGAATCCTCCGTCAAACTCTCAGTGTAGTGCCGGGTATAGTCCTGTCTGTTGGAGCAACGCAGCCCGAGTAATCCACACACACTTCCCCAAGAAACGCTCGTCTCTAGGTCACAGCGACTGGCCTTGCTCTTCTCATTACGGCTGTTTTAAATGCTCCTAATTGCCCCGATGTCTTTGATTAATCTCTACAAAGTCGAGCTAAATGGTCAAAAGGTCTACTCGGACCGCTTTTAATCTTGCACAGATTGAGATTCTAATGCTGGTAATTGAAAGTCTCATGAGCGCACCTTATTAACAGGCTCTGCTCTGACTTTGTTAACCCCCCTTTTTTAATGTATTATAATGTAAATCTAAAAGAAGGCAGCGCAGTCTCACGGTTGCTGGAACCTCCCCACATTAAGGGATCAATATGAATTAAATATGCTTTAAGAGAAGCGCGCTGCTGCCATAATTTACCGGACGGATTAATGTGCAATAAGGTTAGAGTGAACGAGATAAAAGCAATTACTTCATATGATTGTGTCAAAGAGACGTTTACAATATACTGCACAGAAGGCTCTGAATCAAATACATTTGGGTTTTTTTTCTCTCACAGTGCTTTTGGCTTGTGATATTTGCAAACCCAACAAGACATGTGAAACATTTCTCTTGGATGATCTGTGACATTCAGAGAGAGAGAGAGAGAGAGAGAGTGAGAGAGAGAGAGAGAGGCATTCTGCATTCACTGCTTTGACAACATATCATATGAGCTGTGTCTGCACTAATAAATCAAATATACCCTAATGGAAAACGAAAAGATGATATTTTTCTACAGTATGTCAAAAGATAAATGTTACTTCTTCATTTTGACTGACAGAAAAATAAACTTTGTTGACAATACGACAAAGGCTTAATGATGAAACACGTTTGTTTAAAGGCAAAGACATTTCTTAAGTCGTTTTCACATCTGCACTCCTGAAAATATCTAGATAATTTCAGGAGGACTGTTCCAGCAAGTCTCCTGACCTGGTTGTTCCCTATCCCTGTCAGACGGGAGGGGGGGGGGGGTCTCCTGCGGTAAGGCGTGTCGTAAAAAAAGCGACAGGAAAGTAGGGCATGAAGCAACAAATTCCGCTATACGATGCTACAATGAGAATATTTGACTTTATATCAATGCTACGAGTAGTTACACTGAATCACTAATACCCTTTTCAAACATACAGAAATCTCCTGAAAAATTTAGGAGATTACCCGGAGGGGCTGTATGTGTGAACGCAAACAGCCAAATTTTTTCTTGCCAGATCCCTAGTATATTTTCTGCAGCGAGTCCGAGTGGGCTGATGCGAGAACGCCGCAGCATATTCTCCGGAGAGTTCAGCTCGAGCCACTTGGCTATGCAGGTAGTCTGCAGCTGTAAGAAACCAGTAAGGTGGACACATGCCACAGTATTCTTTCAGAGGTCTGCATGGAAACATGCATTGTATTGTTTTGGTAAATACAACTGAGTTAATAAAAACATCTTAATCCTTTGTTCAATTATCTTTTTAGAAGGATCTCTATGAATCAAACAATACATGCTATTAATTCAAAGTGCAGCAAAAGGTCCAGCATCCTCATTACATTAAAAGGCTTCTCTACTATGATTTGTTTTGTTATTTTTATAACCAAAAAAAACCCCTTCACTACCACTGAATCAGGGCGCTCAGCCTCGAATATGAACTCCCTGATCAAGTTTTCTTTAACTTCATTGATTTACTGCTCGAGCCTGTAATAGGATTTGTTATGAATTTTGTTGTTCAGTAAGTAAACAAATGGTGCCAAGTATTGATTTGTTGAAGAGCTGAAATTAGATTTCAGGTGATAACAGTACGAGCCACTGACTCATGGCACAAGAAATGTCCTGCAGAAATATTAGACGGGGGGGGGGGGGAGAGACCTGTGTGCCTGAGATTCAGGTTTGAATCATTGTCGAGTATTGTGACATAACAGCTCAGTGATCTACTCAGTACATCCTGAACATGTTTGCACATCTTAAATGTGAAATGTTGAAGTCAAAGCCTTGAGTTCAAAACAAACTACCAACAGTACATGCAAAAGGTAAAACGCAATGTCTGCATGCTGTCTTTTGTGAATACACAATCGTCTGCATTCTCACCCTCTTAAAGAAGTTGTATCAATTACCAGCAAGTAATTAATCACCAGCACGTTCAAAGTGCACATACACGGACACATTAGAGCTCGAGAGCTAATCCCTGCCCCGACAATTAAAAGTCGTTAGAGGCCAATTATAACGCATTTACAAATCTGATTAGCACAATCTGTTGCTATACACACACATAGCGTTTTATTTAATAATTTAGATTCCTGTATAATAAAATGCAGCTACTCGGTTCCTACAAACCACTTTTTTATATACAAGGATTTCAGACTGGCCCAGTTACCCACTTCCCCATTCCCCCCGCTGGCCTGCACTCACACTGCTCCAGGACTAACCGGGCCTGAGCACGTTGACCTCTTGTACATGACGTCGTATTACAACACATGCATGGCTTTACATGGTCATGAAGCGTGCAAAGCTAACAAGACAGGCAGACTCAAAAAAAGGTTGGTGTGCTGCCTTGGTTGGCTGGTCGAGTCTGCATACGCAAATCGGAGAACAACACAGAACATGTCAGCAACTTAAAGTCTTTATATGTGATTTTTCACACTTAAATATAATATAAATCAAGAATATCCTCTGAAAATAACTCTGTGAGTCATGACTGTCTACAATGGGTGTAACACCCGAGTCCCACTGTCTGTGAGTTTTCAGAGTCCTATCTTCAGTTTGTTTACATCGCCGGGACGGCAGGCTGACTCCTCCCCTCGTGTATAAAAGTTGTTTAATTGAGGGACTAGAGAAAAGAAGAATAACATACTGTACTCACTGCTTAACTGTGTTTCTAGATCACGCTCATTTCAGGTAAATTTACATGCAGTGTGAAGATACGAGCATAATAAAGATCGCTAGCATTAGCATGCTAACAACAATGCACCGCGAGTTGTTTTGGTTTCATGCTGGTGCTCAAGGGCGACATCTGCTGGATAAAAAAATCGAATATAAAGCCTTTAACTGACTTTTTGGCTTATTTTGAGTCATTATTAGTCAGATACAGCCAGAACACTGCAGGATTTCTCGATAATAGAGGCACGGCAGGTCATCTCACTTCCCAATAGCTGCACTACGAGGTAGCTGCTTGGATAAATAGTATTAAAGAGAAAATGCCACCAGCAGTGAGAAACACACATCATGTAGATGCTAAAAAGTCTGGGCTCTACAGGTATAATGATTTTACACGGTTGTATCCCCGGCCTTCCAGGAATAAATGGTTTTCCTGGAACAAAAGTCTTACAGTCCTAGTCCTCGTGCATTTCTTAATCCCGTCACATCATGGTAATTAGGACACTGACCCCAAAAGCCATCTGCTCTTATCAGGCGTGCAGGACCACCACCTGTTCATCCCTACAAATTCCACTCACAGCACAACACACTCTCTTTTGGTTCTGTTTTTAACCCTTACACAGACTGCCAGAGGGGGATTCATACTCCTAAAAGAAGTGATCTGTGTTATGAGAAACCACACGTTGTTGATGTGCGGGTATGAAGCCATTCTTTTCATGTTTTATTTTTTATTTTTTGCTGTCCAACCAATCAACACGACACCCACAATTTTCAGTCAGTTGGCATCTACTGTTTACAATCGCACCTGCCTGCTGAGCTGTCATGGAGAAAAAAGGATTCTTCCCTCTTTGAAATGACTATTTTTCTAGTGATTGGGCAAATGTGTGATTTCCCAATTCGCACGTCTCACAAGATTTGAGAGAAAATTCGCCGTGTGAAGGTAATTGTAAGGTTTCATTTCTGAAAAAAAGCCTTGACTGATGGAACACAACAAACTTTGTCAAACACTGGAGCGTTTGTTTCCGTGAGGGATGTTTTCATCCTCTTCTGACAATGAATTCATGACAAAGTACAAATGTGTCCTTCAGGTACAAGGCTCGCTTTTCTTTGTTATTTAGACACTGCGAGTCTTCAAGCCACAAAACTAACTCCCAGAGGCGGGAGAGGGCATCACACACCTACAAAAGTTTGGTCGTTTCTACACATGACAAAGCACAATGTCCCTGTGATGATACTCTCTTTGATTAAATACATTTCTCTTCTTTATGTTCGACGCTCGGTGAGTAGTCGATGTTGAAAGTGTCAGACGTTGAGTGGAGATATTGCATCTCTTAACCCCTGTTAGCATCCTTTTAAGTAAACACCTAAGAACAAACACATGCATATATCAACAACATAAAAAGAGTTGTCCGCACCTTGTCTCCTTTATCCCCTTGCTGTCCCATCACACCTGGAAGACCAGCTTCTCCCTGAGCACAGAAACACATCAGTGAGATTAAAAGGTTTTATGAAGCCAAAGCTGAAATGCACATTCACAGTACGTCATCTGCATCAATCCTGGACATTTATGATCCTTGATCCTGATTTTAACCTCTTGGGTTTTTATTTTATTTTAAAGTCTACACGGGGAAGCAGATGTGTGTGAGTCACTTCTTGATCTGGGGTTGTTTGGTTACTTTAAGACTGAGCCCTCACATCGCTAAAATGCAGAACAGATTACTACAAGGGAGACGATGTCCTCTTTTTTTTAGATTCTGATGCTTTAAGGGAGCAGAACAAAAGCTAAATTGGCAGCTAGTAATTTCACTGGCATCAATTTATTTTCAAATGCATAAACGTTAATTATCCCGACTGTCTTAAACAACTTTCTGTTCCTTTAAAACACCAATTTATTCACTCAGAAGCTCTGATCAGACTCTCTTTATAGTTCCCTCTGTGTCTAAGAAAACTTAAAACAGTTTTATGTTTCGGGCGCTTTATAGAAGAAATTAAAAAAATGACAATCACAATTACAGAGACATAAACAGCAAAAAAATCAAAAGATAAATGAAAGGTAAAAACTATAAAACAGGAGAGTTCAAATCTGCACACCGGAGCTCTGATAAAAGGCACGTCTGTAAAAATGAGTCTTACGGCTGGTTTTAAAAGCAGAAACAGAGTCAGCTGAACTGGTTCTGTCTTTTCAGTTAGGACTTCTCGACCATGTTCTCCACAAGCAGCATAGACCGTCAGCTGACGTTTGGATTGGTAACCTGATGGAGCTCTGAAGTTACAGTGGCTCATACATACTGAATTCATCATATCCCCAAACCTCTGTGCATTTAGTTCATTTTAAAAGTGTAATTTTTTGGGGCCATTTTTGTCTTTATTTGTTACGACAGCTGAAGAGAGACAGGAATGTTGGGAGGAGAGAGAGGGGGACTACATGCAGAAAAGGGTCTTGGTCAGATTCAAACCCACAGCTGCTGAGATAAGGACTATAGCCTCTGCACATGGGACGCATGACATAAACCGAGGCTATACAGCGCCTCATGCATTCAGCTACTGATGAACATAATCTGCACGCACCCTCCACTCCTTTCTCCCTGCTCTGGTTTTTATCTTTTTGTTTCAGGGAAAATGAAGGCCTTACATTTCAGCAGATCTGAAGTGTGTCACACTGTGTCTTTAGTAAACTGTGGTTCTCTTCATAGACTCAAAATGTCCTTCGTTTTAGTAGACATTTGTCTGTATTGTCCCGTTTTCATCGTTGCTTCTACTGAAGGCGGCCGCGTTTCAGTTTCAAAGTTTTGACCCTCAGTCCCACCTATAGGGGGCGCAGTCCTGTGTAAAAGTACAATCTTATGCTGTCTTGTTATGTTTGTCTAAATGATCGTTGGGAATCATAAATCCTGTGAACAAATGATGAATTCACTGCTGTAATTATCTTCCTTCATGCACAGCCTGGAGAGTTCCCACTCGACGAGACCCTGGAGGATTGTTGGCAACTCTCCTTCATATTCAGTATCAAAGCCATGTTAATGCCGCCTATAGTATTTACCATCCGGCAGTAAAATGGACAAATTCACACACTTAATTAAATGTCCAATAATGTTTATTTGATAATATTGCACAGCATTTTTATTTTTTGCATTAGGATCTACAAGTCGCATATTTTACTAAGAAAATAATTATCAAACAGTGAAGTCAAGCAGTGACAGTGACTTTACAGTGGACAAACATGTTACTTAAGAGGTTAAATATTTAAATTATTGTTATTTAAGCCGATATGTAAATCTAAAAAAAGCTTTTTTTTCTCGGTCCCCAGTCTTTCCATCAACAGGAAAAGAGCAAGAGGTGGTTAAATCTTTCAGACACTTTGGCATTACACTCAACAAAAACCTCAGCTTCAATCAAAATGACACGGATATTTACAAGTGCTGTCAACACGGACTAACAACCGTCCATAAACTACACCGCCCGTCTCTTCAACCTCATCTTCTTTTCTCTTTTTCAGATACTGTACCCGAGCCAGCTCTTCTGCACGCCGCCCTTTGTATGCTTACAGTCACCATGAAGAAAAACTCTTAAAGATAACACATGATTTACGTTCCTGAGTCCAGGAACTACCAATCCCACAATGCATTGCAAATTGCATCTTAAACACAACTTTTTTCAATGTTCAAGTGTTTGAACTGTTAATGTGAGTCTTGTACTTTCTAAACTACATTCACTGCAGCATAACAAGGTAATAAGTACATTTCCTGTTAGCTAACTAACTAGCCAGCCTGCTAGGAGGGGAGGGAAACATTGCCATGGTAACAACAGCAAGCTCCACCAATCAGAGACATCACTGTGACACTCTAGGATCATGGGTAGTGTAGTTCTTTTCCCCAATATCGCAAAAAAAAAAAAGCAAGTTTTTTCTTAAAAAGAGGTTGATGTCGTGCAGGAACATAAACCATCGTTTCACGCACAGGTCGCTCGTGATGAGTCTACCCAAGATGGTTATGACATCATGGCTTATAATCAAATCGGCTATGGAGAAAATGAATGGGATTTTTACCTCTGAAAGTATACTGTTGACCCCTATAAAGCTGATTCTGGTTCTCTAGTTTTTTACTCATCTGACTTTGTGTACCCTCTCTAGAAATGATATGCCACCTCTAGAAAGTGTACCTTATATCCATTTGCATCTCTAGTTATCGACCTGTCCATCAATCTATACTGATAAAAGTAGCAGAGTCTCAAAGGTATGGTAACTCTCTGTTGGAATCTGTGACCTTAAAATGTTAATGTGAATGTATTAAAGGCTGCTTCTGTTCTTAACTCGCAGGCAAATATTAAAATTCATACATTGCATATCGAGGAATTTGACTTCACCTGGGAGCTGTACCGTCATCTCTCTTCAAAGAGGTCTGGTGGCTTTCAGGTCTCAATTTGCACTTCAATCTTACATTAATATTTCAAATTGAGACGATCACTTTGCATTTTCACACATTTAGAGAAGTGTGCAGGTGTTTTACCATTCCTGGGCAGAGTGAGAGAGTTACACCTGTGTGTACTAATAGTTTTAAAAAGCTGCACTGTTGTTGGTTGAAAACACAAGAAAATACTTGTTGTTATAAATGTCCTTTAAAGTGCAGTTTAGTGGCTATAAAGGAACGAGAGCATGTGGTGTAAATCAGTGCAGGTTCAGTTGTAATAGACATTGCACTTACTCAGTTAGAGGCCCTTGTTGGGGGGGAATTGATTGTACCTTTTCAGCTAGACAGTGACATCTGTCAATCGACTGTTTGGGTGGCTGAGACAGCATCTGGGGGAGCTGGGCTGTAACCAGGGGAGGGGAAGTCCCATTAAACGTCCTCGTGGCCTCACACTGGATCAATACAAAGACACCAATTTAGACACCACCCTTTATCAAGTTCCCTCCATTGCTAAGAAACTCTATGAGACGACAAACTCAACACAAAGAATCCTGTGTTTCAGGAGACATAAGAGCATCGAAACAGAGTGAAAATGTTTAAAAATAAAACGCTGACTCCTCCACATTCAATCCTGCTACGTTTTTTTTTAAAAGCTAAATGAGCAGTGAAACATAGAAAGTACTCAGCAGACATCAGACCGTCTCGAGGTTGTGACGAGTCCCGAGGAGGAACTCTACACCGACATGACAGCATGCTTATGGTGACATGTAATGGTAAGAGGTCAAAGGTCATCGCTGCATTTGGAATCACTGTAACATAAGAATCGTATTGATTCTTAGGTGATGGAAGATCCCCGTTCTTAAGTTTCTCCCTGAGGGGAATTCACCCCCCGTGGAGGAGATAAAGGTCATGTTACACTTTAACTGTCCGTGCACACCACACAGGGCTCAAATAAATACGTCTGGTACACCAGAACACCAAGACATTTGGTGAAATACACTTTTTAACAACGTCCGACTCTACCACTGAGCCACAGCCGCCCCAAGATACAAAAAAGTATAAGAAACAGCAGATAAAAGCCAAAGAGAGCAAACAAAACACAGTGTAGACACAGCAGTAAATGAATAGTTAGTATAGCACATAATACCCATAATGCAGCAGGTTTAAAGTACAGTGGTGCTACCTTATAAAGGATAGTTTTCAGCAGCTGTATGGACAACTGTCACCACGACAACCAAAACATTCAAACATATAAAGGCAGCACATCTCTTTATATAATAATAAAGGATAATGAGAATCCTCGCTGGTGAAGCAGGACCTCCCCCTTCAACACAATAATATGCTCACATGTTCATGATGACGTTTGTTTACTGTGAGGGTCGAAGACAGTCAGGATGCTGAATGAGGGACTAAAATTAGGAACCTTGTTTCAGGGTTGACACAAAGAAGCAAAACATTTGAAATATCAGAAGAAGGTTAAAATAAAAAGCAAAAACAAGGTCTTTCAAACTACTCTTAGTATCAGTGCATGTCTATGATTGTTTTGAAACCTTTTCAGGCTTTGTGCTTTTTTTTTTTAATGGAGAAATTATCCAAAAGATGCACATAGCTGGAGTGTTTTTCAGTTACAAGGTTGTTGTATGTTACGGACGCTGAGGGGCCGGGGGAGTGCTGGATTTTACAAAAAAAAAAATACACCCTCATGAGGGAGGACTTGTCTAACACATACTTCAAAGTGTAGCCTACAGTACAACGTTTGAAAACCAGCATGATACGGAGTGGTACTAACCTTGGGCTCCAGAAGCTCACAGCAGTTTTCCATTTCAGCCATGTAAGGGTCACAGTAGATAAGAATCTGCCTCACTTCAACCTGTGGAAAAGAGAGCTCGTTAAGGGCCAATTCACCATCTCACAGTTCTCCTCTTTTTCAGTGATACATGTCTGCAGCTCAGAGGCTAAGGTCATTTCAGAGGTCAGATGTTGTAGCCCCAATACCACCTCAGGCCCCGTGTCCACCTGGTCTTTTTTTCCGGGCAGGAAAGCGCTGGCTGTGCGCTTGGGAGTGTTTGCATGAAGCGTTTGTGCGCTGAGAAGAAAAGCGCTGCACGCCCTTCCTGTCTCTATAACAACAGTCTGTTGACAACGGTTACTTTTTACTGCATGTTTTTATATTTGAAATCGTTTTTTTACTCAGGATGTGGGTACAAGAAACGATCCTAAAGCGGCGAAACTACAGAGTATATCATACATTTGGAGAAGAGCGCCGATGACGTCAACAGCTCCTTTCTGAAAAGTTGAAAGATTTTCAACTTGAACGTTCGGACCAGGCGACGGCTTTCTGCTGCGAACGATCTCTCTCCTCATTGAAAATACTTGGAAAAAAAAAAAAAAAGACTTTGGCGCTCAGAAAAGAACGCCCGGTGGACACGGGGCGTTATTTTGTTTTTCCCATTGCGAGCATAACCGTTTTGAAAAAACTTCACACCTAAAACCCAAAAAAATAAAACTGGAGAAAAGGCGTCAACTGGTGCATGCACAGCAGCTGCTTCAGCAGAACTAACCCTGGCATTCTTTATTTTTGGATTTACTGTCTTACATTTTAACAAATCACACGGACTAAAGACTCAGCTGTTAATGCTTCTTAAGCCCAGTTCTACTCTAGAGGTGTTGGGTGACCAAATGGCATAGCTGACCTAATGTTTGGGGCATCCGTGTGAACGAGCGTAACACATATGACAAAATAGGGGATTTACACAGATTAAGAAAATATGTCCCCGCAGCGTGTTCTAAATACCTTTTTAAAGAACATTCAAACTGAGAATCAGAAACTTCTGCGTGTTTAAAAATGTTATCGATTGAAACTGGAGACGGAGACAAAAAAAAAATGTTTAAATGAAGCTTTATGTGCAGACAATGAGCATACATCTACAGGCCGTCCATCCTCCACTCGTGTAGTGATGAGAGTGCGCCCACTGGGGTCAACGCCGTCCCTCTCGTCGGTCAGTCTCCTTTCTATTAGCTTGCAGTCCATGTAAATGGAGACGATGTTGCTCTGCACAGAAATGCTCAGCTTGTGCCACTGGCGATCAAAGAGGGCATGTAGGTCACGGCTTTTAAATGTGTAGCGTAGAGGGTTCTTCAGTTGGCCTTGGGCAGAGAACTCCACCGCTTTCTTTCCGCCATCAACCACGACAGATACCTAAAGAGGAAAGAAAGTTTAAAAACAGAGCGTTTATTATTCCAAAGAAACCTCCTGATATTTCCCGCCTACTTGAACATAGAAAACTGACGTTAGTACTTAAGAGCGAATGGCTCACCTGACTGCCTCCTGAAAGGTCAAATATCTGCCAAAGATACCAGCGGTCTTTCTTTGTAGTTCTTCTAACCCGCAGGATGGTGACAAAGGAGTATTCACTCGGAAGCCCATTTGGAAATATTGATCTAAAAAAAAAAAAAAAAATCATTCAACAAAGTTAGAATTCAAAAAGTATCATTAAAACAAAATAAAAAAAGAAGAACAAGTGTCAAGTGTCATTTTTTTAAATTGTGCAAAGTTATTAAAGCCTCTTGAAATGTGTCTTGACATCTTAAATTAGAGACGTGATATCAAAGTAAGAGTCTAATTAACTGAATAAATCTGAGCGAAAAATAAACCTCCATAACCATAAGGAAAACTAGTGAAGAGAAGAAGTTAATTATAATGTTGAGACCGTTTCTGAAAACCCGTTTCTGATTGACAACAGTGATAAACACCATGTGAGAATCAACTTAGTGCAGCCGTGACACATGCTGTATGTTAGTGCTGCACTGAGCTGCAGTATGTTTGAGTACGACTTCTTATCATGTAAAAAAACGATTTAAACGGTTCACTGATTGGTATTGCCATCCATGTCATAATTAGCAGTTAGCAGAAACGAGTGATATAGACGTGGTGGATTTGTGCTTGGAGACAAGAATGCTGAAAAGATGGTGGCTAACTATTAGATAATGCTTTTGTTATAAGTGACCAACCTCGTCATACTCAACAACGGCCATAGAAAATACATCATTAACAAACTGGACCAAACTCCTGCAGCAAAAATAGACCACTGTGGTTGACACCGGCAGATGTCAATACTTGGCCCCCGCTCGCATCGCTAACATAAGCATAAACAAACGAATACCTGCCATATGACATCTCCTATGATTGGATTGCAGTATTAATTGCACCATATTAAGCTTCGCAACGCCCATTGTTAGGTAAGTTTACAGAAACCTTAATACAATATCTTGATCGAAGCAAATTTCAAATGCCTTTTCAGGGTTTGTGTCCATTAACGATGCATGCTTTTTTTGTTTTGCTGGCAGCGAAATTCTTCTGTACAACACCATGCACTTTAAAATCCCAAGTGCAAACAAATGGCCTCAGCATCAGCTGTTTTACGTCACAGCACTGACAGCGCTCTTAGTTGAAAGCATATTCAACTTCTGGAACACCACCCCACTCATCAATGTCAGTACTCCCCCACACGGGCGGGACTTAACGATATCAACTTTGTCAACATCAATGATGGAGGAGATATTAGTTGTCTTTTTAGACAACTAGAGCTGCCGCTAATGCCAAACATAAAGCGGGAAGTGGAAGTGTTGTAACTTTTGTAACCTAGCAACAGCAAGCGGTGGTGAGAAGATCTCTGAAATTTCGGTCCTGTGCGCTGCCAGTGCAAAAAAAAACAAAAAAAAACGCCATTAATGGACAGAGGCCCTCATGCACACAAGACCCCGATATGACATGGTTCAAAGGCTTCGGGGATTCAGGGTTTCCTGCAGCTCTAAAGCTTTCAGTAGCTAAACAATGAAGCAACCAATCAAGTTGAATGATCAATAAAACATTTCAATACCCTCCTGCTGAGTCACTCGCATAAATAAACCTGATAAACATGATGCCATTTAGCTTGATGAATTTTATACAGGCTTCCCTGTCATCCAGATAATGAGAACATATAGATATTGATCCAAAGTTGCAGAAGCCAATCTTTTTTTTCCTGCGGATACAAAAACCATGTATTACAGTTATATTGTTATAGATGCCTAATGTAATGCAGCTTTAGCTTTATGTGAATGACCTCGGTTGCTCTGTAAAGTCGAGTCATAATTCAGTTTTTTTTTTCCTGCTGCAGAAAACATGTCTCAATGGAAGCAAAAATATGCAGAGAAAATACAGGAAAAACAATATCATATTTCAAATCACACCTACACTGGTACGAATTACAGCTCATTCAGTAACTCATCCCCCATAGCCCGCACACCCACTCCCTTCCTCTTTTTATACATTGCGTATAAAGAACAACAAACATTGTACCCTTCAAAAACCTCTAACCCTAGACCTAACTCCCGACGCAGATTAACAGTCAGAAGTGGAGGAGCATAAACATAATAAATCAAGATCAGCAAAAATAATAATAATGCAATGATAAGGTCGTTGGGAAGGCAGAGCACAGCCCGAGGGAGGGAGGGAGGAGAGAGTTTTCTTCAGACAGGTTGGAAATTAGTTTTCACTCCTATATATCATCTCCTATTCTCTGTGAGCTTCACACCCTCACCCATTGTGTCCCATGAATTCTGTGAGATTTCGGTGTAAACGGTACATGACTAAAATGATAAATACACCTGCGTTAAAAATCAAAAGGCTCTAAGAGAGGGGCGAGGACTGGGAAGGTTATGTGTTGCCCGAGGGCTAAAGGACTATTCAGTTGCAAATCAATATGAAAAGTGGCATGGCAATTTATAAAAAAAAAAGAGAATTCATAAAAAAGACATTCAACGCTTATTATTTCCATGCTGCTGCATATGCAGTAACCGCTTGTATCAATGTGTTACACGTTGTTACAATCGGCAGGAAATAACATAAAAGAAAAATGTAGAGTAGATCTTAAAAAGTGTTTGCGTTGCACTACAACTTACAGAACCTAAAACTTGAAGGTGGTTAAATCTAACAGCGGTATCCTGGGAAATACTCCGCAGGGCTGTTTTCTGTCGGGGGCCCTGAAGTTCACACGCTTCATCCCAAAGTGCCAAACTAAGTCTCCTCTTATTTCAAAACACGGTCTGACTACAGAGCGGCTCACTTGATCTGGAGTGGCCCGCGGGGTCAAAGGTCTTGACCTTGTGTTGACTGCCATCTGTGGCTAAACGGCTGAACCTCAGTGTAGAGCGCTTTGAACTGATTGGTTATATGGAAAACGCCACTCAGCATGTTTAAGTAAGTGATAATGAGAGAAGGAAAATAATCTGGGCTCATTTTCCCCGCTCCCACACTAAAACACCAAAAACAACTTTTACTGTATGGGGTTCTGCCAACACTGTCACTTATAAGGTCCGTTAAAATGTGATTTCTTTGCTCTGGCGGTTAGGGCTCAAGATGTAACTACTTTCTGGATAACTGTAAATGTAATTATAATGTTTTGTTCCAGTTCAAGTCATGTGAAGTTCATAAGGAGTTCAAGTCTACAATGTGAAGCAGCAGAGCCAAAGGTCCATGCCAAATAACTGAAACAACTTCAGGGCTGCTGCACACGTTTCAAAATGAAAGAGACTTTTCAAGACCCAACAAAAAAAAAAGGGTTATACAATGTTTGCTCCGAGCAGCTTCAGTGCTTGTTGTATTTCATGTTAGACTCCACAACTTTGATTCTCATTCTCCAAAGTTTAAACCCTTTTTTTTTGCATATCTTACAAGTCACTTTCTAGTTGTTGTTTGTCCCTACCAACTAGGGATGATGCTACATGTGTACATGCTACAGCCATTTAAATCCAGACTAAGTGGCACTCAGAAAATGGTCAAAATTGAGCACCCCAATTGTCTGAAGGTAAATTATGTAATTTGTTTTGCCCGGTGCGGCTAACGTTAGCAGTGCTATCATTGCCAGACTCAACAGTTCAACATCCACATGCTTGGCTAAATGGTTACACATTGCTCCAGTTTAACCTGACACAGCAGTAAACATTTGAACCTCCATTTTATAGATCAAAACCCTGCCAAACTGCTCTACTCCTACGTGATGCTATCCGTTCACTTTGCGTGTTTACATCCGGGTAATAGAGCTGGGAGAGCATGCTCATTAAAGTGAGCTGCAGCCCTGACTATTAGAAATTTGAACATGTGACCGGCATCGGGACAAAATGTAAAAATATTTGTAAATGTTAGCACGGTGCTGATGAGCAAGGCCGATGATGGCTAACCGTTTAGTCGGCTAAACCGGCACATCCCTACCACCAACCATTCCCTGTAATTTTCATCTTGAAGCCAAAATTCTCTGAACTTGCATTTCCCCCGACTCGTTCTCTGTCTGTCTTCTGTTCATAGTTTGTGAATGCTTCAGTAACAGACTGCTGTGAATGCTGTGAATTGTCAAGTGAACAAGCAAATCCACAAAGGAAGGATAATAAAAAAATCATACAACACTAAAGAGACTCATCTCCTGAAGGTCAGGTAAGACCCCAGTGATAGTAGTGCGTAGAAACGTTTGTTTGAAGTGCATCATTCCTGCAAGCAAGGAAGAACGATGCTATATCTCAAGATCATAACTTAAAGGAGACACTAGTAATTCATCATTCAGTCAAGTAACACTGTGCATACTTATACAAATACAAGGGGAAAAGGAGGCTGTAGATTTGATAAAGTATTCATAAGTCTCAGTCAAAGTGCAGCCTAAACTTTAAGACCTATCATAAGTCAAAATCTGGATTTTTTAAAACCCTTTATGACCTTAAGTTTTAAAAAATCTAATCGAGGAATATAAGACTTTTAAAAGATTGGAGAGGAGCAGCAAAAGAAAAAAAAAAACTTCACAGAGCAAAATTCATGGCTGCCAAAAGAGTAAGCTCAGAATGAATTCCATTTTTATAAGGAACAACCATGTGCTTCCTGTCATTGAGTGCCTTTGAGCATGAATAGTTGTTTGGCTGAGACTCCACCTTGTATAATCAGAGGCCACAGATTAAAAGAATGACACAGCAACCAACCATCTGGTGGAGGATCTTCCCGGAAACAGCTTCTGTGTCCCGGCTCGTTTGAAATCCAACCCAGGCGGATTCTCTTTAAGGACCCAGAGGAATCAGATTTCTTTAGCTGAGACAATCAAACCCTCAAATGCTAGCCTAGTTGCCTCACTTCCCCCCCCCCCCCCCCCGCCCCATCACTGACACTCAATCCTATGACCAATCACAGTGGGCTCCACCATGTAGGTTTACACGCTAAATGCATCATTCATGCTAGGGAGGACTCGAGCTTCCTCTCCGCATGGGTCCTCGGTCCTGTTTAATCTGAAGGGACTGTGCATGATAGAAGAATCCAAATCCATTTAACGCCTGTGATCTGGAAGAAGGATATTTCGCCAGCAAAGAGATTTAATGCAACATGAGCGGACATGTGTGTAGCAGAGATGTGTCAGACCCCTTATGTTATCTTCTTTCCAGTGTCATTTAGTGTTCCTCTGCACACGCACGCTTAATGAAAAGATAAGACCGCAATAGCAACAGGCCACCAATGACTCACATTTTCAAAATATGTCCCCTGTCACTATGACTACACGCCATAAAAATTAATTAAGAGCCATTTTTCTACCGCCTGATAAACACTGGAATTGTTTGAACAAAATGTGAAATTATTCATTGGTGGAAAATCCCTGTCACAACAACGGTGATGCATTATGACTATCAAACCAGTCGGATATTAGATTTTGTTTGTCATCAGTCTGTCCTTTTGTCCCCATCGGCAGCCACTTCTTAAATCCCTGAGCTCCAGGCCTTTAAGAGATTTCCAGATTTGTCATTTTCCATCCATACTTCTGACGTATTAGTTTGTGTTTCAGTCGGATATGGAAAGTCAGGGCCACAAAAAAACACATGAAATACGGAAAAAGGTAAATGGACTTGAGCTTGTGAGGCTTTTTCTAGCCTTCTGACTACTTATACTGAAGCGCTTTTACACCACAGGTCACACCTACACATCCACACACTGATGGCAGAGGCTGCTATCATACGCCAAGGAGACGACCAACTCTGCCAACTGGACCGGGGCCGAATACTTCCCAGTAATTCGGCCATACTGGCAGGAAGTAATAAAGACAAAAACAAAACTTTTTGGTGTTGTGATCGATTACTCTTTCTCAACCTTTTATCTTGCCAACTTTGCAGTGCTGGATACATATCTACTATTATTAGCAGCCAGCGAGAAAGCAGTAACCCAACAACGGTTACAGTCCAAACCTCCAAGATATTCAGATATTGTGACTGAAATTGAAGGTATGGAGAGAATGACTTTCTCACTGAATCTGAGGGCAGGACAATGTTTGCAGTATTGGAATTGTGTTTGCTGCTTCGAGGTTATAACTGAGCCAATATCATATAAACTGACATGTATTTCCATCAGTATAGGTATCTAAGATGTATAGGTGACCAACTGTTTGTTCTGGGATGTGTTGTTTTCATGTTTGTTCACATAACACAACAAATTAGATTTTTGAAAAACCAATACAGGTCACATTTGTATGGGGTTTTAAATGTACTAATCGGATTTTAAAATGTATTATTCAACATATGCAACATGTGAAACACAAAGGCTATGTCAAGATCCAGAAGAGACTGTATGATTTGAAGTGGTTTCAGTAACGTGAACCATTAGTGATGTCACTAATTGGTTTCTAAAGAGGCGTGGGATGGCGAGTGCCAGGAAGTCTGACTTCAAGTAACTTCCAGCTAAGAGAGAACCGAGCAGGAGGTGGAGTAAAGACAGGCTGAATGAATCTTTGTTGTGGAAACACACCCTTCAAGCTCATGTAGCTCTTCACCTATAGCTTGCATATTCCACACAAAGAAAATATCAAGAACAATAGCTAAAGTCAATCCTAGAATCCTGGCTAACAGATAAAACATCTGCCCATCAGTCATTTCATACTTTATTAATCCATGAGGGAAATTCTGGTTTTACACTCTGTTATTGAGAGACATGCTTCTCACACATAGGCCTGAATCACACACACACGTACAAACATGTACATGCCACAGCTGTTGGGGGTTCAGTGCCTTGCTCAAGGGCACCTCGGAGGTACTCAGGAAGTGCCCTGGCACCTCTCCAGCTACCAGACCGACTTCCATATTCTGGCCTGGACCAACGACCCTCCCAATCCGAACCCAAGTCCCTACAAACTGAACTACTACTCATTTAGAATAAATGATAGCGTTTCCTCGGTACCTGTTCTTATCTAGTTATTTTTATCTCAGTTTTTGGATTGTGGGATAGGGGTGGGGGAGGGAGTCATGTTGTTGCTGTTTGATTAAATGTTGATGTAAAGCACTTTGGGATACATGTGTTGTATGAAAAGTGTCATACAAATAAAGTTTGATAGATTGATTGAGTTTGACTGCTGCCCTAAATGCCCCTAATTATGCATAACTCTTTGCCTTAATATAATCAAATTGGATTAATATATATTTTTTAAAACATATTAAGAGACAAGCTATAGAGACCAAACCCATATTTGTACAAGTCAAGTAAGCATTTTGATTTCTGCTGTGAAAATGGTCACTTTAGTGCAGTGAAAAAAGAGCCTCAAATGTTTTTGTATTTCTCTCATACTTGAAGCTCTCTTGTGTTTCTATTCTTTGTACTCTAATGTTGAGCAACCTGGCACAAGAATGTCTTGGTATGAATGAGAGACCGCCCGATTAATCGATGCAGTTTACTTCAAAGAGAAACTGTTCAGAGGTTGACATCATGGATCTCCTTTAACGATGCTTCCACAACGGAGAGCAGCTTCACCAGAGTACAAAGTTACTGACACCTCATGTCGTTAGCGACCCATGAAAGTGGGCAAGTGACGTCCGGACATGAAAATCCGATCTAATCCCTTGCAAATAAAAGTACGAGAGGTCTTAAAGATCTGATTTGAGAAACAAATCGGACTGACCACCTGTATGAAAAGAAAGCATTACATCACTTGCTCATCTGGTCCTGCATGATTTCCATTTACCACACAGTATTTGTACCAAACCCCATTTCCACCTACTCACAGCCATGTTGCCAATGTCCCTTTATGCCTTCTGCAGTGAAGCCTCTCTTCATTGCTTTGGTCTCTTTCTGCCTGCCTGCACCTTTTACATAATCATTTCTATTCCCTGTGATTTCTCAGATACTTCTCTTTGTAGTCGTTGCCTTTTCCACTTAGCCTTTGTGTAATCACAAAACTGTTCCTGGTCCTGTCTGCCTCGTTTTTTTGCATTTGAGTCCTTTCCACAAAACCACAAAATGACACAGGTTACATCCCTGGATATGGGTTTGATGTATTCCCCCAAAATACTAACATGCTTATTACTGTTTTCTGAAGATTGCTTCCGCCACACAATATTGATTACAATAAGCTCAAATGATTAATTAGCTGTCACAAACTGCTGAAGCCACAGAATGATGAATGCAAAACCGGTAATTTGATACTCTCTATATCTCAGGCTCTCTGGCTCCTTTGCGTCTGAATGTTAATTGTAATGTACCTTCAGTATCTTCACATCATTTGAAAACAGCTAACTGTAGCTCGTTTTTTCATCGTCATTCGATGCTTTGATGAAGCGCTGGCTTTCCAATCACACATGATGAGTCATTGTTGTCACAAGTAAAAGAAGTTTTAATCAAATAAGTAATTTCAGAAAATATGGAAGATCAAGAGAAAAAGATTTGAGATAGATTTTATGAAGAAACATGTCGCCCCCGCTTTCCTTCTCCCCCTCCTCCATGTGTGTGTGTGTGTGTGTGTGTGTGTGTGTGTGTGTGTGTGTGTGTGTCAGAGCTACTGTCAGAATAAGAAGGGGGTTTAGATTGGAAATCATAAAAAGACCTAAAGAGCAAAATAATATAAAGTAGAATAGATTGATTAAAAATGTGATTGCACGGCAGTTAGCAGATGTAATTTCCTTATTTTCTAAACAGCAATATATACGGCAGACAGAAAAACATTGCGCAATGTGAGTTCTTTCCTAAATCGTTAAGCCCTCAAATCTCTCTATACATTTGGGTGCGTTTTGTTTTGCAAAACAAGGATTACTGACTTGGTCATGAGAACAACAACAACAGTCAAATGCATCCTGACATCGGCGGCGGTGAGACGAGAAAACAAATCGTCTAACTTCCTGTGAAGACTTCAAGAAAATACAAAGTGCACGATTGTGACCTCTGGAAACCCTGAACCTGTTTGTCCTTAATATATGAGAAAATGCACAACTGATATATCAATGAAACACAACCAGGTCTATGTGTGTATGTAAATATTATATGAACCAGATATATATATGACACTGAAGTTCATGAATGATGTAAAGAGGGCAAGGCCAAACATAGATGTTACTCTGCAGACAAACACAAAGCCTGTTTTAATACTGTATTGCAGTATGTTATGAATACATAACATCACATTTTGCAGAGCTTTAAAACACATTTTTCCACTCACACACACTTCCTTTGTGTGTGTCAGCTCTGATCTGTGAGCCACAATGTGTATTGTGCCACAGAGCTGGCAGGACATTAGCCAGACCCAGCGAGGGGAGCATCAATTGCTGCATATTCCAGCGAGTAAAGTGAGCAATGTTTTAGCGTCTGTGGCAGGGGGCAGAGGGGGCCTCCTGCCTCATGCGATTGCCCTCGCTTTCCCTCCTCAGCTGACATGCGGTGTCACCTGTCAAAGTACTTAGATAATTGGATATGAGAAGGGATCGCAGTCTCGCCACTATAACCAATGACACTGTCAGCAGTGTCATTGAGAAGCAGCATCTTCTTGCACTACGGGCAGAGAGCGAGGGAAGGGCCTGAAGTAAATGTATTTTCGGACGGCTGGCTGACTGAACAGGGGAGGAGATCACAAATCACCTGGCTTAAAGATTCTCTCACCTAGCCAGAGAGAGAGAGAGAGAGAGTGGCAGTAAATGTTTACAGTTGCGTGTAAAAATGCTAAAAATACCCCCTCCCCCCCCTCAGACCTCCTCCTCCTGAATGACAACGTGTTCTCTGTCACCAAAGGACACAAAAACAAAGAGCGGCTCAAAATACTTTTGTTAAAAAATTCCAAAACGGCTACTTGAAGCTAAGTTTAGCAACCATTACATCTTCATAAACACCACTCCTCTTCCTCGATACGGCTGCTGGTTCTCAGTGTAAAAAAAGTGCAACAGGCCTTTATAAATAATATATCACATTCAAATCCCCCGCTAAATCATCGCATCAGCGCCAAGGTTAAGTCTCAGAGTGGCTCCACCGTTTGACCAGGGGAATAAAGGCCTTCGGTAAATGGCTCCTCCGTGTGTCATTTGTGTAGTTATTTTAATATTCCTGTCTTATTATACGCGCTCGTACGTCCCCTTCCTCTCCTTTATGTCCTACTTTTCACCCTAAGGAGATTTCTAGAATAAACGCAATATATATTAATTCTGTTCGTATTATTCCCCCGTCTAACAGCTCACCTCACGGCTTGCCCTTATTAGCCGGGGCAAATGGAAATCCTTCTCTGAGCGGGGCATATCTGGGTTGCCGAGAGTCAACCCTTCCATGTCATCCAGCTACGACTATACTGTTTTTTTAGTTTTTTTTAAAGTATGTCACTACATCAGCAGGTAAGGTAAGCATACACCTGTATCACGTTCTTAACATCTTGTATTTTAACTATTCTTTTAAAGACACAATCTGGAGATTCAGCCGCCAATGGGGCTCTCAATCAATACTACAATAACAAAAGATGACGTCGAGGCCAGCAGGGAATCATGGGAGTTCTCTCTGCTACTCCCCCCGCCGGTCAAAACCGAACTGCGTTAACGTAGTCAAGACAAACGGGCAAAAAAAGACCTGAGGAAGAGAATATGTTTACAGACGAGCTAATGTATCGGAGTATAATTTACACGATGTTTTTAATCACAGCAGCGCATACAGCAACAGAACGGCCGCTTTCAATAGCAACTAGCGCTTTGACGTAATATCTGGTGTTTCCACGGCAACGGTAAACATTCTGTGTGTCATGGCGGCCGCCGCAACAAGACACGTCCTGTTACAACTATGGAATAACAGATTTCTCTGGCTTCGATAACTGTTGGAAATATTTGAGGTAATGTAAATACTAGACAAAAACATATTACATAAAGTAGGTTTAGTCAATTTTTAACTATTTTATACATTGTCATAAAATTCTATATGTTGTACATTTAAGTATCACATGGTTTAAAATATTACAATTTTAAGAAATAACCAGGACTCTTCATATGAGGGAGCAGAACAGCACAAAAACTGGTTTTAATCCGAGTTTAATGCTGCAGTTTGATGCTTTTTGTTGCTCTGTCCACACATGAGCGGCTGCATCTTATAGCGTTGTTCTGCGCTTCAGTTCCACAGACACGAGCAGGAGATTGGAAGAAATGAAGCAACATACAGTATAGGAGGATTATTTACTGGTTTGTGGCTGACGTGCAGGCCGTCTCTCTGAGTTATCCTCAAACGCTGTAAGGGCACCAGAGTATAACTACTGAGCCCAGATGATGCAGAAAAACAACAAGACTACATGCCGACACACACACGCGCGTTTACTCACTTCGTTGGTTTAATGAGCGGACTGCTTCCCAAACGAAACGACGGCAGGTCTTCTGAGACTGTTCCCTTTCGAAGGAGAAACTTTTCTGTGAGATCAAATCCTGCGAGCGGGAGAGCAAAGTGTCACAACACTTAGACGGGTCAATACTTGATTTATTCACGCTGCTTATTCAGGACATACCTGTGATTTGGAGGGGCCGGTCTAAAACTTCAGAAAACCTGTCTTCCTCTACACTCAGAGGCGGACATGTGTCATCTGGAGGGAAAGCCAAAAAAAAAAGTTTATTCATTGCAGAAACTCATTTATATTTTGAACCACTTTTGACTAGCACCACAGAAGAGCAAATGATAAATTGAATCGTGCATTTATTTTCATTTTCAGAGTGCATTTTTAAAAAAGAAACCTTTAGGAGACATCTACATCGGAGCAGAAAATCAATTCAGAGTTGATTCTCCCAATTAATCTTTAAAACATAAGTTTAAACTTTAAAAAATAAACCAGCAGAGAAAAGACTCTGAAATGCATTTAAAGGGCAAGCCTGCATTCCTTTAGAGAAACTAAATGGAGATTGACTTTATGAATACTGAACACTTTAAAAGTCAATTTGGTCTTTTCACATTTCAGACATTACAAAGGTTGGTTTATCATCGTGCATAAATATTAAACCATATTGGTAAAATATTGGATATATTTATCTACAACATTAATCAAGAGGAGGGCTGCACAGCGAGGAGGTTCCTGGTTTGAATCCTTGTCTGACAGGAGCCTCTCTGTGAGGAGTTTGCATGTTCTCCCAGTGCATGTGTGGGTTCTCTCGAGGTACTCCGGTTTCACAGTCCAAAGACATGCTCGTTAGGTTAACTGGTGACTCTGATAAATTGCCCCGTAGGTGTGAGAGTGTCTGGTTGTCTGTCTCTATATGTCAGCTCTGTGATTGACTGGTGACCAGTCCAGGGTGTAACCCGCCTCTCATCCAATGACAGCTGGGATACGGCTATAGATAATGACGGGCAGGATGGATGGATGGATGGACGGATTAAGAGCAACCAAGACTTTTAAATATTGTTGTTAACTCAAATAAGATTTTTATGTTCTTGTCTAGTGATGCACCGATGTGACCTTTACATATGGGTAACGGCCAATACTTACAACCATATCAGTAGCTGATGTGTCGCATCAATTTAATGCTGGCAAGCTAGTTTTCCTGACTTCTGATTCATAGATGAGTTTTTGTTTTCATGGGTAGAAGAAGTCAGCTGTTGGACTTACTCTCATTTCTTGTCATGGTCAAATGTGACAGAACATGTCGGCATTGTAAAGTGAGAAAGTCTCTTATCGTCTCTGAGAAAGATCAGTGACATGCTGTTTGTCTGACATGTTCCAGTGACATTTCAAGAGGAAGGAAAACACTTAAATATATCCAATCACACAGCTCCTTAAAATAACAAACATGTTAAGAAGTTATGAAAAAAACATCCATGTCAGAATTGGCAATGGGCTAATTGTTCATTTACACATTGGAATCAACCCTGATCTCCATAATCAATGAATCTCTACTCTATTCAAGTATATCTCATGATTATCTCAAGTAAAGAACAACAAACATTTCAGAAGAACCATTAATATAAATCTATAGCCGCATGACAACTGCCACCTTCAAACTTAAATAGATACTTTTTCACAAAGACAGTCAGCTGTTGAAAGACAAGAGTTTCTGTATAAAGAGGTCAAGAACAACAAACACACATACCTGCTCGTTCAGTCACTGCCATTCCAAGAGTGCCAGGAATGGAATTTACAGTCCAAAGGAAAGCAGTCCATCTTAACAAGCAAATCATGGCTCGGACACTGGAGAGCTAGTCTGCTTGAAAACCTGGATGGAAACACAAGAGATTGCATTTTACACTTCAGTCATGAAATGAACACAACACGACTAGAAACCAGCTTACCCGGGACGTACTGAGGAATAACCACCGACTGGCAGCAGTCATACTGCTACTGGTGAACGTAGTATGCAAAAGGGCTGGGAATCTTTGGGTTTCTCACGATTCGATTTTCGATTTTGATTCTTGGGGTTACGGTTCGATGTAGAATCTATTTTCAATTTAAAGTGTTTCTGGATTCATGATTCAAAGTCTATTTATGAATTTGTACATACTTCAGGATCTGCTCCAGTCATCTGAGAGACTGGCTGAATTTCTTGCTGCCCCATTTGGCATTCTACTTTGTCTAGCCTTAGCACTTGATTAGCCGAAAATAATCGATTTTTTTGTTAATTGTTATTAATTGATTTAAAATCTCAGAAGACAAGAATCTTGATTTTTACATAAAATGATTTTTTTCCAACCATTACAATAGGCAGTAAATAATGTTCCTATACTGACTGAAAGTGAGGTTGAGTTAGCTTTTCGAACCGCCATCGTCCAGCTTCACAATTCCTCTTCAGAGCCAATGATGTCACTGACGCTTCGTCCATGTTTTATACAGTTTATAGGTAAATCATCAACTTTGACTTAGTTGGATTCATTCAGCCGGGCCAGCACTGATACAATCTGAAGTATGATGGATTCCTCTGCAAGCTAAGGAGAAACATTCCCACTCTTTACATACTTATCCACTGAATATGATTACTGCATGTTGTCTTATCGACTCTCACATCCACTCATACGTCCCTAAAGCCTCTGCTTATTTATGTACGAACGCTCTTCTGAGTCCTTCATTCATTAGTTTTCATGAACACCTGCCATACACTGATGAATGGAGACGTCTGTGCGGCAGCGAGATCATTATACTCTCAGCTATGTTTATGTTGAGGTTTCGGTTGTTAACTGGCGACCCGAGCTTTCCCGTTGTTCTCCTCAGACGGTTTGTAATTCATTAGGTTTGTGTGTCTTCTCCATAAATGAGCAGCAGAAGTTTGTCGATGTGCTAAATGTGCTCAGAATACAACAACAGGATAAAGAGCGACAATGGGGAGATATTACCCGTTAAAGAGACACAAAAAGTAAGCACATTTAAACATGAATTTATGTGTTATTAATACTGTCCTCATATCCCTGTTTTGACTTTTACCCTCCACTCACAGTGAATTTATTACCTCACCAAATTCAGATAACAGTGTGGGTAACAGAGGAACTGTATTAGAGGTGCAATACATTTACAACACCCAGACTATTGGCTCCTCAAGTGTTGTTTGTTTGGATTCACTCTTAATGCCACAGCCTTAATCTTTGTGTCCGTGGCGCTCTATTAACACGCCGTTGTGTTTTGATCTGTAAGCTGTCAGCGGCATCCTGATCAAAGGGGACACATGCGAGTACCAAACCTGGAAACCTCCAGTTACAAGCAAGTCTCCGAAAGCATTTCACAATACTGCCAAGTGGAATCTTCTGCATTGCTCTCGTGCCATTGCAAAGAAGGCAAGGTTTTTTCTTTAAGGGCAGCAGAGTCCTCCTGGAGAGTAAGAGTCGGGTCCAAAGTGGGTAGAGTACAGGCGACTGCTCCAATTTAAAAAATACAAACTAAATGGCCTTCAGTTATTGTCTGGATAACTTGGTCTGCTATCTTTGGTGAGCTGCCAAAACAGCGATGATGAATGAACATACACACAAAGAATGGGCTTTCTTTTTAGGACAACACAACTATAAGAACACATTTCTATACAGGACTGAAAAAAAAATCTGTGTGCAGATGTGAAAGTGAATAAATTAATGTTTGAACAAGTTTAATATGTTTTTATTCAAAAGGAAAACGAAGCTACAAATCATACCTCATGCAAAGGAGTCAGTAAAGTCCAGTTGACTGTTCTAATGCAAACAGAAACACATTTACAAATGTCTGCAGAACTTTTCATTTAAATTTGGTGCACTGCAAAAGGTGTGAGGATGATTGGATAGCAAAGAAATAGAAATAAAAAAACATCAAAGTTGGCTTCTTTTTAACACAATTTGTTATTAATTATTGTCTAAAAAAAAACACAAGAACATTTTAGATAAGGTCATTAATTTTTCAAATCTTCGTTGAGTTTCGATACTGTGTTTTAAAACCAAACAAAGTGACATTTCGATGTTGAAACTTTGCCAACGTGTTTGTGCAATTTGACTACTTCACCATGTTGTCAATATCGTTTGATTTTTTACTAGCATTTATCAAAGTTTGATATCATGTCAATACTGCTTCACATGGGTCATTAATCAGGCAGAAAATCATGGGGCAATATTTCATAATACCGTTTTCTTTTTTTTTTTTTAAACATGTGATGTGATTTTTCCTTCCTGGAGCACATTAATCTATTTCCGCTGGGGAACAAATGGCTGAAGACAGAGTTTGAGTTATGCACTTGACCTCCGCAGAATACAGAACAGCCACCACACATTAAGATAATTTACACGTACAGTCCCCTCATACAGTAGTGTGACCAGCAATATTTCTCATGATCCTCTCCCTTCTGTAACTTGCCTCCTTCTTACAAAAATTAATCTTGCGCCAATAATAAATTACAATCCTTATGTTTGGAGCACTCTTCCTTCTCCCACTGGATCATAAAGTTTCGCATGCAGGCCTGACAGTATCATGGCGCTTGGAGATGAAGTGACCATGCCTCTGACAACTACAACCATGCATGGGGCTGCAGACAAGTAGCACTACAGAGGGATCACATTCCTCGTCTGTGTGAAGCTGAAATGTTATTCCAGTTATTTCTGCAAATGCATGCAGTACACGCGGGTCTTAATCCAAGATATTTTAGAACCACCTGCACATGATTTATTCTCATTTCTGAGGATTTGGTTTGGAGTTAAATTAAGTCCACGAGTTATTTCACCCTGTGTTAAAATCCTGCTGCTCTATCTGCTTGGATTATCACCTTAAACCTGCTCAATATAATAACAGTTTCAGGTTATTAAAACGCATTTTTCATAGTTTTAGAGGGAACACAAGCAGCTGAGAGTGAAGTTACTCTGCCCCGGTGTCTCCATCATTCTGTAATAACTTCACTTTGCAATATTCAAAGAAGCGTGTCTCTGTGCGCCACCGCTGATTGGCTGGGTGCTTTTTTTTTTTTTTTTAGATTTTTTTAATATTTACGGAATGAAGAGGTTGAGTTTTTTTTCTTTCGGGGTCTTCGTGCGCATTTTGCACTTTGCTGTTTACAACAAGTGATGCAATCCGGTATACATGTTTACTGCTGCGGAGCGTTCAGGAATCAGAAATGACCTGTTTTTTAAAAACACATGCGTCCCGGTTAATGAACAAGTTACAAACACCAAAACCATGCGTAAAAAATGAAAACGATTGAACAGCGGGTGGACACGTGCAAAAAGGTGTCCCTTGTAAGCGTGTCTTCCGATGGTTTTACGCGCTGATATTTACATAAAAGTCGAATGATTTTGAAATCAATTTGCTCTGTGAAGTACTTACAGTTGCTGGGAAAGTTTCCTCTAGGGCAAAAAGAAATAAAAAAGAGCGATAAAAGCATAATCCATGTGTGATAACGATCAGTCTGATTCCGGATTCCAGGACTTGGAAATAAAAGTCACAGTGGGATCGCCTGCTAGATCGCGGTCCTTATTAGTTGCACCGAGTGGCCCTCCCACTCTGTCATTATTACTGAAATGCACTGACAAGAGACTTCAGCAAACAAGCGGAACACACGCTGAAAGCTTTCATATTAGGGGGAATAAATGCCCACAGGGGGCTCCGAACTACCTCTCTTGTTTAACGGAGCCAGGTGCAGGAATTAAATCCTGTTTGATGTATTATCGTCTCATCAGATTCTCAGAACAGAGGGCCAAATTCAGCTTTTATTTGCTTGCCTTTAAAGTGGGCTTCAAGTGTGTGTTTTTAGTCGTGAGAATAAAAGTCGTGCTTCATTTGAAAGTATACAAGAAGTCTTTTAACGCCTAAATCATCTTGATTCAAGTGCGGGGGAAGAAAGAGAAGAAAAGCAATCTCACCTGTCTTTTCATCACTAAAAAGGTAGAGAGCAGATTAAGAGCAGGATAGGATGAAGACTCAGGGGCGTCACAGTGAGGCAGGGGAAGGGGGACTAACTATCCAGGGCCCCAATGGAGGAAGGGGCCCTTATTGTGCCCGATATAAAAAAAAGTTTATGTTTGGATTTGTTTCTCTCCAAGTTCAAACTCTCAT